>NW_027397066.1:50089832-50191393 GCF_003265705.2 Callorhinus ursinus | reverse complement strand
AAAGTTCTTTCTTTCTTTCTTTCTTTCTTTCTTTCTTTCTTTCTTTCTTTCTTTCTTTCTTTCTTTCTTTCTTCTTTTTCTTTCTTTCTTTCTAAACATCATTTATTAAAATGTCTTGTGGAGAAGACAAAATGAGCTTTTAAGGTTTTGAGCAGGACACAACATCCAAATCATGAAATTGAGAGTTTTCTTAGATGCTTCACTTTTATTTTTGTATCTCCCTTCTCTCTCCAGGAACACCTGCCTACTCCATCCCTTTGTGATATTACACTCATCAGAATATCAGCTGATTTTGCTTAATCAAGTAATCAAGTTACTGATGATTAGCATTCAGGTGGATGAATATAGGCAGTAGCTAATAAAACCTTAATGTGTACTTTTCATAGATATTATATGAAACCTTCAATAATATATGGTTGAAATATTTAATTCTGAAACCTCTAACAGAGGCCAGAGTAAATATATTGGTATCTGTTAACTTATATATAACCTTGTTAACAGGTGAATTGTACTCCTCAAAAAGATATGTTGAAACTAACTCCCAGTATTTATGAACGTGATCTCATTTGGAAACAGGTTTTTTGTGGACATAATCAGGTTAAGATGAGGTCATACTTGATTAGCGTGGATCCTAATCCAATATAACTGGCATCCTTATAAAAGAAGAGTCATAAACACACAGAGAGGAGAATGCTGTGTGAAACAGAGGCAGAGATTGGAATGAGGCTTCCACAAGTGAAGGAACACCAAGGTCGCAAACAATCAACAGAAGCTGGGAGTCTTGGAGCCGGTTCCCCCTCTGCGTCCCCAAGAAGGAACCAACCCTGATGACATCTTGATTTTGGACTTCTAGCTTCCAGAGCTGTGAGAGAATAATAATGTTCTGTTGTTATAAGCCACCCAGTTTGTAGTGACTTGTTAGAGTAACTGTAGGAAAACTGTAGAGTGTCTCCAAAAAAAATGATTTGATATGTACTGCTGCTTCATGGAGGCCCCCTGGGAAAAACAATAAAGGTACATGTTCAACAAGTTACTAGTCTTCAAATTAATAAACGGGGATTACATTCAGAAATTAAAAGGTCTCAAGAGAAGTGAAGTGTGTGTTCCATTTAGCATGGCATAGATTATTATCTTGATGCCCATCCTGTCTCTCTGTGTTGACACAAGCTGAGGCCAGTCTAACATTTCTCTTGCTATTCTTTTTTTTAATCTAATTTTATTATGTTATGTTAATCACCATACATTACATCATTAGTTTTTGATGTAGTGTTCCATGATTCGTTGTTTGTGTATAACACCCAGTGCTCCATTCAGTACGTGCCCTCTTTAATACCCATAACCAGGCTAACCCATCCCCCCATCCCCTCCCCTCTAGAACCCTCAGTTTGTTTCTCAGAGTCCATAGTCTCTCATGGTTCATCTCCCCCTCCAAATTCCCCCCTTTCATTTTTCCCTTCCTACTATATTCTTTTTTTTTTAACATATAATGTATTATTTGTTTCAGAGGTACAGGTCTGTGATTCATCAGTCTTACACAATTCACAGCGCTCACCATAGCACATACCCTCCCCAATGTCTATCACCCAGCCACCCCATCCCTCCCACCCACAATGACTCCAGCAACCTTCAGTTTATTTCCTGAGATTAAGAATTCCTCATATCAGTGAGATCATATGATACATGTCTTTCTCTGATTGACTTATCTCTCGCTGTTCTTAATATGGGACAACCTGACTAAAATGATTTTAGAGAAAAGGTATTCACACTTAAAGGAAAATCCATGTTTGGATTGGGTAGTTCAAAGATGAGCTAGCATTGCAAAAAGGGGGCATTGCAAAAAGGTAAGTTACCCCGGAGTTGGGAGTCCCATGTTTAGTTTGCAGATGTGTTAGGTTTTCCGAGTCCAGTTTTCCTCTGTAGAAGGAAAAGTTTGACAAGACACATAAGTCCTGCCTAATTCTGGAGGTAACCAACCCCCTTCTAATGTATCCACTTTTTAAACCTTCTTTTAAGTCAGAAAGAAGGAATGGTTTATCCTGACTTATTTCACCTTGAAAAGACAGCTGCTTGCCATGTACTTTAAACAAGTTACAATATGAGAATGCTTATTCAAACTACATTATAATTTTAATTTTATCCAATTGCCAAATCATTTCTCTCTTCTTAGGACCTAATTTCTATTTTTATCTAAAGATTTAAAAAAATTAATGTCATCTTTTTGTGTTATTGTTTCTCAAATGCTGGGATTTTACTTTTTATTGTTTTCCAGTGAAAGTTATTTCTCACTTTTAACAAGGACAAAAGAATAGCAGTTTTCTTTTCAGACTGTTTTTCTGAAAGGCTATTTTGGGTCTCTGTGAAATTTCCTTTTATGCTTTTGATTATACTCCTAAAACATATGTCTTGTTATCTAATATTCCCCAATTACACAAAACAAACTTACTCAGTATACATATTAGTCATCAGTCTCTGAGATAAAACATAATTCCTTCAAGAAGAATGATATCCACTTGAAACAATTATTAAATTTCACAGTTTAACACCAAGGTCAGGGAGTGGGGGGTGGGGGGAAAGAGGAAAAAAAAAAAAAAAACCTTTCACTGAGCATTACCCATTGCATCTTCTTGGATTCATTTCTCCCCACTCCAAAGCTAGAACTAACATAAAAGTGGACAATTTATCTCTAATAACATAAGTGAACACTGAGACTAGCACTTTGTCATGTTTCTAAATATTCTGGCAAGTATTACTGTCTGCTAGGAATTACTTTCTGATTGCTATGTAGACAAGATGTTTACAGAGTCTTTTTCTTTTCTTGTATATGTCCTTTTGGAAGTTTTTCTAGGATTTTGAGTCTCTTTCCTCTGATATCATTAATCAACCTGGCAAGCTGAGCCTTAGTTCTTATGGGATGAATCTCATCTCTCTAGGACTCTGGAAGAGTTTTAAGGGGTAGGAAGTGCCTTTCCCCTTGCCATCTTCCCTCATTAGCCTCCACCAAATAACACAACAGATTATATAGCCAAAATATAAACAAAATTCCAAAGCTAGAGGAACACAGATGAAATTTCTCATTAACCTGAACTCTTCTTTGAACATTTTTAAAGAGAAGATACTCAATGCATGCTTGCACCCACTGGGAATTCCCAGTGCAAGGTTTCCTTTGCCTTGTTCACCTGCCCTCAAATTCAAGTTCTCTGCTCCATAGCCTAGGCAAACTCCATTCCAAACCTTTCTCCGTGAGACTCTCAGCAGTTTCTTTCCCCCTAGAAGAATGGTGTATCCACTCTTGGGAAGAGAGTTTTCTTCCTAATTCAATCCTAAATCTTATGGTATTAAGCAGTATCCAGAGGGTCAGCTAATACATCAAAGTTTGCTAAAGCTCTATTTCATTTATATGGAGAAGATGGCTTCAGGTCCATGAGCAAAGATGAAACATTTTAGTTTTATTTTTTTTAAATATTTCTGTCAGAAAAGCAACACGCCTTCAAATTCCCTTAGTTGTCAATCAATAATATGTTACTGTCATATATCAAATGGATGGTTTCACCATAAGTAATAGAAATCCTGACTGAAAATGGTTTATAAAATAAATATATTTGTATATAACAGAAAGTCCTGAGATAGGGCAAGTTTCAGATTTAGCTGATTTAGTGGCTTTATGATGTCAACAAAGAAATTATTTTCATTTCCTTGCAACATCATTATCAATTTTATTTTATTTGTGCATAGAGAAATTCCATGCATCTATCAAGATTTCAATGAATCCTGGAAAAAAAGAGACCGCTCTTCATGTGGCAAATTATTTTCCAGAAGACACTTAGCAGACTTCCCTCACCCATTACTGGCTAGATATGAGTCACATGCCTATTTCTGAACCAAATACAAAGAAGGGTAATTGGCTTCCCCTTCACACCCCATCTGAGGTGAGTTGGGAGGACCAGCCTCCCCCTGAGACATTAACTAAACAAAATTAAAGCTCTGTTGGGGGAAAAAAATGAGAGTAGATGCTAAGTAGACATAAATTATTGCCTTAAAGGAAAGTTTTTTGTTTTTGTTTTTGTTTTTCCTCTCTCCCTCTTAGAAAATGATAGTCCTTTCTAAATTCAACACCAGGATAAGGTACCAGCTTTTCTTAAAATTTTCAACTTGGTAAATTCCAACATAGTGAGGAGAAAGCAGAAACAAAATTATGTCCTCAGCATATTAGGACTCAGAAGTGAAAAGAGACTTAACAAATATCTTACTCTATTATTTGGAAATCATACCATCTTCCCGAACAGATAAAGAGCCCTCGCCTATACCCAAATAAACCAATTTTCTTTCATAGCCTGAGGGCTACTGACTTATTTGAGACTTCTCAGACTAAAATATTTTCTGAGTGCTATGCAGGTTTGAAAGTCTCTGCTTTGCCATTCAACATTGAAAGCCACACCTTCAATCTCTTTTGATCAGTGTTCCAAAGACTGAGCAGGCATCTGAGAAACCCATTCAGGATATTCTTTTCTAGTGTTGCTTCAAGTCCACTGCCTGGATTCAGAAGTAAAGCCATTTTTGCCTACCATCTCCCTAAAAAGAAATACCTAATTTGTTTGTGTCCTATTTTACCTAATCTTTATAAACAGTTAGCATTCCTAGACTGATAGTTGGCTGCCTTCCACCTGTGTATTATTGAAGCCAAGTTCTGAAACTGGATTGTACCCCTTTTCATCAATTCTGGCTCTAGAATAATGTTGATAGTGCTCTATCAATGGCATTGCAGAAACAATGAAAAGAACCAACAAGGTTTTCATAGATTATTTCTTAGCTTAGCTGCATATTAACTTGACTAATATAATTTGCCATCCCATCCACAGGAACTACACCAAGATTAATACACATTCTCTAGATAAGTTTAGTTATTTTTTGAGATGCTCATAAAAAATTTGAATTTCTCAGTCTGGCATCTACTCACTCCAATAATTTACTTGGTGTCTTCACTGGTTATCTACCGTGCATCTCAGATGCAAATTGTGCATATTAGTCTCCTAGAGATGTTATTACAAAATTCCAGCAACGTGGGGGCTTAAACAACAGAAATTTATTTTCTCATAGTTCTAGAGACCAGAAATTCAAGATCAATGTTCTACTAGGATTGGTTTCTTATAAGGCCTCTCTACTTGGCTTGTGGTTGGTGCATTCTTACCAAATCCTCACATGGCCTTTTCTCTGTGTACCTGCAGACCTGCTATCACTCTCCATGTAAGTACTCAGTCATATTGGACTAGGGTTCCACTAAACAGCCTCATTTTACCTTAATTTCCTCTTTAAAGGCCCTATCTCCAAATATAGTCATATTCCAAGTCATAGGGGGTTGGGCCTTCAACATACACATTTGGAGGGAGCATAATTCAGTCCCTAACACTGCAAAACAGACATCTTGATTATCCACCCAAAACCTCTTTCCTTAGTGTTCACAATTCTAGTGGCACCATCATATAAGCTGCTCAGTTTCTATACCCTTCCCTGAACTCTTCTCATAAGCGCTCCATCTACTACCCTGAGTCAAGCCTCTGTTACCTCCTGTGTGGATTACCCGCCTTCAATATGACTCTTCATCATTTACCAAACTCCAGCCACATTAGCCACATCCCTGTTTCTCATATAATTGATTTATTTCTGGATTGACTTGAATTTTCCTCTGTCTAAAATTCTTTTCCCATGTCCTCAAATGTATGGGTTTTTCTAACCATTAATCTTTTCTCCAAATTTTTCTTTTCCTGACCATCCAACCCAAAGTATCCCTCCTTTTACTTTTTCTCCAATACCTCTGTTCTATTTTGTGTTCCTTCTGTGAAGGTATCATCTTCATTATTGGTTTGTTTATATTTTCCCTAAACCGACTTATATGCATGTTCTTTTAGAGCAAGGGTATTTTCTCTCTCATTCACAACTTAAATAGGGCCTGGAAAATAAGAGAAACTTAATAAAAACTTATTTAATACACAAAACACAACAGGTCTTCAGGAATGACACTGATTCATATGACAGACTGTAGATCCAGCCAAAACTACTCTCCTTCCATGAAGGCTATAGAAAAGATAATATTTCACACCAGGCCTACAAATGCTTCTTTGTCCTCCACTTGCACTTTTCAGACAAAGAAGAATTTCTGAATTTGAAACTGACAATTTCTCTGGTTCTACCTTATGAGGTACCAGCATAATATAAAGGAAACAAAAGGAAAAGAAAGCTTAATATTTATTTTTGAATAATAAGAGTTATTTCTGAACTCTCTCTGCTGGTATATACTGGTACATAAGGATTATTAGTACAATATAACTATGTTCTAAAATCCAGACTGTGGCGCTATGGCTTAAAGACTCAAGAAAGTTAGAATTATTCTGATTGGGAGAGCTACATGAAAGAGCCAGCACACACTAATCATTTCAGACAAGGAACTCAAAGACACAATACTGCCTGGCTCATCGTATAAATATTGAAGTCACTCTAAAAACGGGCAGAAATTAAGGTTAAAAAGACTCTGAGACCGGTTTCAAAATTGTTAATATATCAGAAAGATTGACATGGGGTCCATAGATGATTGCAAAGGGTAGAGAAAGAAATGGCAGAACTGGATAATATATGCCTCGAATAATCAGATGTTCTTTTGGGTAGCAGAATAATGATCCAAAGTGGCAAAAGTAGGCAAGGGAGACACTGACCTCATCTTTTCATCTTGATACTATACATAATATAATAGAGTTTACTAAAATGTAATTTTAGATATGATTTTTCTAAGGTAGCTATGTATATTTAATAAACAATTTTGGTCAAGTTTTGAATAACAGAGTTATCTATAATAAGGAACACTCTTAGCTACAAAACATTCTTAGAAGTAATTGATATATATACGTGTTAAATAATTGAAAATATGCTAAATTTTTAAGCAAACTAATGTGTTAGTTATTTCTAAATGAAAGTGTAGCTCTTATTATAAAGCCCAAATTCAGCTTTATTAATTATTGAATATAGGAACAAAATCACAAAAAGATTAAAGCTGTTTTTTTTTTAAGATTTTATTTATTTATTTGACGGAGAGAGACACAGTGAGAGAGGGAACACAAGCAGGGGGAGCGGGAGAGGGAGAAGCAGGCCGCCTGCGGAGCAGGGATCCCAATGCGGGGCTCGATCCTAGGACCCTGGGATCATGATCTGAGCCGAAGGCAGACGCTTAACCACTGAGCCACCCAGGCACCCCAAGATTAAAGTTGTTTTGCAAGGGCAGACCTCAATGAAATGTTTGAATTTTAACACTAAAATATCAGTCTCAGTATCAGACTTAATATCAAATTCAAAAACAATGAATTGCATATAGAAACACTATCTTAAAGAGACCAACTCTAAGATGTTTATTTTCTGAGGTCTGTGTTTATTGTGAATTAATAATTTTTTAAATGGTGTTTTATTGCAGAACAATCACCACAGTAAGTCTAGTTAATATCCATGACCTCACAGTTACATTTTTTTCATGTCATGAGAACTTTCAAGGTTGAATCATCATGATATACACCTGAAACTAATATAATACCATAGCCCAATTACATCTCAATAAAACCTAAGGAACTCTTTTAAAAATATAAATTAAAATAGTATTTGATGAACACCAAACATTGTAAGATAATCCTAGCATTCTCTGTTAAGTCCTTTCACAGTTCAGGAAATTGGGGCTAAAAGGGGTAAGCGTATTTTCTCATCCAAGGTCGTATAACTGGTAAATGTCAAGTGGAATTGGAGCCCAGGTTTTCATACTTGCTATAATCTCACTGTCAACTAAACTTCCATGTAGATATACTAATAGTATTCACTAAGAGGAAGAATTCTTATTTCTGAAATGCTCTTAGTAAGATATTCTTGGCTAGAGGATTAGTAATACTGAATCAACCCAGGCTCTATAGATTTATCAGCCAGGGCTCTTTTTGTTGGTATCAACTACTCAGTCCTGATAAGAATTCTAAGAAATGGTTACTGAAGAAACTGAGGTTTAGATTAATTAAGTTATTTGTTCTAGTTTCACATCTTAGGTATAGAGCCCAAATTCCTATCGAGTAAGCCTGATTCTGGATCATATACTCCTAACCATTACTTTCTAGGTCTCTCCACAGGATCAGAAAAGACAATTTCTAGAAATTTTCTAGCAAGGCTTTCAAATTCTGAATATGTATAACTTTCCAAAGTGTTCTGACTATGAGGTATTTTAAAAATTCATTTGATGTGGGAATGTAAATTGGTACAGCCACTGTAGAAAAAAAATATGAAGTTTCCTCAAAAAATTAAAAATAGAAATACCATATGATCCCATAATTCCATTAATGGGTATTACCCAAAGAAAACAAAAACACTAATTTGAAAAGATATATGCATCCCTATGTTTATTTCAGCATTATTTACAATAGCTAAGCTGTGGATACAACCCACATGTCCATCAATAGAGAAATGGATAAAGAAGAGGTGATATATATATCTATATATATAATGGAATATTACTAAGTCATAAAAAAGGATGAGATCTTGCTATTTAAGACAACATGGATAGACTTAGAGGATATCATGCTAAGTGAAATAAGTCAGGCAGAGAAAGATAAATATTATATAATTTCACTCATATGTAGAATCTAAAAAACAAAACAAATGAACAAATAAACAAAAAGAGCAGAAATAGACCCATAAATTCAGAGAACAAACAGCTGGTTGCCAAGGTGGGGTGTGCAAAATGGATAAAATGGAGTGAGAAGTACAGGCATCAATTATGAAATGAATGTCATGGGGATAAAAGGTACCTCATAGGGAATATGGTCAATGGTATTACAATAGCATTGTATGGTAACAGTAGCTACACTTGGGGTGAGAATAGCATAACATATAAAATTGCTGAATCACTATGTCATACACCTGAAACTAATGTAACATTGTATGTCAACCATACTTCAATACAAAATAAAATGAATTCATTTGATGTGACATGTTTATATTCATAAAATAACACTTTTTTCTTTCATAGCACGAGACTGTACTAGTCCTGAAAGATAAATATTTAAAATTGGATTTTTTAAGATCAAAGCTTTTTCTACCAAAAACACTATAAATCTTTATATTACTATTTTGTCTGTAACCAACAATTTAAAATCCCAAGACTTAATAATTTGTTTAAATATTTACTTTTCCTTGATTGTATAATATATTTTGTCCTACTTTATCTCTCATGCCAGAATCTGGCTAAAGTCATTTATGAAAAACAGTTGTGATCTCATAATTCATGGAAATCATTCATCCTCTTTAATAAAACTCATTATCAAATTATAATTTTACATATAGTCTGTTTTAAGATGAACGAAGAGATATAATTCTGCTAAATAGGCTTTCAAAATTTTGTTTATCTTGATTTTTCCTCATCTAGAATGTGATAAAAGTTTCTGCATAAGTATATGTGAAGGAAATGAAATAGATACACATACACACAAGTATATTGTGGAATAATAAACCTATGACTTATTAACAGAAATGCATCTATGGCTAGATTTGAAACACTAATGATCATCTCACTTCTATTAAACATCCTTAAGCAATGATCACCTTTGGTTTATTAGAAATGGAAGCATACTAAGTATTATATAAAGGAAGTAGAAATTTATCTTTAAGATGAAAAGCCTAGAGTAACCTGCTGTTGAATAGAAATAGAACTTTTTTTTTTCAGTTGAAGTTGCCTTGAGCATTAATAAAAGGGTATGATAATGATCACCAATCTGTCATGTCTTAGAACAAATTACTGAATTAATTTTTGGACTTCAATTCCTGGAATTGGCAATATATATTTTTAATCTACAGTTTCTAATTTAGTTGTTTATATTTCCAAAATTCACACAAACCATTTTTTACTTTTTAACAAAATTGCAACATTAAACTTATGTACTGAGTTTTTAAAAATGTAAACCCATAAGAATTTCAATCACTGTAATCTTACAAAATACAAAAACATACATTTTATTTTTCCCCTATAATAGTCAATTCACCCCTAGGTGATAGACACAAATATATGGAGCCCCAAGCAATGGAAAGGCAACACAGAATGTACAGGGAAATTATATCCTAAGGCAAATGAATGCATAAAATCAAAAAGAAGTTGAGTTTAGAGACAAATTATTCAGTTTCAAATCATCATCATCATGACTAAAGTTTAAATGTTGCTGTGGAATGAATGTTTGTGTCTTCCTCCCCCCACCCCCAAATTCTTATGTTGAAGCCCCAGACACCAATGTGATGGTATTAGCATCTGTGGTCTTGGGGAAGAAACTAAGTTTAGATGAGATCATGAGGGCAAAGCCTCTATGATGGAATTAGTGCCTTTATAAGAAAAGAAAGACAACAGAGTTTCCTTTCTCTGCCATTATGTGGATATAGCTAGAAGGTGGCCAGAACAGTGAGGGGTAAATGTCTGTTGTTTAAGTCACTCAGTCTATGGTATTTTGTGATAGTCAGCTTGTGGCTTGAGCTTCTAAGACAAATGCTCACAATGAATCAAAGGCTTTGCATCCTTCATCACCAGTCTAGATGATGCCTCACCACAAGTCTCTGTGAGGTCAGAAATATCTGCCTTTTTTTGTTTCCTGATCCCATTCTACTACCTAAAGCGGTACCTGGCACATGTTAGACCTGAATAAATATGTGCAGAAGGGAATCACAGCCCACTGAACAGCTGGATGGACAGATTTACATAAATTAGAAGAAAGCAAAAATAATATGAAGCCAAGCGATACATGATGGAACATCTACTATGTGTATGAAACACCTAAGCCAGATCACGGTGGATGAATTTCACTAGTGAAAAAGGGAAGAAAAAGCATTTTAACCTAAAGAAATATAAAAAAACCCAAAGTCATGAAGTCCTTAAACACCACAGGCTAATGTAGGTGAAATATAAGCACGTCTTTATTATTAAATTGTAAAGCTCCCAAAGGGAAAGAAGCAGTGATAAGGTAGAAAGCTGGAAAGAATATAAAAGATTATTTCAGTCCTCCAGTGAGAGGCACCTAAAGAAGCTGTGATGTTGGGCAGCTCTGTGCTGGTAAACGTTTACTAACGATGCTTCGAAAAAAATATGTATCTATGGGATTGGAAGTGGAGTGTGTGTGTGTGACCCGAAAAATGAAAACAGGGGAGAAAAGAGAATATTTTAAAATTATTAGCCAAAATAAGAAAAAACTATAATTTCACAATTATTTAGTCCTTATAAAATATGAATAGGATAAAAACAATAAAATTCCTATAAAAGATAAAACCAACAATTTACATAGATTTTCTTGCAGCTGAATGTCATCTGCCTTCAGTCCAAGTCACTACTCTAAATGTTTCTTTAAAAATGCAGTCAGTACACATACACTGAATGATACAGTATACCTATAATTACAAGAGAGTGAATGGAGATATATATGCCCACACATATATATTTATATATATTTAAATAAATATTTATATATTTATATTTATTTACATATATATGTAAATTTGTCAGAAAATTGGTTGGAAAAATGCTGGTTGGTCAAGGCAGGGATTTTTTTGTGTCTATCTTCGTCTATATCCTGTTCATGAACCCTTGGCCAAAAGTCACATGACTTACCCAAATTCAGGGAGGGAGAATTGTACACTTTCTCTATGTCCCCAAAAAGAGAACTAGATGAGGGTGAACATTCAATTAGTAATTATTGTCACTTCCCTTAACTTATTCTAAATACTGAACCTCTTTCTAGCATGTAGAGCATGCCCATGGGATTCATCTTCCTTTTACTAGAAACTTTGCTATGCAGAATTTATGAGGTTGAGAAATTTTAAATATATATATAATAGATATATATAATAAACATATATAATAAATAAATAATATATATCAATATTATAGTATTATTATATTTATATATTATATATTATATTAATAATTATATATATAATAGAATCTGAGGAAATTTGTGCTGGTGGGGAAAGATAGATAAATATGTGAACACAGAAAGAGCACCTAAAACACAACATGACATGTTGAGTGTATCTGATATATTTCTGATTGTTTTGTTTTGTTTTGTTTTTTAATAATTGGATACTCAGGAAGTAGATATGTCGCATTAATGGTGCAGATTCCCTGAGAAGATTCATGAATATCTGCAATTGCTATTAAACTCTGTGAAGCTATCTTTATTCATGCCCAACTGAGGCCTGGTTAATCTATGATTTTCACTGTTGAACCCATAGATTATAAAATCTGTTTGTCTCTTTTGGAAATAAACTTTCCCTCTTCATGTGTGATCCTTGCAAAATAAAGACATGGATTAACCAAGGTGTAATGAGTCTTTAGTTTTCATTTGTGTATACTAAATTTCTAAAAACTTCTAAGGTTGTATTCTAAAAACAATTGACTCAAGACACCCAGAAAAGGGTAAAAGGACTCTATAAGCCATCTAACTTCCAAAGTGTCTGAACAATGATCACATTCCTGACATAAGCCTTACATAATAAAGGTGTACACAATTTAATAATACCACATATTGTTTGTGACACAGAGGTTTCTCGGTGTAATGTTGGTTGTAGTTAGCTTTTTCAGATTCTAAGCATGATGAAGGATAATATTCTGGAGTTAGGTTGTCAGATGTGTAGCTGAGATGGGAGAAATAGGAATAAAGTGACACAGGATAGAGAGTCATGCTTACTGTCATCAGAGGATGATTAAAGGCTGTCTAGTCAGATGTCACAGGTGTTCAATGACATATATATCTTAGTAGTCAACAACGGTTACATTGTGATGCTTTAAAAGTTAATTAGGACAAGAACATATATTTATCACTTTTTCCATTGGATTTTGGTGTTATTTGTGGGGTTGAGGGAGAGGTGGTAGGGGAGGAAAGGTGAAAAAATAAGTGAACTTTCTTTTGGGGGAGGAGTCTTTTCAGAAGAACAATTCTAGTTAAAGCCAAGATTTGAAAAGAGGAACTAACTTTGGTGGAATAAAGAGAAGTATGGTTAGATTAAAACATAAAGAAAATGACTGGAAGGATAGAACAGATAATTACGTCAGTGAAAATGTGACTGGCAAGCGTAACTCAACCTGTCCTAATTGGTTACTATCCAACTGTAGGTGCCCCATCACCATCCCTCTGATCCTATATACTATAGCTATGTGCCTATCCCCCAGCATCTGTATTTTGTTGTGTTCTATTTTAATTAGAGGGTGCCTACCTGTAACTTTCTTTGGGAAGCTGTCCTCAGGCTATGGTAACAAATTTGCCCCACCTGCAGACACCCCAAGTGCCTGAAAGCTAAATCTCCTCAAGCTGCCCTTGACCAATATCTGATTAGTCCAGAAATACTGAAGTGCCAGCGTCTTTGCTTACAGTTGGATCAGTTTCTGAAGCATAATTTACACAGAGCTAATCCATAAGGTCAGGCTCAGCCTGGGGCTTTGCCTGTGATTGTACTTTGCTTGAATTCCCTATTTCCTCACTCTTTTCTCCTGGGGGCACTTTCTTAACAAATGAGTTGCATAGGAACCCTGAGCTTATGCTCTTTTTCTGGGGAAAAAGATCTACCTTAAGCGGATCTTGGATAACTGATAAAAAGAATTGCATTGTACAGGGGTCTTAAAAATTGAAACGGTTTGTAACATGTCTCACAGTGAATCAAGAACTGAAGAACTGTATCCAAGAAAAATATAAATAATAGGAAAATATTTGGAAATCATAATTTTTCATTAAAGATGAAATTATTTTTTAAAAGTAAATTATTTATTATATCTTTAGACTGTTATATGGTAAAGAAAAATGAACGAGACAAAACAGAACCGCATTATTGATTAGACCAACGTCTGCCAAGTTTAAGAATGTATTCCTCCCTCTTAAGTTCCAATTTTTTTTTTCACATGCTTTGAATTTCTCAAACAGGGACTAAATTAGAGAAATGTCTAAAACACAAATATATTTCAGGGGCACCTGGGTGGTTCAGTGGGTTAAGCATCTGCCCTTGTCTGAGGTCATGATCCTGGGGTCCTAGGATCAAGCCCTGCATCCAGCTCCCCGCTTAGATGGGAGCCTGCTTCTTCTTCTGCCCCTCCCCTCCACTTGTACATGCACTTTCTCTCTCTCTCTCTCTCTCTCTCTCAAATAAAATATTTAATAAAATAAAATAAAACACAAATATACTTTAAAGCAGCACAAAAGGACTTTGGAGCAAAATAAATTATAAGTAATTGATAATAAACTTAGCAAATACTGTGATAAGTAACTTCTATGGGTGGATCCCAAAGTTATCCCTCCCCTTATTACATATTTGTATAAGCTCTTCCTCCTTGAGAAACTGATTCCTAAGCAATAGAATAACTCAACCTGGAGAGAATGTCTTTTCTTTGTGTGTATGTGATTAGATTATAAGAGACTGTAACTTTGGTTTTGCCAGCCAACTCTTTTTCTCTGAGTGCCTGAGAACAACTAATAAGAAACTAAGGCCCTCAGGCTAATGACAGGAAAGGAACAAAAGCCTACCAACAACCAAATGAGCTTGGGAGTGAATCTTTTCCCAGTCAAGCTTTGAGATGAGACTCCACTCCTGGCTGATACCTTGATTGAAGCTTAATGAGAGCACAGAAGCAGAGGACCCAGGTAAACTGTGCCTAGATCCTGACCCACAAAAACTGTGAGATAATAAAAGTGTTTTTTAAGCTGCTAAATTTGTGGTCATTTGTTGTGCATTAAACAATAACTAATACACCTGCTGCATTTCATACTATGTGTAAGTTACAAAGGACAAATAATACCCCACGCCTTCAAACTGCAATCTAGCTAATGAATGAAACCATTAGAAAAATACTAGGCAGACTGACAACAAATATTACAAAACAAAGTTATTAATGAAAGCTTGGCATTCAGAAAGAGGGAGGGAGAGAGCACAAAAGCAAGAGAGAACAAGAGAACATCTAATTTGATGCTGAGACTTTTTTTCATTACTAAAGACTGAAAAACACATTGACAAGTCACGTAAAAGGAATATTACTCTACAGAGCAATGTTAATTTAGTACTAGATTCAAGAATTGACAGAATGTATTAAAAGTAGGTAGAGTGGCTCACTGAGTGGGTTGTAGAAGAAATTAAGATATAAAATGTGATCCGATGTGGAAAGAGTTCAAATGCCATCATCATCAACATCATCATCATCATCATCATCATCATCACTATCATGGATTTTATTCTATGTGTAGTGGTGCTTTATCAAAGTTTCAAAAATGGTGATACCACAGATTTCCTTTTCTATAAATTGAGTTTGACAGATGAGAAAATGAAGAGTATCTGGGTCAGAGAAATGAGAAGGAAAAAAAAAGATACTTCAAAAGGTAAAAGTACTTGTACAAAGATAAACTTGATCAATTGCATAGTTTTGTTTAGAGCTAAAACTGAGTTCTAAGCAGGAGCCTATGACTATTTTTTCTACAGGTTGTATTCCAGGGTCATATGAATCCTCAGAAGACTGAAACCACACAGGACTTCAATTTTATGAAATAAATTCCATATAAGTATAATGTGGTTCTGTATGGTGTCTTATTTCAACTAAGGTTGAAGAACATGGTGATATTAGTTTTCCATTTATAAAATTCAAAAACATTGTGAAGTAACACTAAATAAGAATGGATATTTCATAAAACCATTTCTTAAAAAGATTTCATTTCTTTATTTTGAATCCTGCCATTTTCTCTGGAGGTTAATTTATTTTAGTTTAACATTCTACACTATTCTGTCAATGGAATTTAGTGCCAAGTACTTAAGTCATATGTGTGGGAACAATTTCTTTCATAGGACATTTTCCCACATGAATTTCTTAGAAGACATTGCCAATAGGGACTGAGACACCTGCTTGTTCCTTTGCACTCATTTATTTTCCTGTTTCATATTAAAGAAATAAATATTTTGTGCCTTGTCTCATCTCTGGAAAGCCTACCAAAAGGAGCCTCCTAAAAATAATTTGGCATTGGCCAAGAAAGTGTAAATAAGACAATAAAGAATAGAAAGAAAAGAGACATAATAGAGTTCAAAATATTTTCTGGCTTTGTGTATATCCCGCTGAAACATAATTTCATGAAATCTGTCTGAATGTCTTAGAACATTACATGTAGGTCTGATTTTTCTTAAGCCAAGTTTGTTTCATTTACAGAACTTAGAAAATCCTCACTATGACATAAACTCATTTAGATGTTATTTGTTTCTGTGAATTTCTGCCAAGCTCCATTGAGATTTGGCCCTGATTTCTGTATTTTAAGAGAGTCAGTTTATTCGAGGAAGATATACCCAAATGGACTGAGATTGAATAGCTGTATTATTTAGAAAGAATTCCCAAATGATGAGTCATTTTTTCTTTCAACATTTAATTCTAATTCCAATTGTAAAAATCATAGTCATTCTTAATACAAATTATTTTCCCAAATACATAAATATACTAGTCTGTCCCGTTTTACATCTTTACATTTAGAGAATCCTTCTCATCCTTATTGCTCTTTTAGGAAATTCACACTTTAGGTCTATTTTTCTCACTTTGCTGGATCCTTCCACATCCTTGACAATTCAGTATTGTTTCTTAATCTGCTTAGAGCATGCATAGCTCTGAAATGTACATTTGTCAACACGCATAGCCTGTGACCATACATACAGTTGATAGACTATATATTATTGCTATAAAAACATATTAGAAAACTCTTATCTGTTCTTTATGTTAAATCATCATCTTTGAAAACAATATAGAATATTGTTGAACTTGTCATAATAACAGATCACACTTTCTGTCACTGCTAAATCATTTAACAAAGTATATTATTTTCTGAGACTGGTATAGATTGCCCTAGCAGTGCCACAATTTTGCTGAACATCTGCATAGCAACCTTTAGAATGCCTTCTCAAGAGAACTAGAATTCCCTGAATTTACAACATAGCCCACATTGTATAGCTTTGCCAATTTGGGAAAGCATATAATCAAATATATTCAAATTATTTTTATTTATAATATTAATTACATTCTTAGTATAAATGTTTATTATTTGCAAAATAGTATCCTATGCATATTAAATTGGTTCTTATAATAAAATGATTGTAAGTGCTCTTGTTTCCTTATCCTTTTGCTATTTTGCTGATTATTACAACACATCTATCATATTGGGCAAAAGGGAACAATCCATTAATACTGCCTTGGAAAATTATACTTGCTTTGAAATTCACATTCTCCCTGCAAGTGCAATCAAAATAAATTACCCTACTTAGTCTATAAGTTGATTTTTGGACCACTTTGTAGGATTATATCTCTAGGTTTTTATCATTGACTTTACAAGAAAAGAGCATTGCATTTAGATGTTATTGTCCCTGTCTTTACTCTATGCAATTAACACTCCCCACACCCCCATTGTGTATTCCAAATACCAGAGCACTTCACTTTAATAACACTTCATTTTAACATGACTCTTCATGGTCATTGAGGGAGAATGATTAAATTAAATCAGGAGTGCACAAGCATTCCTATGAACTATATTATACACAAACCATTTGGTCTTCAAATTCTCTTTAACGCATGGAAGTAAAGAATTTTCTTTTTTTTAATAGGACCTTGGTGTTGACCATACAATGCCACTACACTATAATGTGTGAAAAAATGAACTTAATTTCATATAGTTATTCTCCTTCACTGAACTAATGAAATAGATAAAATATGAAAATGATTTATCATAGCAAAACTTAAAAATAATTTAGAATAATAAAAATAAGCATTTGTAAAATTTCATTGTCAGTTTACTAGGGAAAATTGAATTTCCCTCTGAAAATAACAGCTTTATTTAACCAGTCAGTAAAAAAGATCTAAGTGTTGGCCGATTTTAAAGGAAATCTATTCTAATTACTCATTTGATCTTTGTACTGTTATTTCTCTTAAAAAAAAAAAGCCCTATGAAAGTTTCTTTGAACATCTGTAGTAGTAGAGATTCAGTACTTCCCAAGAAAACTGATATTTTAACAGAAAGTCTATTAGAAATAATTGCACAAATATATGAAATCTATTAATTTCCAAAAGTTTGAGAAGCTATAAACTTGGACCACCCAGAATAAACTTAAGATAGTACACATTAGTTACTATCAAACACATAAAGAAGCATCTGATATATAATTCAGTCTAACCTTCCCAAATTTAGTGGCACCAGAAACTTAAGCATTCAAATATGGTTCTAACTATGACTATCTCTAGATAGAGCAACTTAGGAAGAAAGCATTGTCTCTACACACTAGCCATTAAATACTATTAAAATATTTATAAAAATCTCACTTTTGCTATTTTATTATCTGTCCTACTTTCTATATAGATCTGAATGAAAAAGATGCTGAAGTAATAAAACAAATAGAACTTATAACTGTACAGTCTTTCCTACTAAGACTAAGGGTCCTAGAAAGTCAAGAAATTAGTATAAACCTTTGAAGTGAGGAAAGCTGTAAGTGTCTAAGTGAGGCGATCCCTTTGCCTACTTGAGAGGAAGGTTCTCATGATCTTTGTGCATGCCATGGTATTTAGATTAAATTTTTCCGTTTTATTGTTTTACATTTTCTTATTTTCTAGTTAGTGTTGTGGAGTCCTTGTTCTTCTGACATAGTCTCCTAACCTGGGGATAAAATAATTAATTAGGGGGGGCGCCTGGGTGGTAGTTGGTTAAGCAAATGCCTTCGACTCTGGTCCCAGGGTCATGGAATCGAGCCCTGCTTCGGGCTTCCTGCTCAGCCGGGAGCCTGCTTCTCCCTCTCGTCTGCCACTCCCCCTGCTTGCGCTCTCCTGCTCTCTCTCAGTCAAGTAAAATAAAATAATAATTAGGAAATATCTAATAATCACAAACAAACAAAATTTAAAGTAAGGAATATTCAAAATAAAAAAACTCATCAAATAAAATTATATTTACTTGTTAATAAACGTTGAGGCCATCTTTTTGTTTGTACTGTCAGTGATGACAAAAAAAAGAAAACAAACAAGCAATAAGGAAACCATAAAACACTCCATAAGCTAGTAATCCTCTAATTTTCTCTAAGTAGTTTTAACCTCCAGACCCATTCCAGGATTAACCACGAACACCCATAGACGGCTAGTACATTTTTTTTTTTCATAATAATCACTGCTTAGTTCTCTGCATAAAAATTAGTTCTATATAGTGCAGAGAGAAACTGAGGTATAAAAGCATTCAACTACTTTTAGATATACCTAAAACAAAAATTTTACACTTCAAAAAATAGTCTCATAGGAAAATGGGCTGTTAATTATCAGAGTACAAATACTCATTTTATATATTAATTTTGTGAAAGAGATGTCCACATATGAGGTATTCTAAATAAATATAAAAATATTACATTAAGATTATTAGTAAGACTGTTCTACCATGGTAGTAGAAATATATCTAGCAACTCTTGAATGAATCCATGTTGTAATTGAATTTAAATCATACACACAACCATCTCTAGTCTGCAGCATATGAAGAAACTGCCACTCCAAGTCTGATGATCAGTAGTAATCAAATTAAACAGGAAATAAACAGTGGAAAAGAGATTCTGGACAACTAAATGTACAAGATCCTCACATCTTCTCTTCTCCTTAAGCTTCAAACGATAAATTTTTGTGGGATTATATATTCCCCAAATTTTCAATTTTGGTTTAGAATTGGCTTCCTTGCTTCCTTCACACCTTTGTGACATACGGTAACAAACATTAACTGAATCATGTTTATATAAAACTAATTCTCACTACATTGACTATCATCATTACAAAGTATTGCTAATTTCACACAGTAATACACAGTTTTCCTGGCATTTGCCAATATCCAGAAATGGAGAAGGGAGAAAGAGTATAACTAAATGTGTTACTACTATGTGAACACAGAATTCATGTTCTTGATGCCATTCTGTGTAGCCCCAAAGCTTCAGGTTTTCTATTCTTATTTTAATTCCTTTTACATTTTTTCTTTATATTTTCATACTTTGATTTTATGAAAAATCATAATTATTTGATTATAATTTAATATACAGGAAAATCAAGGTACCTTATTTTTTGTAAACAAAGACCAAATGAGAAGATAAGATTAGAGAAGATAAGCTTACTATAAGAAAAGTAGTCTTAAAGAGCTCATTTTAAGAGAAATCACTTAAACCTCATTTTTACCTTTTCTATCTAAAAGTTGTACCTAAAAACTCCCTTATATTAAATATAATATAAAAGTCATAGGTAAATTTGCTGTTTAGGAGAACTTAAAATGATTATTTTGTTTAAAAAAATCCCACAGTTTCCAAAACAAATAATCTCCTTTTTCATCTGTTCCATGGTCAAATGTTTTAATATAAAATTTATTTAAATTGAGATGGCCATTAGACCTCTAAGTAAATTTATATGGGTATAAAATTAGCATTATAGAAAGTGAATTTTAAAAAGAGTGATTTTTTTTTTCCTTTTTTCTCTTAAACATGTCAGACTCATATCTGGAGGATATTCTTTTTCATCACATAGTAAAGGATTTCCATTTGGAATATCTAGATGAACATATTTTAATAAACTGATCACATTTCTATGGGACACTTCCCCTTACAGATTAGAATGCAATATTTTCACATAAAGTACATTTCTAGTAAATTATGTTAATTATATCCTCCATGTAATAATGTAATTATATGTAAGCACAGCATTACTCCCAACAAACTAGATTGGTTTTAGAAGACCCCTCAAAGTGTGGTGGTTCAGGGGTCAAGTGAAGCACATATGAAGCCTGAAAGTGTGATAGGCTCTTGAGAAATATACATATGCTCATATATTGATAGACATTGCCTTGAAACACACAGTGGCAACACAAGTCTAGCACAGTGTTGGCACAATTCATTACTAGAACTCTTGATTTTCCTTTTAATTTCTTTAGAGTATTCTATTTCTTAACAGGTTAAAGGGGCCAGCTAAGCAGACAGAGATCTAAGAGCCCCACACGTACTTCACTGGGAAGCTTCAATTTCATGTCAGAAAAGAGTTTCACAGATTACAGAATGTTTTAGAAACATAATATCATAGAACTTTGATTTCACTTTTCTACTCAACATGTGGGTACTATCAGCTCATAGAAATCACAAGGGTGGGCAAGTTGGAATACATATCTGTTTGTCCTTTTTTTTCTTTTTTAAAGATTTTATTTATTTGACAGAGACACAGTGAGAGAGGGAACAACAAGCAGGGCGAGTGGGAGAGGAAGAAGCAGGCTTCCCACCAAGCAGGGAGCCTGATGCAGGGCTTGAACCCAGGACCCTGGGATCATGACCTGAGCCAAAGGCAGACACTTAACGGCTGAGCCACCCAGGCGCCCCCATATCTGTTTGTCTTTTGTTTTCAGGCATGACAGAGAAAGGAAGCAAATTTGAAAATGAGACATAGAAAAAAATTTTAAAAATAGTGAGAATGAAAAATCACCACTATTTCAAAACTAATATAATGATTTTGGTGTGACCTGTTATTAATGTCTATTTGGTGTAATGCGTAAGATTAAGTGCTTATTAAAATATTTCATAAAAAACAAATACTTAGGTCTGTGTTTTTAATTTTGTGTCAATTTTATTTTTTTTTTCGGTTTTTATTTATTTATTTGATGGAGAGAGAGAAAGACAACAAGAGAGGGAGCACAAGCAGGCGGAGTGGGAGAGGGAGAAGCAGGCTCCCGATGGAGGACTCAGTCCCAGGACCCTGGGATCATGACCTGAGCTGAAGGCAGACTCTTTTTTTTTTTTTTTTTTAATTTTTTTATTTGAAGGCAGACTCTTAATGACTGAGTCACCCAGGTGCCTCTAATTTTGTGTCAATTCTTATCAAAAAAATATTTTAGTTATTTAACAAAGTAAAAACTTTAGAAATATCCTACAAATTCTTGCTCCTAATATATACAACCTTTCTCTTAAACTTGCTGAAATGTTTTGTCAAATGTAACAGATGGCATTTCTTGAAATGTACATCTGTCTACTCAAACACTAACACCAATTTTATAATGTAATTATGTAAAAAGTCTACTTTGCTTTATCAGACTTCTAGCATGTCAAGATAAGAATAATGAAATAAACAGATGGTGCATTATTATCAAGTTTTCTCAGTACTCAGGGCATCTATATTTTTTATTAGTACCACTTGATCCTCTAACCATATTAGGAATGATACTGTTGAGTGTTAGTATTGATGCTGTGGAGAGGTTTTTAAAAATAACTTAAAGTAGTCCTGAAGGAGCAACAAAATTTGTCATGTTTTCCTTTTTATGAAGTAATCAAATACATAAAATAACATTGTGGCAAGGAGAACTGAATGCCACTGTATATATTTACAGAAATAACTGTAAGTAAATATTTTGAGATAGATTAATAGCTTCAGTATTCTTCCTGTGGCGTCCAGATTTCCATTCATTTAGATTGTGAGGAGGGAAAAAGAGATGTCCAAAAGGATTATTTTAGTGCATATATTTTTATGCTTACATAAAAGGAGGGAATGGCTTTGTTAAACTTACTAAGTTTTATAATCTCTTTTCCTTGTCATTTTCTCATTCAAATGTATTCTATTTTAATTATTCAAGTCCTTTAATACTTTTCACTTCCTTGATTAATTCTTCTCCCACATTTTAAAAACCCTTATATTTACTTCTTTATATAGACATCTCCATTCCAACATGGCTTTTCTCTAAATAACCACAGTTAATAAGAAAAAAAATGTAAAAAATACAATTATCATTATAAATAGGATTTATTCCTATAAATTCTATGTATTTTTATATAATCTATGGCAGGTTTTTTGGAATATGTGTTATTTTGTTTTAAAGCTATAGTCAAAAATTGTGACGTCTTAGCTGATATCCCCTTTTCCTCCTCACAGCTCTTAATAAATGGTTCATACATATGGTATCAAAACTGAAATGATAAACCCGTATTAAGAACAAACACAGGTAAGGAGTTTTTGATTCCATGTTCCCTGTAAATCATATGACTTTCTGTCATTGTATATTATTTCTAGTTGGTAAATTCATTTCTAAATAAAGTGATTATGACCTCAGGCATGTCGAGTACACCATTTTGAGATTTCATGAACTGAACATGATTTTAACAACATCCACACCACCCAAAATTACAAATATACTATTCAGAATCTCATTATTGTAATGACAGAGCCCTATTCAAAGTATCTTAGACAGTAATGGGAATTTATTGAAAGAATACAGGATTAACTCACATACCCACAAGTAAGGCAGTGTCTAGCTTGGGCCTAAAAAGCCACTAAATTTATGCATATTTAACTAGAACTAAAGGAAAAAATTAAATCCCTGAAAAGTGAAGTTCAGAAGCTAACAGTGGTCATATTTCTGACCAAAAAGAGGAAACAGATTCGGTAGAATCCCCTTGTCTTCTTTGAACCAATATTCTTTTGGTGTTCTTAATTATTCTTCTACTTTTCTAAGCCACACAAATTAGCACATTCCCTAAATGTACATATCAAAAGTTGAGTTTCATTAATTTTTAAATTTCTTTTTGTATTTTATTATCCACACTTTTCCTAGGAGAAATCATTTTTTGCATGGCTTCAATGGTCAGTCATATCCAGGTAATTCATATATTTCTATCTCCAGCCCAGTATGCTCCACAGAGTTCAAAACATCAATATTTAACTAGTTAATTGACATAGGGAATTATGTACATCAAGGCCAAATCAATTATCAATATAAAATTGATATTTTCCTATGCCATCTACCAAAACACACAAACAAGAAAGAAAGCTACTGGCCATCTTTCAATGATCTTCAAGTCAATAAGGGAATTTGTCATCCATAGGATGAAGCAACCAGAGTCAGAGTCATACCTTACCCATAAGTCTCCCTCACCTGAGCTCTACGCTCATAGACTTACATACAAACATCTAATCCATCAGTGAGTACTGTCAAATCCTCTTGAATAATCTGTGTGATTCCTCCAAATTGTTCCATCTCCACCACTACTACCTTAGTCTATCTTACATCAATTCTCAGTAATGTTACTCAAGCAGATTACTAAATATTCTACATGTGTGTCTCCACATTTACTCTCTTCCAAACAGTTCTCAAGACAGTGTTTGTGATTTGCTAACATGAAGATATTTTCATGTGCAACAAATCCTTTGGACCTTTGTTTAAAATGCCTGACCCATCTCTGCATATCTTGTAATATTAAGAGAAATCCCTTAATATGGCTTCCAAAGACCTATACTAATTAGCCATTTTCCACCTCTCCAAATTTTTCTGTCACCCTGTCACATTTGTGCTTCTTTTTACACAATTTACACAATTAAAATTCCCTCATATAAATCATAGTCACTTCCACTATTATCGGTCCCTCTGTGGGGGATGTTCTTTTGTCCTTTTAATGCTTGGTTAACTCTTACATCTTTAAGGTCTCAATTTGAATGTGAGACCCTCATAACCTACCATCCAGGCTGGGTCAAATTTTCTATTACCATTGGCACTGTATACTATTCTGTCACAGCTCTTATGGGAAAATTTTGCATATTTTTTTGTTATTATTTAGCTATTGTCTGTCTTTATTCACTGGACTGTGAGTTCCATAAAAATAGCATATTTGGCTTTATTATTTTATCCCCTGCTCCAAGCAAAGTGTTCAACATTATTTTGTGGCTTAGTTAATATTTATTGAATAACGAAAAATAGAGTGAATATCTACATTCAGGTATAAAAAGAGGTAATTTTTTCAAAGAAAAAATTTTGTCAAAGTAT
Organism: Callorhinus ursinus; assembly: GCF_003265705.2. Classification (NCBI taxonomy): domain Eukaryota; kingdom Metazoa; phylum Chordata; class Mammalia; order Carnivora; family Otariidae; genus Callorhinus; species Callorhinus ursinus. The sequence continues at coordinate 50,166,557 of NW_027397066.1, read as the reverse complement.
GTCTTCTTCAGGAGAAATTAGCTACTAATCATAATGGCAGCTCATTCATTTTAATATCCTGGTTTATAACTTAAAGTGGAAAAATCTGGTAGAATACACCTTAATCAAGAGATCAAAGTTAACATAACCAAAAATAGTAAGATACATTAATACTATATGCCCTATGGAATGAAACACTTTGAAGAACCCAATATACTTCTGTGGAATTTCTGCTAAAAATGAATACTTTTCATTGACTGGTGAATGGAAAAAGAAGAGGTGGTATATATATACAATGGAATATTACTTAGCCATCAAAAAAGAATGAAATCTTGCCATTTGCAAAGACTTGCATGGAGCTAAATTGTATTATGCAAAGAATATTAGTTAGAGAAAGACAAATATCATATGATTTCACTCATATGTGGAATTTAGAAAACAAAACACATGAACATATGAGAAGAGGAATAAAGGAGAAAAAAGAAAGGGAAGAAAACCATAAGAGAACAAACTGGGGAGCTAGATAGGCATCAAACCATTCTGAACGCCCATGAACTCAACAGGACATCAAAGAAAAGAATAGCAGCAACCTCTGAACAGAAAAGCGACCACTTCCTGGAAGGTAGGACGTGTGGAGAACTGAATCCAAGGCAATACTCGGGAAGATAGATGGCGGGGGAGGGGGCCTCCATCAGCCATACCAGCAAGTGAGAGAGCAACAGAGCACAAAATCAGAATTTTTAGAAGTCTTCTCCGCTGAGGGATGTCACTACAGTGGATAAGCAGGGGGTGGAACACTCGCTGGGACAGTGTGGTCTCAGGACCCTCAGGGTCACAGAAAGACCGAGGGTGCCTGAGTGCAGCAGAGCTCCCAGGTATCGGACTGGGGGAAGTTGGCTGCAGAGACAGAGCCGAGGCACAGGCTCTCAGCTCAGGGTTGCCATAAACCATGATCCGTGGCACAGTCGGGCCCCTGCTCTTCCAGCAGGTACACAACAAGTGGCAGATTTGGGGAGACTCCCCTTCCTCCCCTGTGAAGAGTGGCACAGGAGCACACCGCAGGGATCTGCCGGGTTTGGAGACTCCACACCAGGTCGGGTGCCAGAAATAGAAACACACGGTCACAGGCTGGGTGAACACAGAGTGCTGCCAGAGACCAGGGAGACGGGAGTGATGGATTCCTTTTCTCTGGGGGCACACTGAGGAGTGGGGCCCCGAGGTCTTGGTTCCTCCGGGGCAGAGACTGGGAGGCCACCATTTTCACTCTTGTCCTCCAAAGCTGTACAGAAAGCTTTCTGGGAAGAAAAGCTCCCGGAGCAAACCTGAGCAGATTACTTAGCCCAGACCAACAAGGGCGGGGAAATTCCACCTCCGGCAAAGACATTTGGGACCCACAGGTAAAGGGCCCCTCCCCCCAGAAGATCAGCAAGAACAGCCAGCCAAAAACAAGTTTACAGATCAATGAGAATGGCAGACCACCAGACTAGGGGAATACAGCACATAGAATTCATGGCTTTTCCCCCTGACTCTTCAGTCTCTCAAAGTTAATTTTTTTAATTTTCTTTTTCTTTCTATTTTTTTAAAAAATTTTCTTTTTCCCTTTTTCAACCAACATCTTATCAATCCCTTTTTTAAAAATCTTTTTTATTTTTCATTTTTAGAGTCATATTCTATCCTTTCATAGTAGTTAACCTTATTTTTTGTTCACACACACACACACACACACACACACACACATATATATATATATATATATATACATATATATATATATATATATGTTGTTAACTCTTTAAAATTTTGGGATATAGTTTCTTCTAACAGACCAAAATATACCCTAAATCTCTAGTGTATGAATTTGTTCTAGTTTCCTGCCTGGTCACATTCTCTCTGTTTTTATTTTTTGTTTTTTCTTTTTTTTTAATTTCTCTTCTTTCTTTTTTCAACCAATTTCTTATCTTATCAATTCCTTTTATAAATTTTTTTAAGATTTTATTTATTTATTTGACAGAGAGATAGAGAGCACAAGTAGGCAGAGAGGCAGGTGGAGGGAGAGGGAGAAGCAGGCTCTCCACCGAGCAGGGAGCCTGATGTGGGACTCGATCCCAGGACCTGGGATCATGACCTGAGCAGAAGGCAGCTGCTTGATTGAATGAGCTACAGAGGTGCCCCTAAAATCTTTAATATTTTCATCTTTACAGTGATATTCCATCCCTTCATCATATTTACCCTTATTTTTGTACATATATAAGCTTTTCTTTCATTAAAATTTTGGGAGGCACTTTCTTCTAACAGACCAAAATGTACCCAAAATCTAGTGTGTGGCACTGATCTATTCACCAGCCTGATCATATTTGATCATATTTTTTTAATCTTTTTTTTTTCTTTTTTCTTTTTTCCCTTTCTGTTCCCCCAGTTTCAGGTCTCTTCTGATTTGTTTAGTGTATATTTTTCTGGGGTGGTTGTTACCCTGTTAGCATTTTGTTCTCTCATTCATCTATTATCCGCTGGACAAAATGACAAGATGGAAAAAAATCACCTCAAAAAAAAAAAAGAACAAGAGGCAGTACCAACTGCCAGGGACATAAACAAAACAGACATTTCTAAGATGTGGGAACTAAAGTTCAGAAGAACGATTTAAAGATACTAGCTGGACTTGAAAAAACATGGAAGATATTAGAGAAACCCTCTCTAGAGAAATAAAAGAACTAAACTCTAACCAAGTCAAAATCAAAAAGGCTATAAATGAGGTGCAATCAAAAATGGGGGTCTGTGGGGCATCTGGATGGGTCAGTCGTTAAACGTCTGCCTTCGGCTCAGGTCATGGTCCCAGGGTTGAGCTCTGCTTCAGGCTTCCTGCTCAGCGGGAGCTGAGCTCCCTATCCCACTCCCCCTGCTTGTGTTCCCTCTCTCACTGTGTCTATCTCTGTCAAATAAATAAACAAAACCTTAAAAAAAAAAATGGAGGCTCTAACTGCTAGGATAAATGAGGCAGAAGAGAGAATTAGTGTTAGAGAAGACCAAATGATGAAAAAAAGAAGCTGAGAAAAAGTGAGATAAACAATTACTGGATCATGAGGACAAAATCTGAGAAATAAGTGATACCATAAGATGAAACAATATGAGAATAATTGGGATCCCAGAAGAAGAAGAAAGAGAGAGAGGGGCAGAAGGTATATTGGAGCAAATTATAGCAGAGAATGTCCCTAATTTGGGGAAGGAAACAGGCATCAAAATCCAGGAGGCACAGAGAACTCCCTCAAAATTAATAAAAATAGGTCAAAAGCCCAACATATAATAGTAAAACGTATGAGTCTCAGAGAAAAAGAGAAAATCCTGAAAGCAGCTTGGGACAAGAGATCTGTAACCTACAATGGTAGAAACATTAGCTTGGCAATAGACATATCCGCAGAGACCTGGCAGGCCAAAAAGCACTGGCATGATATATTCAGAGCACTAAATGAGAAATATATGCATCCAAGAATACTATATCCAGCTAGGTTGTCATTAAAAATAGAAGGAGAGATAAAAAGCTTCCAGGACAAACAAAAACTAAAGGAATTTGCAAACACGAAACCAGCCCTACAAGAAATATTGAAAGGAGTCCTCTAAGCAAAGAGAGAGCCTAAAAATAACATAGACCAGAAAGGAAAACAGAAAATATACAGTAACACAGTAACAGTCACCTTACAGGCAATACAATGGCACTAAAATCATAACTTTCAATAGTTACCCTGAATGTAAATGCACTAAATGCCTCAATCAAAAGACACAGGGTGTCAGATTGGATAAAAAAACAAGACCCATCAATATGCTGTCCACAAGAGACTCATTTTAGAACCAAAGTCACCTCCAGATTGAAAGTGAGGGGGTGGAAAACGATTTACCATGCTAATGAACACCAAAAGAAAGCTGGGGTGGCAATCCTTATATCAAACAAATTGGTTTTAAACCAAAGACTATAATAAGAGATGAGGAAGGACACTGTATCCTACTTAAAGGGTCTATCCAACAAGAAGATCTAACAATTGTAAATATCGGGCACCTGGGTGGCTCAGCTGGTTAAGCGACTGCCTTCGGCTCAGGTCATGATCCTGGAGTCCCGGGATCGAGTCCCACATCGGGCTCCCTGCTCAGCGGGGAGTCTGCTTCTCCCTCTGACCCTCTTCCCTCTCATACTCTCTATCTCTCATTCTCTCTCTCAAATAAATAAATAAAATCTTAAAAAAAAATTGTAAATATCTATGCCCCTAACATGGGAGCAGCCAATTATATAAGCCAGTTAATAACAAAAGCAAAGAAACACATCAACAACAATACAATAATAGTGGGGGACTTTAACACCCCCTCACTGAAATGGACAGATCATCTAAGCAAAAGATCAACAAGGAAATAAAGACTTTAAATGACACACTGAATCAAATGGACTTCACAGATATATTCAGAACATTCCATGACAAAGCAATGGAATACACATTCTTCTCTAGTGCCCATGGAACATTCTCCAGAAGAGATCACATCCTAGGTCACAAATCAGGTCTCAACTGGTACCAAAAGACTAGTATCATTCCCTGCATATTTCTGGACTACAGTGCTTTGAAACTAGAACTCAATCACAAAAGGAAAATTAGAAAAAACTCAAAAACATGGAGGCTAAACAACATCCTACTAAAGAATGAATGGGTCAACCAAGAAATAAAGAAGAATTAAAAAAATTCATGGAGACAAATGAAAATGAAAACACAACTGTTCAAAATCTTTGGGAAGCAGCAGAGGCAGTCCTAAGAGGAATGTATATAACAATACAAGCCTTTCTCAAGAAACAAGAAAGGTCTCAAATACACAACCTAACCCTACACCTAAAGGAGCTGGAGAAAGAACAGCAAATAAAACCTAAATCCATCAGGAGAAGAGAAATAATAAAGATCAGAGCAGAAATCAATAAAATAGAAACCAAAAGAACAGTAGAACAGATCAACGAAACTAGGAGCTGGTTCTTTGAAAGAATTAAAAAGATTGATAAACCCCTGGCCAGACTTATCAAAAAGAGAAATGACCCAAATAAATAAAATCATGAATGAAAGAGAAAGATCATAACCAACACCAAAGAAATACAAACAGTTATAAGAACACATTATGAGCAACTATATGCCAGCAAATTAGATAATCTGGAAGAAATGGATGCATTCCTAGAGGTGTACCAACTACCAAAACTGAACCAGAAAGAAATAGAAAACCTGAACAGACCTATAACCACTAAGAAAACTGAAGCAGTCATCAAAAATCTCCCAACAAACAAGAGCCCAGGGCCAGATGGCTTCCCAGGGGAATTCTACCAAACATTTAGAGAAGAATTAATACCTATTCTGAAAGTGTTCCAAAAGATAGAAATGGAAGGAAAACTTCCAAACTCGTTTTATGAGACCACCATTACTTGATCCCCAAACCAAAGACCCCATCAGAAAGGAGAATTACAGACCCATATCCCTGATGAATATGGATGCAAAAATTCTCACCAACATACTAGCCAATAGGATCCAACAGTACATTAAAAGGATTGTTCACCACGACCAAATGGGATTTATCCCTGGGATGCAAGTTTGGTTCAACATCCGCAAATCAATCCATTTGATACAATACATTAATAAAAGAAAGAACAAGAACCATGTGATTCTCTCAATAGATGCTGAAAAAGCATTTGACAAAGTACAGCATACTTTCTTGACCAAAACTCTCCAGAGTATAGGGATAGAGGATACATACCTCCATATCATAAAAGCCATCTATGAAAAACCTACCACGAATATCATTCTCAGTGGGGAAAAACAGAGCTTTCCCTCTAAGGTCAGGAACATGGCAGGGACGTCCACTATCACCACTGCTATTCAACATAGTACTAGAAGTCCTAGCCACAGCAATCAGACAACAAAAAGAAATAAAAGGCATCCGAATTGGCAAAGAAGAAGTCAAACTCTCACTCTTTGCAGATGAAATGATACTGTATGTGGAAAACCCAAAAGACTCCACCCCAAAACTGCTAGAGCTCATACAGGAATTCAGTAAAGTAGCAGGATATAAAATCAATGCACAGAAATCAGTGGCATTCCTATACACCAACAACAAGACAGAAGAAAGAGAAATTAAGGAGTCAATCCCATTTACAATTGCACCCAAAACCATAAGATACCTAGAACTAAATCTAACCAAAGAGGTAAAAATTTGTACTCAGAAAACTATAAAATAGTCATGAAAGAAATTGAGGAAGACACAAAGAAATGGAAAAACGTTCCATGCTCATGGATTGGAAGAACAAATATTGTGAAGACGTCAATGCTACCTAGAGAAATCTACACACTTAATGCGATCCCTATCAAAATACCATCATATTTTTTTCAAAGAAATGGAACAAATGATCCTAAAATTTGTATAGCCAGAGGAATGTAGAAAAAGAAAAGCAAATCTGGTGGATCACAATTCTGGACTTCCAGGTCTATTACAAAGCTGTCATCCTCAAGACAGTATGGTACTGGCACAAAAACAGACACATAGATCAATGGAACAGAATAGAGAGCCCAGAAATGGATCCTCAACTCTATGGTCAACTAATCTTCCACAAAGCAGGAAAGAATGTCCAATGGAAAAAAGACAGTCTCTTCAACAAATAGTGTTGGGATAATTGGACAGCCACATGCAGAAGAATGAAACTGGACCATTTCCTTACACCAGACACAAAAATAGACTCAAAATTCTTGACAGACTTAAATGTGAGACAGGAGTCCATCAAAATCCTAAAGGAGAACACAGGCAGCAACCTCTTTGACCTCAGCCACAGCAACCTCTTCCTAGAAACATCACCAAAGGCAAGGGAAGCAAGGGCAAAAATGAACTATTGGGACTTCATCAAGATAAAAAGCTTTTGCACAGCAAAGGAAACATTCAACAAAATCAAAAGACAACTGAGGGAATGGGAGAAGATATTTGCAAGTGACAATATCAGATAAAGGGCTAGTATCCAAAATCTGTAAAGAACTTATCAAACTCAACACCCAAAGAACAAATGATCCAATCAAGAAATGGGCAGAAGACATGAACAGACATTTTTCCAAAGAAGACATCCAAATGGCAAACAGACACATGAAAAAGTGCTCAACATTACTCGGCATCAGGGAAATCCAAATCAAAAAAACCTCAATGAGATACCACCTCACACCAGTCAGAATGGCTAAAATTAACAAGTCAGGAAATGACAGATGTTGGCGGGGATGCGGAGAGAGGGGAACCCTCCTACCCTGTTGGTGGGAATGCAAACTGGTACAGCCACTCTGGAAAACAGTATGGAGGTTCCTCAAAAAGCTGAAAATAGAGCTATCCTATGACCCAGCAATTGCACTAGTGGGTATTTACCCCAAAGATACAAATGTAGTGATCCGAATGGCTACGTCACCCCGATGTTTATAGCAGCTATGTCCACAATAGACAAACTATGGAAAAAGCCAAGATGTCCATTGACAGATGAATGGATAAAGAAGCCATCCTTTCATGGCTACATAATATTCCATCACACACACACACACACACACACACACACACACACACACACACACACTGGAATATTATGCAGCCATCAAAAGGAATGAAATCTTGCCATTTGCAACGATGTGGATGGATTTGGAGTGTATTATGCTGAGCAAAATAAGTCAATCAGAGAAAGACATGTATCATATTATCTCACTGATACAAGGAACTCTTAATCTCTGGAATCAAACTCAGGATACCTGGAATGGTAGGGGGTGGGAGGGATGGGGTGGCTGGGTGATAGACACTGGGGAGGGCATGTGCTATGGTGAGCACTGTGAATTGTGTAAGACTGTTGAATCACAGACCTGTACCTCTAAAACAAGTAATATATTATATGTTAAAAAAAAAAAAAGATAGTAGGAAGGGAAAAATGAAGGGGTGGAAATTGTAGGGGGAGACGAACCATGAGAGACTATGGACTCTGAGAAACAAACTGAGGATTCTAGAGGGGAGGGTTGGGGGGGTGGGTTAGCCTGGTGATGTGTATTAAAGAGGGCATGTATTGAATGGAGCACTGGGTGTTATACGCCAACAATGAATCATGGGTATTGATGTATCACTACATCAAGGACTAATGATGTAATGTAAGGTGATTAACATAACACGATAAAAAAATTTAAAAAAACGAACAAATTGGGGGTTGATGGCAGGAGGTGGGTGGGGTTGGGCTAAATGGGTGATGGGTATTAAGGAGAGTAGTTGTTATGATGAACACTGAGTGTTACATATAAGTGATGAATCACCGAATTCTGCTAAAACCAATATTACACTATATGTTCACTAACCAGAATTTAAATAAAAATTTGGAAAACAAAACAAAACAAAAAAATTAAAAATGAATATTCTTGATAAAAATTTGAAGAAATATCAGACAAAATCTAATTGAAGGGCATTCTGCAAAACAAGTAGCCTTTGATCTTTAAAGATTTCAGGGTTACACAAAAGAAGATTCATCTGAGAAGATGTTTTCTATTGAAGGAGACTGAAAGATATCAATGAAACGGAAAAAAAGAAAATGATACAGGATTAGAGTCTGGACAGGAATATTTTTCTTTGAAGAAGAAGATAAAAACGTTATCCCATTTGATCTAATGCTTCAGTTATCAAAAGAGTATGCTACTGACATAGAAATAGACAAATATCCAAAATAGAGCCCAGAAGTGTGTGTCTATATAAGATTATTTAGTTGATATTAAACAAAGGCACTGAAGATTTCACTTTTTTGGTGAAATGGTGAAATTACCATCTTTTTGAGAAAAAATTTTCTAGAAGTCAATATCCATTTGGAAAAAGAAAAGAAAAAGGAAAAAAAATATACCTTGACCTCTAACCTCACAGCTTTCACCAAAATTAGAGTAATGTAATGTATCCATGCATAAAAACTAAATCTGTCAGGTTTCCAGAAGAAAACAAAGGAAAAAACCTCCATAACTTTAAGGCAAGCCATGACTTATTAACAGGCTAAACACTGAGTATTTCCTTACATTTTGGCACAGCAATACAACCTCGTCTTTTTTCTTTGCCTATCCCAGTTCTGGGACCAGCCATTTCTCCCAGGATCTCAATTTCCATTTAGTGGAGAATGGTACTTACAAACTAAATCTAAGTACTAGTTGTGCTTTTGCTATTAGGCTCTCTCAACAGAGAGAATTAGAAAATATATGTATGTATGTATGTGTAATTTTATTTATATGTCCATATGCATAGTTTAAAACCATAATTTTGCATTGATATCTCCAATTCTAAGCGAACACAGCAATGTTCATTTATTCTTTGTCTTTTCCTTATATATATCTTCTCTGAAAGTGAAAATCCTGGTTCCCTTTATCCTCATTATATTTTTCTGATTTGATCTCTCTCACTCACACACAAACACGATATAGGCTCCGGTCTCCCTAAACCACCAGCCTCCCCCTTGGCCCCCAAACATCTAAACTGTGGTTTTGCTGACTTTGCTGGCCTTCTCAGCCCTCACTACCCCAGTCGTGTCCTTTCCAGGAGCCTCTTTGTACTTTCCCACAGATGTTGCTAGCCCTGGAATCTCAAGAGAAGAAAAGAAACAGGAAGAGAAGGAATAGAAGATAATACATAAATATTTTTTAAACAAAGGGGATGAGAAAGGAAACAGAACAGGAATTCCTTACTGATCATTTTTATACTTATTCTGTCAGGGAGAGAGCTCTGTTTAAATCAACTATTATTGGGCGCCTGGGTGGCTCAGTCGGTTAAGCGACTGCCTTCGGCTCAGGTCATGATCCTGGGGTCCCGGGATCGAGTCCCGCATCGGGCTCCCTGCTCGGCGGGGAGTCTGCTTCTCCCTCTGACCCTCCTCCCTCTCATGTGCTCTCTCTCTCTCATTCTCTCTCTCAAATAAATAAATAAAACCTTTAAAAAAATCAACTATTATTGTTTTTTCTCCCTTTAGTTAGTCAATAAACATTTCAAATACTTTGGTATTCTTAAGTTAGGGACAGACCCCCATGAAACCGTCAGAATTTTTTCTTTTTATCATAATGAGATGTCAATTTTTACTTCTGATAACAGTCCTTGTCTTTTTTTTTTTTAAGATTTTATTTACTTATTTGACAGAGAGAGACACAGCGAGAGAGGGAACACAAGCAGGGGGAGTGGGAGAGGGAGAAGCAGGCTTCCCGCTGAGCAGGGAACATGATGCGGGGCTCAATCCCAGGACCCTGGGATCATGACATGAGCCAAAGGCAGATGCTTAATGACTGAGCCACCCAGGCACACCAAAACTCCTTATCTTTATGTCTACTTTAATTAATAATATTATAGACATATCAGCTTTCTTGTAGTTACCCTGAGCATGATACATCTTTTTCTATCCATTCCTTTACTTTCAACTTATCTATGTCTCCTTTTGTTTTTCATTACTTGTAGTTTTCAATTCTTTTTTCTATTAGTTTTAAGCTTTTGCTCTTCATATATTTTTATTTTAATAGGTTTATTCTGTCTGTTTAAAATGAATATTATACAACATCATGTAGTAGCTATGCACCAGTATAATTCCATTTCTAGTCTTTCTTTTTTATCTAATGCAGTCATATATTTCTACCTATATTACTAATACAAAATACATATTTATATTTTTGATATGAAGTCACACCTCTCTTATAGAACTAAGAGATAACAAATAAAGGTCACTTGTATTTAAAAAAATATTCACATAGTTACTTTTCTGGTGCTTTTCATTCTTCTTGAGCATCTGAGTTTTCACTTGGTATCATTTGCCTGCTGAGGAACTTCCTTAATCTTGTCTTATTTTTTGTTTTAAAAATTTTATTTATTTATTTGACAGACAGAGACACAGCCAGAGAGGGAACACAAGCAGGGGGAGTGGGAGAGGGAGAAGTAGGCTTCCCGCTGAGCAGGAAGCCCCATGCGGGGCTCGATGGGATCATGACCTGAGCCGAAGGCAGACACTTAATGACTGAGCCACCCAGGAGCCCCTTAATCTTGTCTTATGATACATTGACTGTAGCAACTTTTTTTCTAGATAGGTCTTCTGAGGCAAGGGAAATAAAAGCAAAGATAAATTATTGGGAATTCACCAAAATAAAAAAAACTTCTGCACAGCAAAGCAAACAATCAACAAAACTAAAAGGCAACCTACTGAATGGGAGAAGGTATTTGCAAATGACACATCCAGTAATGGCTTAGTATCCTAAATATATAAAGAACCTATAAAATTGAATACCCAAAAATCAAATAATCCAATTAAAGAAGACATGAATAGATATTTCTCCAAAGACATACAGATGGCCAACAGGCACATGAAAAGATGCTCAACATCACTGATCATGAGGGAAATGCAAATCCAAACTACAATGAGATATCACCTCACACCGGTCAGAGTGGCTAAAATCAACAACCCAAGAAACAGGTGTTGGTGAGGATGTAGAGAAAAGGAACCATCTTTCACTGTTGGTGGAATGCAAACTGGTGCAGCCACTGTGGAAAACAGTAGGGAGTTTCCTCAAAAAGTTAAAAATAGAACCACCCCACAATCCAACAATCACACTACTATGTATTTACCCAAAGAATACAAAAATACAAATTCAAAATCCCTTTGAATTCACCCCGATGTTTATAGGACCATGATCTACAATAGCCAAATTATGGAAAAAGCCCAAGTATCCATCAATTGATCCATGGATAAAAGATATGGCAATATATATACAATGGAATATATCTCAGCCATAAAAGGAATGGGATCTTGCCATTTGCAACGGCATGAATGGAGATAGAGAGTATTATGCTAAGCAAAATAAGTCAGAGAAAGACAAATACTATGATTTCACTCATATGTGGAATTTAAAAAACAAACGCACAAAGGGAAAAAAAGAAAAGAGAGAGAGGCAAACCAAGCAACAGACTCTTAACCATAGAGAACAAACTGATGGTTATCAGAGGAGAAGTGGGTGGGAAATAAGTGATGGGGATTACGAAGAGCACTTGTAATGAGCACCAGGTGTTGTATGGAAGTGTTGAATCACTATATTATACACCTGAAACTAATATTACACTGCATGTTAACTAAATGGAATTTAAACAAAAACCTTTTTTAAAAATAAAAATTAATTTCATCCACTTGCTCTCCATTTTCTTCAATTTTTATAAAAAATATTAGAAGGAAGCAACATAAATAATTATATAAATAATATTAGTATGCAAATTCACCCATTATTAATATATGCCATTTTCATTTCCTGTCTTCCTAGATAATAAAACAGATAGAGAGATGCGTGGATGGGGGCGCCTTGCTGGCTCAGTCAGTTAAGCGTCAGACTCTTGGTTTCAGCTCAGCCATGATCTTATCAGTTGTGGGATGAAACCTTGCCTTGGGCTCCCTGCTTAGGGGTGAGTCTGCGTGGAGATTTTCTCCCTCTGCCCTACCCCCCCCTCAAATAGATAAATAAATCTTGAAAAAAAAAAAGAAATTCATGGATGTACTTGGTGAGCCCTTGAGAGTACTGAAAACCATCCCCTTTTCTATAAAAAAGAAAGTGCACATATACAGACACATATAACATTGCCTAAAATTTCTTATAATGGATTTACATAGAATGCATATTATTTTAAGCACACTTTAGGCAAATTATCCAGGCAATTTGATTCAAATCTCTCTTTTCCTGAAACTATATCATGTGAACAGAAAACATTAAAAAAAAAACCACTTTCAGTTAAAGAAATATAAATTATTCCATGAGGTGTGGTCTTTCTGCAGACTTCTACTGTCAAAAAGTTTTTCCTTCACTTGAACTGAAATTGATCTCTCTGTATGTCCCATCATCTATGTCCATTTATTGAGATCTTAAAGACCTATCTTTAACTCCTCATTCATGGAATAGCCTTTCATATACTTAAATGCATCTCTTGGAAGTCTCAGCATTAGTTTTTTACAACTTACATAATAATATTTTAATTTACCTCTTTGTTCTTTTTATTTTCCAGTTTGTGTTTACATTCTTATATATATAATCTTCACAACTGATTCCAAAAATCTAACAACATGTTATAAGTACACTCCTGTGTTCTGGAAATACTGATTAATTTTGTTTGGGAATACATCCTCTACAAAGAGGAATAGTAAAAAATGAATCTAGAAATTACATTGAGGCAAGCTCCTGGAGGCACTTTCATGCTTTCCAAGTAATTTATATTTTATTCCGTGTCTAATAAGAAACTGTTTTTGCTTTAAACAGGATTTTCTTATGATTACAGTCACACTTTGGAATAATTACTTTGACAGTGGTATGCAATTTGGATTGGAAAGTTTAGAGAAGGCACTTAAAAAATGCTGAATGAAGAAAGGCAGGCAGAAGTTCAATTAAGAGGCTCATATAATTGTATTAGTGGAAAACAATAAAGTTCTGAACTTTACATCAGTGATGATGGAAATATAAATTACACACAAATGATGGAGCTATCAGAGAGAAAGTCAGTAATAGCCAATTACTTGGTTGAAAATTTTAAAATGAATAAATAATTTATATTTTGTGTGTTCTTCCTGACACCACTAAAAGAAAAAATAAATCAGAACAGGATTGGGGGCCTCTGGGTGGCTGAGTGGTTTGAGCATCTGACTCTGGATTTTGACTCAGGTCATGATCATTTCTGCACTCAGCGAGGAGTCTGCTTGAGAGTCCCTCCCTCTCTCTTTGTCTCTCCCCCTCTCATGTACAAACTCTCTCTCTCTCTCAAATAAGTAAATAAATCTTTAAAAAAAAAGAACAGGATTGGGTAGAGGGGAGAAAGTTGATAATGATTGTAATCATAATAATGACAACCATATCATCATTAATATGCTCAGACATGGTTCTGAGTACTTTATAAGTATTAAATGTTGTAAATCTTACATTTTACCTTGTGATAGGTACCATTAGTATCTCCATTTTACAGATGAAGAAACTGAGGCACATGATTAGGAAATTTGCTGAAGTTCATCCAGGCATTAAATCATAAAAGCAAAGTTTTAAACCCATATAGTTTAGTGCAAAATTCTATACTGTTAACCCATTCTACCATACTGCCTCTCTATGACAGTTCAGATTATTAGTCAAATAGTTCTTACAATAAAAAAACCTCTAATTTTCAAGAATATATTTAAGGCCTCTAAGAAAATTATTATAGCCAGAATATAAAATTATAAGTAGAAGCAGTGTATACCATAGTTCAGCTCTGGCTCAGATCTCTGTCTCTCTTTAAACAAGGTTAGGAGGTGGAAGTTAACCTCTTCAATATGAGTCGAGTAGCAGAATGGAGTTATGCAGGAAAGCATAAAATTCTCCTTATCCCATGCAAATCAGTGAAGTATTTTTTTCTGTTTTTATTAATCTTATCCACAAAGTATTAGTCCTTTTTAATTAGGTATATTATTAATTTCCTTTTCTTACCAAATATCCTAAAAATATTAATACCAACTGATGACTAATAGTTTCCAACTATCTGAGCTAGTACAATGACAGAGTTCTTGGCAAGTGAAAAGAACAAAAAATTATTGGAAATATGTTCCAGACTGAAAGAATACCTCATGAACTGTAGTCAGTGTTAATTCAGTAACATGTTGGTCTCATATTTTGTATTAGGTCTATGTCAGCCCCAAATCTATAAAATGAGGTGTAGAATATTTTACATGAGGTAAGAAACAAATGCATATTTGAATAAATAAACTGGCTAGAAATCACTTTTATTTTGGAATTGAATGGAAGATGAGAGAGGAGGAATCTAAATAATGTTAAGTATATGAGTATATGACCAAAAGTAATCCACACACTGCTTAATTAGTTAAATTTCAACCTCCAATTCATTTCTCAGTAGTTGTGTGTTAAGTGCATCACATGCAGTATCTTGTTTTATGCCTAAAACCAACAAATGAGTTATGAATCATTAGCAGTTTCTCATAGACACATGATGTGAGTGAAATTATTTCATCCAGATGAGACCCAATATAAGGCAATATAGTGAGGCATTGAATGGACAGAACTCCTAATGGAAAATATGAAGTTAGAGAGGAAAAAACAGTGTTTCCTCTTTTTCAATTTTGATGAGGGTTGTCTCTGACAGTAGCTGCTACAGCCACAATTTGGGTCAAACATTTATCCCAATACTACAAAGCTCATAGTATCACATTTTTTCTGTACTTCCTATTTGGGACAGAAAACCTTTTAAAGTTTAGGATGACGAGAAATGTAATCTCAGTTAATATTTGAAGGTTAGCTCTTTTTTTAACAACTGAAGAAAAAAAATTACTTCTACTTCAAGTGTAGGCAATTTCTGAACTGAGATAAGCACATGGGATGAGAGCCAGAAACATTAAGTAATAGTATATAGCACATTGCTGTTTGGAGCTTAAAGTGCCACACTGAAAGCATCCAAGTTTTCAGGAATGAAGTAAAAGTGTTATAATTGCAATACATACATCAATTTCAAACACTCAAGGTAAATAAACAAAAAGTATACTATAATGCGGGTAAAAGCAGTTGAAATAATATTGAGCTATATAGTATGTTACATCTTCAGGAACTTACAGATAGTTTTGTTTGGGTGTCTCTCTCTCTCTCTCTCTCTCTCTCTTTTTTTAAATTTTGTTTTGTATTTTAACCCAAAGAGAAGTTGTTTGTTCTGTATCTAGATTTTCTAAAAGAAATTTCAAGTCAAACTTTTCCTTCTACTCAATTTAAAAATCCAAAATTCCTTCTGAAAAATGCATGTTTATTTACTTATGAGAATTTCTCTTCAATTTTCATTATTCAAAAGAAAATTAAGTCAATTTATATGATTAATTCATCAAATACAACTTCATATTTAAAAGAACTTCAAATTATGCTGAATTATAAGAAATAAAAATTGCAAAAAGCCCTATTCTTTATCTCCCAGAAATCTAACTTGCATGAATACTCTGAATTTTATTTTATATTGCCTATCTATCTATCATCTATCATCCATCTATCATCTATTTTATTTATCATATTTCTCTACTTACCTACCTATTATCTGTCTATCTCCTCAAACATATCCTTTAAGTTGGATTGAGTGTGGAGAGTGACAAAGCCATTATCAATTCCCCCATTTTTCCTGTTAAAACAATCCTGAATTTGGGGAGATAGAAATTGACCCAACTAAAAATTCATTTTTCCAGGCCACTATGTTCCAGGGGCAGAGAGGTTGAGGAAATGAGGAATGTAACATAATTCTGGCTAATGATGCAGCAGAGTACGTTGGGTGTTTCTGTAAAATTTTTACTTGTTAAAAGTTGACAAATATACACAATGCTTTCCCCTCCTCCTCCTGTCTTCTTTCTCTTTTTTTCCTTCTTCTTTCATTGAACATGAATATGATGGCTGGACCTACAGCAGCCATCTTGAAATCCTAAGATAATAATAACCAAAATTATAAAAAGTAAATATTAAATAATAGCAGATTTCAGGCAAAACAATGAAATACTAGGCAGATACATATCATTTATATGAAAATATTTTTGGCAAGGAAACAGTCACATCATATTGCAAAAGTTCTAAAATGGTGTACAAAATATTCACAAAGATAATATCATTTTGTAAATATATAAAGAGGAAAGAGAAAAGTGTAGAGAATCTGGGTATTCCCTGGAAGTGGAATAAAAAAAGGAGGGCTGATAGAAGTGGTTTATACCAGATGTAACCAATAATGGGTTGTGTTCTCAATTATAGTACTTAAGAACAGTACTCAAGCTAACCAAAGGCTAATAAGTGATTTATTGTTAACATGTACCAGTTTGTTTTCCGATTGATTTGCAGAAATAATATTTTCAAAGGATAGAAAACTTGGAAAATAAGAATATAATAAAAATATCATTTCTAATAATTTCACTAAATTTTCCCCATTTTTGTCATACTACTTCAAAGTGGCTTAAAACAACAATTTATCATTATTTTATTTCAGTATTATTGGGCCAAAAATATGAGCAGGCACCGTAGACTTATCTCACCTCCGTAACACCTGGAGCCTCTGCAGGGATAATGTGAATCACTGGGGCTACTGGAGCTTCTCTGTCTCTGTCTGTTTCTCCCCCACACTGCTCACGACCTGTCCATGTGGTTACTTTGAGCTTTTGTATGGCCTACACAGAGTGATCTGACTTCTTAAACGGAAGTTCAGGGCTTCCTTCACCACCCACCCACCCCCCCCAAAAAAAGAAAAGAAAAAGAAACTGACAAACATTTTAAAGGTTAGGTCCCAAACTGGCAAGCATCAGTTCTGTCATGTTCAAAGCTTGGATTCAAGGGGATGGGATTTAGCCCCCACCTTTCAAAGGAAGGGATGTCAAAGAATCCCCGACCATTTTTAACCCATCACAACATTTATATATGTGTTTATTTGAGTACTTGATTAAATGGCCAGATATCTTTCAATCAAAATGAAACTCAATATAGGTTAAGGAAAATATAAAACTCTAAATAAAAAAAATGAACAGTATACAATAAATTGTCAGATCGATAGAGAAGATTAAAAAGAGGTGATACAGGTCTGTGATTCAACAGTCTTACACAATTCACAGCGCTCAAAGACTGTTGAATCACAGACCTGTACCTCTGAAACAAATAATACATTATATGTTAAAAAAAAAGAAGAAGATAGTAGGAAGGGAAGAATGAAGGGGGGGAAATAGGAGGGGGAGACGAACCATGAGAAACTATGGACTCTGAGAAACAAACTGAGGGTTCTAGAGGGGAGGGGAGTGGGGGGATGGGTTAGCCCGCTGATGGGTATTAAAGAGGGCACGTACTGAATGGAGCACTGGGTGTTATATGCAAACAGTGAATCATGGAACACTACATCAAAAAGTAATGATGTAATGTATGGTGATTAACATAACATAATAAAAAATAAAAAGAGGCAATACATATATTGGCTAATGTAACTGAAACATGCAGTTAGTTTTCAAGCCAGGCTAGATAGAGTGTTCAAACCATATTCTCTCTTTCTTTCACCTGTTCTTTCACCATGGAATAACTCAAATGGAGAGACTTTGCCATAAGATAATACCTGTAACAACATTGTAGCTTGGAAAAAAGGGTATCTGGTTAGCTTTCCTGAACCACATAACCACCCCTGTGGCTAGAAAGATGGGACCATGTAATTCAACTGCCGGCTCCATTATATGGAAGAAGTATATTTCTCAAAAGGATGCATTAGACATTAGTTATGGTAAAAATTTGTGTTCATGTACTTTAAAATATAGGTGTTGTAATAATATTATCAAAAATAAAGAATATTTTTACATTCTACCTGTGTTTCCTGTTTGTATTATTTGTATTCTGAATTAATACCTGCTATTAGGTAGAATTATAGTTATTTTAAATATAAGAAAATTAACAGTACTTATTGCAGCTTAAACAGTAATAACTGTGACTTGAACATATGCCAAGGAAATATATCTCAGGATTATACATAATTATTTTCAAAATACCATTATATCTTGTTAATATGCATAGAGAATTAAATCATAAGGATAGTGAATCACAGAGTAGAAGGTATGTATCTCCCCCATCTGAGCATTAGCCCAGGCGGCCAGACAAACTACTGACTTTTTTTCTAGGTCAGACTTAAAATAGTCTGTCACTGGAAGGTTAAAAATCACTCCCTGTCAACCATTACCCATCAGCACCAACATCAAGCACAGGAGAGATGATAGTTGAAATGAAGTTCTTCAGATAAAACAAAACTTACTGGGATATGGATTATTCTGAATATCTCCCCTGGATAGAGAGCTATAAAGTCCAAGGGTGGATCAGGCTTCTGAGTCCAGTCTAATTAGCAACTGGGCTGCATTCACTATTTTCCACATCAAGGAGACCTATGTGCTAGAGAATTTCCAGAAATAACTTTCAAATGAAGGGAAGTTAAGAAACAAAAGGTGGCATGTTTGAATGTGTCTTCATAACCTATACATGGGTTTCTGTTTCAAAATTTCACAGTTTTGATCAAACTCAAATTTAGGAAAACTAGTGAGTATTAAAGATGAAGTTTTGTTGTTGGTAGTTAGTAGCTCATAAATGGGATTATATGCTGCTAGGATGGTGCTGGTGAGAGAAAGAGTGAATTGTTACAATAGAAAAGAACAAAAAGGCACTTCTAGGACTTGAAGATAAGAAGATGTAACTGATGGAACATGTTATATATGCCATTACCCAGCTGAAAATAATCTTTTAATTATCATTTAGGTAAACGCTTTTCAAACTGCTACCAGTATCCAGGGCTCTTAAGCTGTTGAGAGGAGGCAAGAAAGAGGGTGCAGAATGATTGGGATTTCTCATATATATTTTAAAGCCCAATGTAAATCCACCTTGATCAAAATAATTTTTTTATTAATGTATGTGGGTGGACTTCCACAAATATTTTATTTGAAGGAAAGAGCCCATAGCTATAAAAACCTAGACATTACTGAGCTAGATCAGTGGTCTCTTCAAATATTAATATGGATTTAGTTATAAATGCCATGTCATTGTAAATATTATATGCATTATAATGCATGTATATACGATTTTTAAAGGATATATGACATATTTCACTTTTAATTATTAAACAAGGTTTTAGGCCTCATTAAAATCTAATATTAATAATATTTTAATGAAAGAAATGTGATTGATTCTGCATCTCTATTTTTGATCATTTTTATTTAGAAATTCGTGGCTTAGCAATTTATGAGACTTCCTTAATATATTTCACAACTGTGTTTTAATAACTTTCATACCTGAAAAATATACCATGAGAGATATATAGATCTAAAAGGAAGAAGGCCTTTGGTGGTTGTGATGACTTTATGCTGGTCAGCATATTTAACTCAAACAACCAAATGTTCACAGATTTTTATTGAAATGTCGCTAATAAATATTTGGAAACCAATAGAATGTTTGTTTTTAAACTGTTAGTAAATTGACTTAAATCTCTCCTGAATCTTTTCATTTAGATTTTAAGGAGATAAGACATTTATAGTTTCAATAATCCTTTTTTTTTATGTGCACTATATAAGAGATTGTAAAGGCATAACGAATCTTATTATGACAATAAAAATCCCATAACTGGCACAACTCCAAACACCTGTTATCAAAACGACACTGTCCATGGCACAGGTTTCTTTTGAAAAGCATTAACTTTCTCACTCATTGTAAAAAAGGTCACTTTTATGTTAAAAGAACAAAACTTTTATATTTATTTTCAAATTGATAACAGCTCATTGGTAAGTTATTACTAATAGTCCCTTGTCATTCAACAAAATGTCAACAAACCCAGAGCAAATTTTTTTTTGTAAAAGAAAAACACATGATTCATCTTCAACTTTGACAACTTTTCTTTTAGGAACTACATGGAGGTAACTAGTAAAATGTTGGGCTATAAAAGGTGTTTATGATATCTTGATAGAAAACGTAATACAATTCTACAATTCAAATGTGTTTTATTATAACACTAATCATATTTGGGATATGTGGTATTCAAGCATAGTATATTGAATAAGCTGAAAGCTTATGCCAATAAAAACAGTGACAACGCCTTTGCCTCCCTGAGAACACATGCTCTATGAAATGAATGAGAGTGCCAATAAAAGAGATGTGTTAAGTTGTAGAAAGCAAATGCTGTCATGATTTAGGTAAAAATTTAAATAAAAACAATCTAGAATTTCTTCCTGTACTTATACAAAACATATAATAAATACACTGATGTATATGCTTGCCACTGTGTAGACAACAATATTCTGCCAACAGCATACACCTATTTGATTGCTATTAGAATTCAGCCTATATTTACCAGAGAGTAAACCTCATGAAGTCGGTGCTCAAAAAGCTTACGCACTCCCTCTTGGCTACAGATAATGTGCAGATGACTCACTGTGGCTGTCATGGCTCCTATTTTAATATCTAAATCAGCCTCTCCACGTGATCTTCCCCAGAAAAATGAATTATATGCATTGGTTATTTCGAGAGACTTTCAGCTGGATTTGGCCTATGTTTTCCCACCTTAGGACATGTGCTATTTTAATTCCTTCTGCCTCTCTCTTATAGTCATTACTGCCTCTACAAACCCTACTTCCTTCAAATCCACCACATCCTCTTTTCCTCATTTATAGTCACCTGAGTTAGAACTACCAATTATGTGTATGGGTATGTATATTGCATGGTTGTGCATGTGTTTCATCAACACAGTGGGTACTGACTTGACAATGGGAATGTGTCCTTTCTCTATATAGTAAAGGGGAGGATCATGCCTTGCTCGTGTTTATATTCTAATATCCCTGGATCAGCAGTAAGTAAGGAAAAACTTGTCAATTTTTTAGCTTTCTGCCAGTTCAGCATCAGGAAAAATATTAAATTGTCTTTCCGTGTTATTTTTTTATAAGTTGTTTTATATATATAATTATTTTGTATAATGCTAATATTGTTTTTATAATAAAATTGTGATTATTATTTTCCTAGATGAATTACAGTTAACATAAGAAACTACAAATACTTTTAAAATAATGTAAGATCATATAGGGAAAATGCATAAAAATCTTTAATTACAGAAGGAAATGCTCAAGTATAGTATTTATACATACAATGAGGGAAACATCCTGTACCATAATTATTAAGCATTAATAGGTTCAATGCCCAATTTTGCTAGTTACCCAAGCGCATAAAAACAAATAAACCCTGAACTTGACATTCCAGAGACCTACTTACAAAATCTTGGAAGATGATAATGTATTTTTAAAGCCATTTAATAAGCATTCAACTACATACATCTCTTTTTTGAAATAAGATTTTTTCCAATTAAATTGGAGAAGTGAAAACGGTTTATGCTTTTATATGATGTGATAACCCCACATGTCAGAGTTAATGGTGTACAATTCCAGATAACACAAAGAAATAGGCTAGCTTTAGGGTACTTTTTTCTGATGTACAATTTTTTGATTATAACAAATATTTCTTTATTAAAATCTCATGTTATCTGTTGATTGAAAGTACATTAGATTAACAGCAGACATTGAAAGCACTACTGTAGATTTTAAATTGAGCTGTTACAAAAATACTTCACTGACATGAGTATTGAATTTAGAGGCTTGCTTAAGAAACCCATTGGAATAAAGAAGATGTGGTATATATATATATATATATATATATATATATATATACACACACACAATGGAAAAATATCTTTAAAAAATTCTGTTGTCTCATAATTTCTTATTAAATGGTACTTTTTATTAACTATTATTATTATTGCCTATTGACTTATTAATTCTAAGTTCAGCAACTAACATTTTGAAAAGCAGAAACATATGACCAGGAATGGAATGTTTGGTCTCAACAGAGGAAAGGAGTTCTCATAGTCAGTTATCAAAATGTTTATTTGACCAGAAAAAAAAATGATTTGTTCAACATGAGCGGTTGTTCCTTGGTTTCTTGAATCGTTGGTGACCATAAAATGAATCTTCAGGGGATTTACTGCTCCAGGATAAAGGATCTGAGTTCTAAAATCATGGTCTTAACAAAGTCTTCACCTCTCAACACTGAATGTGCCTGTCTGAAAAAAGAATATTCCTAGAAATATTAGTAAGTGTGTAAGAAGGCTTTCTAAAGATGCTCTAAATGCCTGTGTGTTGAAATTTACCAAAGTAATTTATGGTCGAGGCAAATACGTAATTTCTCTCAGTTCTGAAGAGAAGATTAAAGTGTACAATATGAAAATGGTGAGCATATTGTTCCCATTTTCCTATTCAAAATTTCAAAATATTTGTAATGTATGTAGACATTCTGCTCCAGAGGGAAATATCAGAAAACTTTTCTTTGGCATAATTGACTTTTTCATTTATTTATCTTTTAAATAAATATCAATTGGCTGTCTAACATAAGTTACTTACAGGGTTTAATTCTGAAGTAAGTCTCAGGACCTATTTTTAAGGAGGACCAATCCTAGTGGAGGAGATAAACGCAATGATCACAAATGTGTGCAGAGTATGTGAACCGGAAGAGGGGACAGTGATTCCAAATTGAAGTTGGTTAAAAACAGCTTCCCAAAGGAAATGCCAGGCTGAATTTCAGTAGGTGAGCAAGGATTATTTATTTAGACTCAGAGAGTAGAGGATATTCCAGAAATAAAAGATAGTAATGTTGTGTGAAAGTGTTGAATCACTATACTGTACACCTGAAATCAATATTATAATGTTAACCAACTGGAATTTAAATAAAAACTTAAAAGATAAAGCAAATGCTAAAAAAAAAAAAAGTAGCATATTATACATGGGGGAAACCAAACCCTAATAAAGGGCTTCAGAAACATATAAGGCAAGGCACCACATGACTAAAGATGGGTCTGAGAAATAGTCAGAGGGCATATCATGGCCACCTTTGAATGTTATGTAAAGTGCCCTACAAGTGGTAGAAAATCCTTGAAAATCATTGAGTACTTTTAAATTGCATTTGAGAATGGTACCTTGTGGCTTTGCAAACTGAATTTGAGTAGAGAAAAGAGAAAGCAGAAAGACTGCTAAAACAGAAAAATAAAAATAAGGCTGGGGTTTTCTATGTTGTGAGGGTTCTGTGTGTGTGTTTCTAAATAACTGGTTGCTGAACAATTACCAGCATGTGACTGGCTGCATTCCACTAGTGACATTCAAACACTGTATCACTGTAATCTTAATAAATTTTCAGAAGTAAAAATAGTGTGATATTATTCAGAAAAATCTCCCCATGCCTCATAAAACCACCTACATGCAGTACCAAATTAATTGACGAGTTAAAATCAGCAAAAAGCATGTGCCTCTTAGATTAAACTAAAATATACATTAAGTTATCAAAACTTAAAGGGCTTCTATGTATAATCTGTAATGTAATAGCGTTCTCTATGGAAAGTACTGCATTCATCAAGGACAGAAGTTATTCACGGTCATGCTTCTCTATCCAGGGACTTCTAGTCCAGTCCTGTCATTTATATCTCCATAGTGGGAACAAGTTTCTATGTTTTCCCAGAGGTTCTCTTATGTCACAACCACTTTCAGAAATCTCTACACAAAAAAAGTGTTATCAAGAAGGAAAAAACATCAGTGATTTAAAAGGCATCTACAAAATGACACATATGTATTTTGGTGTTCATCATTCATACAAATGTTTTAATACATAAACTATATAAGCATGTTTCCTCGAACAATATTTAGCATTGAAGTTCAGACTTTTTAAACTTTATATAAATTGTACCATACCTACGTATTCTTTGGCAATTTGATTTTTTCACTCACATTCTGCAAGATTTGTCCTGATTACAATACAACTTATATATTCACTTTCCTATCAATGGATCTTTAGGTTGATTCCAATACTTCTCCATTACAAACTATGCTAAATTTTTGAAGATGTTTTCTCATGCAAATGTATGAGAGTTTATGTATAGTTGATGGTAAAATGACTGTTTGATTTCTAGTGTATACACATTTGAAAATCTTACAAAGTACGAAAGAGAGTACTGATATAGAAATGAATTTTAGAGGATAAAACTGGAAAGCCTCTGGTGTTAGCATCCAAGAACACTGGTTTTGGAATCAAACGATCTTAATGAAATTTCCTGTTCCATTAGTCAGATGAACTGTGTGAATTAGGGAAAATTAGTCATTCTGGGTCTTGATGGTATCCTCTATAACATAGTTGTGAGATTAAATATGAAATTGCCTATAAAGCCTCGAGTGCAGACTCAGGTAATAAGTGCTCATTAACAGGTTAATATCATTGCTACTGCTGAAAGGTGAGCCAGAAAAAGAAGTGAAGAGAATAAAAATATCAATATTGTTTTTTTTTTCCCAAAAGCAACTTGCAAATGAGTCAACTAAAATACTTTCAGACATGGGTATGACTTCGATAATCTTCCACTAAGCAACTCTTTGATTTTATATATATTTTTAATTTTAGAAAAGGTTTATCAGAAAATTCTCACCCTGGGGGCACCTGGGTGGCTCAGTCGTTAAGCGTCTGCCTTCCGCTCAGGTCATGATCACAGGGTCCCGGGATTGAGCCCCACATCGGGCTCCCTGCTCCGCGGGAAGCCTGCTTCTCCCTCTCCCACTCCACCTGCTTGTGTTCCTGCTCTCACTATCTCTCTCTCTCTGTCAAATAAATAAAATCTTTAAAAAAAAGAAAAAAAAAAAGAAAATTCTCACCCTGAACTGTTGGTGTAGCATGTGATGTGGTACTATCATTTATCAAAACCCACTGGAAATAGATTTGTTTCCGAAGTGGTCCTTGCACAAAATGTATAAAAAGCAATTTCTGATGTGGTTTGTGTTCTGCCCCTTGACATGCCAAAGTATCCCACCAGTAGCTATGGTACCCATTTTATAGATGGGAAACAGGCATCAAGATAGCTGTTGCACCAGTGAGTACACAGTGCAGGGCTTGTTAGAAGCTGCCTTTCTCTGCCTGGCCCAGGTGGGAGGTTATGGGGGACAGGCTGATGGGACCGTGCGGGCGAGTCTGTTTGGTGTCTTCTCCAATCCCTGAATGCGGGAAGGAAGGTGCTCAGGGAAGGACCACACTGTAAACGGGAAACATCTCAGGAGCTGCTGGCAGTCTGGGACAGTCTTTGGGAGAGGCCGACTCCCCTGCAAACCTAGGAGATAGGTTAGGTGAAAGGCCAGGGCTGCTGGCGAGGCAGCCTGATCTGGAGGCCTCCTGGGAGACTTCACTATAGTGATCCTCCTGGGCCCAGGGTCCTCTTCCAGCTGTCTGTCCGAAATTCGGTAATTTTCCAGTAGCAGTACCTGGGCCAGGGAGCTGAGGCCGCTTGGGAGCAGGAAGCCATCATCCCTGCCCTTTCTGTTCATCTTCTCCAGCTGCTCCCCCGCACAGTGCAGCTGCGGCACCAGGCGGTCCACCTCCTTCTCCTTGCTCAGACTGTCAGGTTGGGCCCGCTAGAAGAGGCAAGAGATAGATGGAGGCCACCTGGGACATCAGGGGTTCACCCTCAGGTTATCAAAGAGGTTGCAGATAAAAGTGACCTCGCTGACCCATCCCTGACCGGGCTCCCAGCGGCTCCCAGGCCTGGTACTCCTGCGGCAGCTAGTTCAGTCCCTGCCAGAAGCCACTCTGACCTGCTTGCTTGCTCTCGGCCTGAACGATGTTCCACTTCTTTACTGAACACAGTCCTGCAAAGAACGGTCCACAATCACATTACCCACTTTCTCCAAGTCTACGGCCCTTGGATCTTTGAGTGCTGTCTTCAGCAGCTGCTGAGTCTCTGCATCAAAAGATTGGATTTTATAGTCTTCTCTGCCAGGCTCCCACATGACAATCCAGCCCTGGCAGCTCTTGACTGAGGTGGTACACTAATGACAACACCTGCAGGATCGGCGCCACCCCACTTGCTGCGCAGGATGCGCGTGTCCCACTTCCGGCGCTCTGGCTGCCGGAGCCCGCATCTCTCCTCGCCACTGCTAAGGTCATTTCCCCCGCGGTGCGGGCGCCTGCTGTTTATGTAGCGTTTATGTGTATCTGTAGCATTTATGTGAATCTGTAGCGTTTATGTGAATATTAAGGACATTGTTTTGGAAATTAGTAAGAAAAGAAAGATTGAGTAGGTGTGATATTTGCAAAATATTAGATAAGAAGAACTATTCTTGCTTTATATTAGCACATGCAAAATGAATTTTTGGGAGTGAACCATAAAGTGGAAGCAATATGGGACAAGCTAGGAAGCGATTATCATAACTCAGTATCTTCTTCTGCTCCCAAAATTGATCTCAAATGTTTAGCATTCTAATAAATGCTTTCACTCATACTTCACAGCAATTAATCATCCCTGTTACAGGTGGTACCAGTGTCACTTTCCCACAGACAACACTTCTTGGGTCATGTCAGTGTCGCCAAGCAACACCAACATCACTTGCTGGTTCTCCTTCCACACTTACAACAATGAACTGAGGGTGAAGCAAAGCTACTGTTGATAATTGGCAAGATATATTCAGGACTCAGGAACCTGCTTTCTGGATTAAGACATCCATCAATGTCTTAACCGTCCTCCCCATCTGTCTCCCATTTAAAAAAAAAAAGTATCTGAGAGGCAAGAACTTTTAAATCTTTGATATTTAGAAACTTACATAATTCACAAAAAATCATTTTAAGTCCTTTTCCCCTGATTTCATTGTCACTGAAATTTTATATATGAATCGGCACTGTGATCCTGAAATTTCCACTTCATGTAACTTTAATTTACTATTTATTACTTTTTACTACTTAATTTACTATTTAATACTATTTAATATGTTTCTATAGAAGAAATAATAAAGGAATCATAAAAATGATTAAATTTTTGTTCTACGTATGTAAATCATAAATCAAATGAGCATAGTTTTATCAAATCCCTGAGTAGTATACAGAAGAATCTCATACCTGTGCCGTATCATAGTAAATAATAACCACACACGTGCACACACACATGGACAAACATACACACAGCCATGAGAACATAGTAAAAGGTTTTCAAAGTGTCGTGAGGCAGAAAGTTTCTTTTCACAGACGGAATATATTTGAGTAACACTCTTGTTTAAAAAACCCTATTGTCATTCACATTACTGTGTTTGTTAAGAAGGTAAAATTGATTTCAGTATTTTCACCTAGTTTTAATAGCAATAGTGCATATTATTTTTATTGAATTTTATCATGCATAAAGTATCTTTATAAATGTCATTATTTGTGATTCTCACAACTTGGAAGTAGGCAGTGTAGGATTATTCTTCTTTATCTATAGATAACGAATCTGGGATTTATACAGTCATGTGGCTAGTAGCCAGTAGTGCTGAAATAATAATCCAGTCTCTCTGATTCTCATATCACTGTTCATTTTCCCTTATCAAATAATCTGTTAAACTCCAGTGACCTTTAAAAGTACTTCTTAAATCAAAACATATAATATTAAAAGAATGAGAAAATTCAACATGTCAAAACAAGAACATGTCAGGCACTGAATGAAAACTGGATCCAAAGATGAGTGGAATAAAATTCAAGTTCTCAGTAACTTTAAGGTCTAATAAGGGAAACCATATTTCAAGAAATAATTATAATACAACATAATTAAGGAAATATCACTATAGAAGATATGCAAGGAATTGATTTTTTTTTTCCTTACAGGTAATATAATACAAATGAAATGTAAGCAGGAGAGTAACAAAATAAGACTTGCATTTTGAAACTTCATATCAGCAGTAGTATAGAAAAATTGGAGGGATATGAAAGAGTTCAGAAGCTATTTTAAAAATATAGAAGAGAGAGGAGAGGGATTAAATAGATATGAAAAACACAAAAGGAGGGATTTATATAATATATAACAATTAAATATTAGAAATAATGAGTGTTTCCAGAATATTTATAGAGAAAATGGTGGATGAAGGTACCATTCAACAAAACATGAATGGATGATAAAATACAAGTCTCATGGAAAGATGTAAAGCAAAGTGTTTCATGGCATCTGACCACTCCGTTTGAAGGGCATAGGGACAGTGAATCACAAACCCCTAGTGAAAGCCTGAACTAGGAAAAGAATGATTACAGAGAGAATGGCTTTAATAAAAATAATTACAAATCTGAAAATCAATCAGTTTCTAGAGTTTTTGTGTGTGTGGTTTTTCTTTTTAAGATTTTATTTATTTATTTGAGAGACAGTGAGAAAGAGAGAGCACATGAGAGGGGAGAGGGTCAGAGGGAGAAGCAGACTCCCTGCTGAGCAGGGAGCCCGATGCGGGACTCAATCCGAGGACTCCAGGATCATGACATGAGCCGAAGGCAGTCGATTAACCAACTAAGCCACCCAGGCGCCCTTGTATGTGTTTTTTTAAGGCATAAAGAAAGGAAAGAATTTTAGCCAGATTCCTCAAGTGCCAAAACTACTTGTAAGTTTCAAGTTAACCATATTTTAATCTAAAGCTATCATTTAAAACACTGAGTAGAACACAATGGAAAGGGGTCAGCTATTTAGGATCTTTTTTATAGGAATGAATTTGTTAAGGAGAAAGATAATTAGAAAATATGAATCAATATTTCCCTACTACCTTTGGTAGAATTAGAATTGGCTGGGGCTAATGGGTGACAAATGAAAAACAGTGGATGAGACTTCCTTTACAATAAACAAGTATTTAAATTTGCAAAATTTAACATTTAGAGTATGGTAAAGTAGCCATCTATTATCGTCACTAAGATACCCAGCAAAACATTGAAAAGGCATGAGTTATTGGATCCGTCATGACACCAATTACAATGGATTAAATTTCGCTTTCATTCTCCATACTCCAGAACCCCAAAAGATCCAATTTATATTAGATAAATCTGTGTTTGACTATACATAAAAAGAATATCACACAACTGAAGTTTTTTGCTGCCTAGATAAATAATATACTAAATACCTTATAGTTAGCTTTTTGGATGGTAAAATGTAATTCTCTCAAAGATAGAAATATGATTGTATTCTGGGACTTTAACTGTTTAAAATAAATTTTACTTAAAGGACACCATTAGCTATCTATTGTAGTGGGGATAAGCTATCTCTCTGGTAAAGTTAAAATATAAAGTACTTGAAGTAGAATCAAAGCATAACCATGTAAAATACACTATATAGTGTATCAGAAATAAATCAAGTGGAGGGGAATGGCCTGCATGGGCCTATACTGAAGGGACCTATAGCTCAATGTGTTATAAGGATGACTGATTAATACAAGTTGGAAACACCTCAGATTTTTTATAAATACAGGCAATGAGAAAAAGTGACATGCTAATTGGTTTCATATCGATTGCCAAAATGACTAACATGATCAAATGTATTAATATTTTCTATTTTACCAAGTTATAATGCATAGAGATGCAAATATGATTTTGTTTCAAAGCTACAGTATATTTTAATTCATATAGATGAGGAAGTAAGTAACAAGGACTCTGAACTCTAACTGTACAAGATGATTTGAATAAAATTCCATTGGCTAGCTTCTCATTAATGAATTTTAAAACTAGTGAAAACAGAATTTGAATTTTTCATGCAAAAACTTATCACCAGTGGTCGGAAAAATAAGCTTATATTCATGGGATTTTATATAAAAAGTTTGCATAATAAAAAGTGCAAATTTTTAAATAAACTCACACACACAATTGAATTTATTGGAATCCTAGTCCCAATACCTACTAGTAATGAGTAATCAAACTATCCTACATTTTTCTAAGACTAATTTTCTCACCTGTTAAACAGGAATTATAATAATATCTTCTTTGAAAGGTAGTTATTAGATTGGAAAGTATAATATCAAGCAAGTCTCCTGGTACTTAATACACTCTCAAAACAGTCAGGAAATGCAAGAGCTTCATGTTAGACTCTTGTTCATCATAGACAGCACACTTCCCTTCAAATAGTTTGTAATGAGCAAGTTGTATGATCCCATGATATTTCCTTTCTCTATCAGGCTTTTCTCCATGAACCCACATGAACAAATCAATCACATTCTTCAAGATTTTGCTCAAAACTTACCTTATCGATGCTTATCCTGAATTACAAAACTCACTTTCTTAATTATTGGACACTGAGGTTGGGTATTATACTTTCCAACCTAGTATTATACCTTCCCACCATTAGTGTACATCATGCTTCTTAATTTGGTCTATTGTTTTTCTTTTTTCCATAGCAGTAATCTCCTTTTAACATAAAATATATCTGTTCATTATATTTCTTTCTTTTTTTTTTAAGATGGAGTCTGACACGAGGCTTGATCCCAAGACCCTGAGATCATGACCCCAACCAAAATCAAGAGGCCGCCACTTAACTGATTGAGCCACCAGGCACCCTTATGTTTATTAATTTTTATCTACATTTTTTCCTAGAATGTAGACCATAAGTAATGAATATGAATAATATGAATGAAAGTAATAAAGTAGGTAATCCCTGAGTCTAAAGAAGTAAATACAATTTTCCATGAATATTGCCCAAAATAGAAGAAAAAAGGAAAAAATGCCCCAATTTCAACATTTATAAACAAGCAAACAGCAGAATGATAAAATCTCCTGGGGCAGGGGGGCAGAGTGGGAGCATGGGCATAAAGCATACTAATCTACTTTGGAATTGTTACCTATCCAATAGACACTTATGCATTTTACCTAACTCACTGAATTGCCTTTTATTTCTCTCTCCATCATTATATTTGGAGATACTATTTAACATGTCAATCTCTCTTATCCATATAGTTGTTCAGAATACATTTTTGTTAAATAGAATATTAGAAGTATTTTCAAGACAAGAACTGGGTGTTTGAGAGCAAGATATAGTATTATAAAAGGCTTTGGATAGTTAAATGCAGAAATTCATATTTATCTACCTTTCCAACTTATCTGTAAGATGTAAGACCTGTAGTCTCCTTGGATTCCATGGAATTTATTTTATTTCTTTTTATCATACAGACAGATATGCATTCTCCTCATTTTGAAAGGATACCACCCTGGAATGTGCTTTTCATTTATATAATGCAGGGAAGAGGAACACTTAAAATTGTGGGGACATCTCTATTTAGGACTCTTCATTATATATTGCATTTAGGATGGTTACACTTCTTATCCCGACCCTTTCACACTGGTTCAGTGTACATTTTAGGCCTGTAAAAAAGATTAACTTCAGCTAAACCACAGACATATTTCTTAGAGAAAAAAATGTTTCATAGAGGTCCCAGAACTGACAGATCTGAATCTCTTTATTCTCTGAAATCTGACAGAATTCAAGTTCAAAGACATGAGAATACAAGGCACAGATTGTTTTATTGAGAATAACAAAAAGTTGATCTATGTCTAGTTTATATATGATAACCATGATCACTGAAATCTAAAATAACCATTTAGACATTTTAATTTCTTGAGTTCAGTTTAATTTCTTGAGTTCAGTTAAATGCACACAAAAGCTTGATTTGTTAAAAAAAAATCAGCAATGAATGCCTACTACACAGAAGGCACACCTGCTGTTCCCAGAGAATGAAAAGTTGAGTGAGAAACAATCTTGGTCCTCAAAAAGCTTACAGTTTTAAAAACCAAAGCAAAATTAGGTTTATAGGGAGTACAAAACAGAATTGCTTAATTTTGACGGTAGAGGTTGCACTTGATGAGACATTGAAGAATCTTTGTGATTTTGCTGAATGACATAAAGGGTTTCTAGCTAGAGTAAACAACATAGAAAAGGCATATAGGCATGTAGTTGCTCAGATTATTAGAGGATTTCATGGGAGATTGTTTTGAATGGAACTTTAGTGTCATGAGACAATCTATAGGTAAGAAAAAGTTGGCAAAAGAAAACTGAGAGAATTGTTTAAAGCCATATATTTTCTTAATCTTAAATGACAAACTTAAGAAAATAGATTTTACCGTATTTGCAATGAAAATTTTGAAAGCATTTGAAGAGTGTCATTATTTAGAAAGATATTAATTATTTTAGACAGAAATGTAATGATTAGAGACTGGAGTATTAATTAAAATTTAAAATGAGGCTTTCTGTTCCTCCCTGTTTGACAGACAGCTGCATCTTCTGGTGCAGTGACAGCCATATCCCTGAGACATGATAGTGAAGATCAGAGTAAACAGATTTGGCCGTACTGGGCTCCTAGTCACCAGAGCTGCTTTTAACTCTGGCAAAATGGACATTGTCGCCATCAATGATCCCTTCATTGACCTGAACTACATGGTCTACATATTCCAGTATGATTTCACCAATGGTAAATTCAACCACACAGTCAAGGCTGAAACGGGGAAATCTGTCATCAATGGAAAACCCTCTGCATCTTCCAGGAGCAAGATCCAGCCAAATCAAATGGGGTGATACTAGTGCTGAATATGATGTTGAATCCACTGGGGTCTTCACCAGCATGGAGATGGCTAGGGCTCACTAGAAGGGTAGGGCCAAGAGGGTCATCATCTCTGCTCCTTCTGCTGATGCCCCCATGTTTGTGATGAATGTGAACCATTAGAAGAATGACAACTCCCTCAAGATTGTCAGCAATGCTTCCTGCACCACCAACTGCTTGGCCCCTCCAGGCAACGTCATCCATGAAAATTTTGGCATTGTGGAGGGACTCATGACCACAATCCATGTCATCACTACCACCCATGGACAGCCCTTCTGGGAAGTTGTGGTGTGATGTCTGAGGGCCACACAGAACATCAACCCTACTCCTACTGGCACCACCAAGCCTATAGGCAAGATCATTCCTGAGCTGAATGGGAAGCTTACTGGCATGGCCTTTCTGTTCCTATCACCAATGCGTCAGTCATGTATCTAACCTGCTTCCTGAAGAAAGCTGCCAAATATGATGACATCAACAAAGTGGTGAAGCAGGCATCAGAGGGCCCGCTCAAGGGCATGCTGGGCTACATTGAGGACCAGGTTGTCTCCTGTGACTTTAACAGTGACACCCACTCTTCCACCTTCTATGCTGGGGCTGGCATTGCTCTTGATGACCACTTTGTCAAGCTCATTTCCTGGTATGACAATGAATTTGGCTATAGCAACTGAGTGGTGGACCTTATGGTCCACATGGTCCCCAAGGGGTAAGAGGTCCCTGGACTACCAGCCCCAGCGAGAGGAAGAGGAAGAGAGAGACCTTCAGCTGCTGGGGAGTCCTTGCCGCAACACATCCCCCAACACATTGACAATCTCCCAACCTCTACCCAGTTTCCATCCCAGACCCCTTGAAGAAGGGAGGGGCTCAGGGACCCCTCCCTTGTTTTGTACCATCATACTGTACCCAGCCTAAATAAATAAATAAAATTTAAAATGAATGACATTACTTCATCATTACCTACATCAGGGTAGTGCCAGTGAAGATGATGTCACATTTTTCATCATTGACACTCTTACTTATAATTTACTCATTAAATTATAGCTATTGAGTGATATTCTTAGTACATAAACCTGTCACTGCAATCACCTTGAAGACACTGCATTCCTGATTTCAGGAAACTAGAGACATAATTTGGGTAAATACTCATGCAAGGCAATGACATTGAGCCATTAACCTAGATAGTGCTAAAGACAGTAAACTCCCCAAAGAGGTTAGGTAAAGCTGTATATGAATGGGCTAAGAACAGGGAGTTTTTCAACTGGAATAACATTAATTTTTAATGCGAGTATACAGATCTGCAGTATGAAATCAGAGTTAAAACCCATTTATTGAAAAATATCTTGTACAATAAAATAAAAAATATATGAAATCCTTAGGAATAAATCAAGCAAAACATAATCCTTAAGGACAAGTAGAAACTTTGTTTAGAGTGATTAAACAAACTCTAAAACAAACAAAAAACTGGAAAGACAAATAATTGTGAAGGAAAAAACTATGCTTATGATTATGTCTCAAAGTATAAAATACCAATCTAAAATTGATCTATAGATTCAATATAATCCCAATCAAAAGATCAGCATAATTTTTTGTGGAACTAAACAAGCTTATTCCAAGATTTAAGAATAAGAAAGATCTTTCTAAGAATAAAAAATTGGAAGAACTAACTCTACAGGATTTCCAGACTTACTATAATGTTATAGTAATTTAGGCAATGCAGTAGACAGAACAATGTTCCCCTAAAGATTTCCATGCTTTAACTCCCAGGGACTGCGAATATGTTATTTTATATGGTAAAAAGCATTTTGCAGTTATGATTAAGGTTAGGAACCTTAAAACAGGAAAATTAAACTGGATTATCTGGGTTGGCCTAATATAATAAGGAGGTTATCCTCAATTATCTGGGTGGGACGAATCTAATCACTGACCCA
Source organism: Callorhinus ursinus (assembly GCF_003265705.2). Lineage (NCBI taxonomy): Eukaryota > Metazoa > Chordata > Mammalia > Carnivora > Otariidae > Callorhinus > Callorhinus ursinus. The sequence goes on along the minus strand of NW_027397066.1, from coordinate 50,131,700 downwards.
TACAAATAGAAAAAAAAAAAAAAGGCAAAAGAGAGAAATGTGACCATAAAAGAAGAGGGAGGTGAAATTCAGTCTGAGAGGGATTCAACTCAATATTGCTACCTTTTAAAGATGGAACCAAGGATTACAGGTAGCATCTAGAAGCTAAGAACAACTCTCAGTCCTATAATCACAAAAAATTGAATTCGGCCATCAAGCTAAATAAGCCAGAAAACAGATTCTCTTCTAGATACCCCAGAAAGGAAGGCAGTCCCTGCAACACTTTGAATTTAGCCCAATGAGACCAGTATCACATGGGTGAGTTATAGAACTGTAAAAGAATACAGTTGGGTGGTTTGAGCCATTACATTTATGAGAAGAGGAGGTGGAGAAGAAAAAAGACTGGTTTCCAGTTCTGCATGGAAGGAGCTTAGAAGTCACTAGCCTGTCCTAACAACAGATAACAGATAAACAGAATAAAATATCAAAAAGTTTTCCTGAATCCATAAGAAAATGGAGGACACAGGGCAAACTGCTATACCCAGGATTGCAAAGACACACAGATGAATATAGGGAGTCATGACTTATTAGAGCAGAGACTCGTGAGTAGAAACTGGCTTTGGGACCAGTACCTAGGTAGGAAAACTTGAATTATAATTGACTAATTTCTGAAGGCTTGGTATGGATAATTCTGAGAGTTAAAAACTCCAGGAGGACCCAGTCATATATGCATATATGCATATATATGCATATATCCCTTATGTATGTATATTTGCTTATATATGCATATGTATAAGTAAGATGAATGACAGCAATGACATGAGAGATAAGGGGGAGGAATTAGGATTATTTTGTTATAAATGACACTACCTATGTACTGGTACAGTGTTATTTGAAAGTGGACTTGAATTAGTTGTACAGATATACTGCAAATTCTAGGTCAATTAAAAAAAAGTAAAAAAGGAAATATAACTGATATGCTAAGAAAGGAAAGAAAATGGAATTACATAAGATGCTCATTTAACACCATGACAAAAACATGGAACATAAAAAGGAAGAAAAACAAATAGAAAAGAGCAATGAATGTGGTAGATATATCAAGGATCACTTTGGATGTCAACAATCTAAACACACCGATTAAACAGCAAAGTTTGTCAGAGTGGATAAAAAAAAAAAAGACTAAAGTATATGTTGTCTCCAAAAAACCCACTTTAAATATATGGGCCATCTGGATCAAAAGTAAATGGATGGACAAAAAATATACTATGTTAACACTAGTCAAAAGAGAGTAGGAGTAGCTCTTCAGACAGAGCAGATTTAAAGCAAGATAAGTTATCAGCAATAAAGAAGGAAATTATGTAATAATAAAGAAGTGAATAATCCAAGAAGACATAAGAATATTTGAAGTGTATGTGTCTAAAAAAATGTCAAACTATGTAAGGTAAAAACTGATAGAACTGCAAAGAGAAATAGATGAATCGACTGTTATTGTTGGTGATTTCAACAACCTTCTCTCAGAAATGGACAGATTCAGCAAACAAAAATCAGTAATAACCTAAAACATATCTTAGATCATTTTTAAAAATAAAAATCATACATCTACTCTCAGATCACAAAGGAATTACATCAATAACAGAAAGATAACTGAAAAATCCCCAAATATTTTAAGATTAAACAACACTCTTCTAAATAATACAGCAGTCAATATGACATGCTACTATATATAGAAAACACTAAAGGCTCCACCAAAAAAATACTAGAACTGATAAATGAATTCAGTAAAGTCGCAGGATATAAAAATCAATGTACAGGAATCTGTTGCATTTCTATACACTAATAATGAAGCAACAGAAAGGGAAATTAAGAAAACAACCCCATTTAAAAATGCACCCAAAACAATGAAATACATGGGAATAAACTTAACCAAAGAGGTGAATAACCTGTGCTCTGAAAACTATAAAACACTGATAAAAGAAACTGAAGTTGACACAAAATAATTGAAAGACATTCCATGCTCATGTGTTGGAAAAACAAATATTGTTAAAATGTCTATACTGCCCAAAGCAATCTATGCATTTAATGCATTCCCTATCAAAATACAACAGCATTTTTCATAGACTAGAATAAACAATCCTAAAATTTTATGGAAACACAAAAGGGGCACCTGGGTGACTCAGTTGGTTAGCGACTGCCTTCAGCTCAGGTCATGATCCTGGAGTCCCAGGATCGAGTCCTGCATCGGGCTCCCTGCTCAGCAGGGAGTCTGCTTCTCCCTCTGACCCTCTTCCCTCTCGTGCTCTCTATCTCTCATTCTCTCTCTCTCAATAAATAAATAAAATCTTTAAAAAAAAATTTTATGGAAACACAAAAGACCCCAAATAGCCAAAAAATCTTGATAAAGAAAAACAAAATAAAGTATCAATTCCAGAATCCAGGCTACATTACAAAACTGGAGTGATTAGAACAGTTTGGTACTGGCACAAAAATAGACACATAGATCAATAGAAAAAAATAGAAAATCCCAAAATAAATCCACAATTATATGGTCAATTAATTTTTGTCAAAAGGAGGAAAGAATATACAATGAGAAAAAGAGAGACTCATCAACAAATGGTGTTAGGAAAACTGGACAGCAACATGCAAAAGAATGGAACTGGACCACCTTTTTACACCACATGCAAAAATACACTCAAAGTAGATTAAAGACCTGAAACCATAAAAATCCTAGAAGGGAACACAAGCAATAACCTCTTTGACATCAGCTGTCACAACATTTTTCTAGATACATCTCCTGAGGCAAGGGAAATAAAAGCAAAAATAAACTAGAGACTACATCAAAATAAAAAGCTTCTGTGCAGCAAGGAAAACAACCATCAAAACTGAAAGGCAACCTACTAAATTGGAGAAGATATTTGCCAATGACATATCCAATGAAGGGTTAGTATCCAAAATATATAAAGAACTTATAAAATTCAATACCCAAAAAACCCCCAAAAATCCAATTAAAAAATGGTCAAAAGATATGAACAGACATTTCTCCAAAAAAGACATACAGCTGGGCCAACAAACACATGAAAAGATGCTTAACATCACTGATCATGAGGGAAATGCAAATCAAAACTACAATGAGTATCACCTCACACCTGTCAGAGTGGCTAAAATCAAAAACACAAGAAACAGCAAGTGTTGGGGAGGATGTGGAGAAAAAGGAACTGACTTGCACAGTTGGTAGGAATACAAACTGGTGCACCCACTGTAGAAAAAAGTATGGAGTTTCCTCAAAAAGTTAAAAATAGAGGGGTGCCTCAGTTGTTCAGTCAGTTAAGCATCTGCCTTTGGCTCAGGTCATGACCCTGGGGTCCTGGGATTGAGCCCTGCATAGGGCTCCCTGCTCAGTAGGGAGTCTGGTTCTCCCTCTGCCCCTCCCTCTCTTGTGCTTGCACACACACTTTCTGTCTCTCTCAAATAAATAAATAAAATCTTAAAAAAAAATTAAAAATATAACTACCCTAGGCTCCAGCAATCACACTATTGGGTATTTATCCAAAAAATACAAAAACACTAATTCAAAGGGATACCTGCACCCCTGTGTTTATAGCAGCATTATTACAATAGCCAAATTATGAAAACAGTCCTTGTCCATTAAGAGATGAATGGATAAAGAAAATGTGTTATATGTATACAATGGAATATTATTCAGCCATAAAAAGGAACGAAATTTTGCCATTTGCAACAACCATGGATGAAGCTAGATAGTATAATGAAATAAGTAAAATAAGTTAGTCAGAGAAAGACAAATACCATATGATTTTAGTCATATGTGGAATTTAAGAAACAGAACAAAGAGAAGGAAAAAAGAGAGAAAAAGTAAGAAACATATTCTTAACCATAGAGAACACAGTGATAGTTACCAGAGGGGAGGTGGGTGGGTGAATGGATGAAATAGGTGATGCAGATTAAGAGTACACTTATCATGATGAGCACTGAGTAATGTATAGATGTGTTGAATCACTCTATTTTACACCTGAAAAAATATAACACTGTATGTTAAGCTATATTAGAAATAAAATTTTTAAAATTAATAAAAATCTTAAAAATAAATAAATACATAATACAGCAAAGAAGTAATCTCAAAAGAAATTCAAACTAAAACAAAAGAAAACACAGCTTATCAAAATTTGTAGGATACAATGAAAACAGTGCTTAGAGGGAAATTTATAGCATTGAATTCATTATTAGAAAACAAGATAGATCAGGGTGCCTGGGTGGCTCAGTCGGTTAAGTGTCTGACTCTTGATTTCAGCTCAGCACTGGGTGGGGAGTCTGCTTAAGATTCTCTCTCTCTCTCTCTCCTTCTCCCTTTGCCCTCCCCCCCTTCTAAAAAGGAAAAAGGAAACCAGTAAGATCTAAAATCAATACTATAAGTTCCCATAAAATGAAACTAGGAAAAACCAACAAATCCAAAGTAAGCAAAAGAAAAGAGGGGAAAAAAAATAAAAAAGAATTGGAGCAGAAATCAATTAAATTCCAAGGAGGGATCTAATAGAAAAAAAAATCAATAAAAAAAGCCGTTCAATTTTTTTTCGAAAGATAAACAAAATCAGCAAGCCTCTAGCCAGACTAAGAAAAAAGAGATAGGATACAACTTATTAAATTCATAAATGGAAGAGGGGCTATAACTACAGATCATAAATATTAAAAGAATAATAATAATAAAAAAATGAACAATTCTATACCCACAAATTTGTTAACTTAGAATTCTTTGAAAGACACAATTTGTCAAAACTCACACAAGAAGAAATAGACACACTGAATAAACGTATACCTATTAAATAAATTAAATCAATTATTTTAAAACTTCCAAAACAGAAAACACAAGGCCCAGACTGATTACTGATGAATATTTTACCAAACATTTAAGGAAGAAATTATACCAATTCTCTACATCTCTTTCTGAGGATAGAAACAAAGGGAATACTTTCTAACTTATTCTATGAGGCAGTGTTACCAAAACCAGGCACAGACATTATAAGAAAAGAAAACTACAAACCAGTATTTCTCATGAACATAGATGTAAAAATCCTCAACAAAATATTAGAAAAACTATAATATATATATTATATATTTTTATATAATAAAAAGTCTTCTTGAGAAGACAAGGCACATTGGAAGAAAATTTTGCAAAAGACGTGCCAGATAAATGTGAGAATGTAATTAAAAATCACTTTGTAAAATAGTTGGTCGATAACCGTAAAGGTAAAACTATATACCCTGTGGATCCTCAATTCCACCCCTAGGTATTAGCTAGTAAAAATATGTGCTATGTAATCCAAGATATATATGCATAATTGCTGATAGCAGCATTGTTCATAATATTCCCAAACTGGAAGCTTTAAAAATATCTATCAAAAGAAAAAATAATTATGAAATCTAATTTACAGAGCAATGCAAAAGAACTAATTACATCTATGCATTTCTACATGAGATGGGAGAATTTCTTTAAAATGCTGAGTTAAAGAAATTGGCATAAAACAATGAAGAGTGTTTCATTCCCACTTACACAAATTTCAAAACAATTTCATTATAATGCTTATAGACATGCACCTATTTAGTATACCTATAAAGCAAGGAGATGATTACCATAAAAGTCAAGATAATAATTACTCAAATTACAAGCAGGAGATTTTAATTCAAAAGGCAGTCAATGGCTCTGGGGAATCTGGCAAAAGTCTGTTCACATAGATGTTTGCAGTACAATAGAGCAATTACATGTCACGCATGTCTTACTGTTCGTGTTTTGCGTAGTTTTCTATAGTGTATCGCCTTCCACAACAAAAATTCGGAAACAAATGAAGTTAAATGATGTCTTTTCCCTACTGAAACCTGCAATGACTTCAAGTTTGACTTAACAGTTAAACCCAAAGTACTTACAACAGTGTACAAGGACTTAGCTTATCAGGCCAGCAGTATCTATCTGATCTCATCTCCTACGTACTCTCCCTTGTTCATTCTGTTGTCCACACACTGGGCTCCTTGCAGTTTGCTGAACACCTAATCCCACTTTAGGGCTTTTTTACTTGTTTATTCCTCTGCCTAGGACGTGGTATCCAAGAATATCCTCATGCATTCCCCCACACTTGCTCTAGGTCTTTGCTAAAGCTTCACATTCTCAGTGAACAACCTATTTAAAAGTGTAAAGTACTATATACCCTGATCCTCATTGTTGAAACATCACACCCTCTCCCTTTCTTTATATTTCTCCATATTTCTTAAGACCATTTAGCTCACCACACTTTCACATATTTATTTGGTCACTTTTTTATTTGTTTATTTTCATCATCTGTGGAGAAATGTTAGCTACATGAGAGCAGGGGATTTCTATTAAATCAGCAAATAATTGAATGAATATTTATGTTACATAACTTTCTCATGAATTCAAAGGACTTCGCCCATGATGAACGTAGATTTGATGATCATCCTGCATTTACTTTCAAGTCTGGACAACTGTGACAGTATTTTTTTAAAAGAAGTGTTTTTACGTGAGATTACTTTATAATTAATACCTTATTTTATTTATTACAGTGTGGATTTAATTATTAGTATTCTGAATCCAGACTTGCATTAAAAAACAAAGTTTTATTATGAATAAGCCCCTGATCCCATGAGAAAAAAATATTTATCACGGCATGATTGTGTTACTGCACTACAGAAATATGGTATCTCAGGGTTTACTAGAATAAGGATCCCAATAAGGATCCCACTGGTCTTCCCCAGAGAAGACTATATTTTGAACACAAAAGGAATGCCATATATGCAAAGAAAAATTGTTAGCAATTTTTTAGATATAAGGAAACCTGGCAGATGTTGCCTGATGAAGCAAACCGACATCTTGGTATTTTATAGTTGGCTGTCTTTTCCAGATTTGATATGAGCAAAAGAAAATATGAGAATAAGAGGAAACTGAGAATAAGAGGCAAAGATAGTCAAACACTGAAGAAAACAACTGGAATGATGTATGGAGATCTGCAAAACTATGTTAAATTATGAGAAAGTACTGGGAGATATGAGAATTATATAATGAATGAAAGTTAAAGGTTAAGAGGAATGGGATAAATTGTGAATCAGGAAAAGTGAATTTAAAAAGGGGTAAATAATTTTTTATTCAAAGGCATGTTTGGGTAAAAATATTAGTATTAGAAAAAAACCTAGTTGAATCAGAGTAAACACTGGGTTGGCAGAAAAAAAAAATCTGTCACTTTCCTCCTTTTGGAGTGATACATAACAGCAACAATAGAAACAATAGTAGAAAATTCCCTTAGGTGGCAAGTTATAGACCGAAATCTGAAATCTGTGCTTTTGGGAAGAGTAATATAAAAGTCAAATGGGCAAAAAATATCAGCAGAGAGAAATCATCTAAAAGTGGTGATTTTAAAGTGCTATTGAGGTTAACATCATATGGATTGGGAAAGGTCTAATGGAAGATGAGGAAAGTAAACTTTGCCAATTGGAATGTGAATACATGGATAGCTGTGCCTGGAAGCTGTCTTGGCTGATATGAAAGTGAGAAAGGTCATGGGCGCCTGTGTGGCTCAGATGGTTGAGCGTCTGCCTTCAGCTCAGGTCATGATCCCAGGGTCCTGGGATCGGGTCCCGCATTGGGCTCACTGCTCCTTGGGAGCCTGCTTCTCCCTCTGCCTCTCTCTCTCTCTGTCTCTCATGAATAAATAAGTAAAATCTTTAAAAAAAGAAAGTGAGAAAGGTCAAAATAGATTTTACACACATACACACAGAGGATTGCCATATATATAAATATATATATATATATATATATATATTTTTTTTTTAACCTACTGAATTTGGGGCTTTGAAAGAAAACAAATATCCAGGAGATAATGATGAAAAATGTACCAGATTATAACAACCTAAAATATCAAAAGGCAATCTTCTCATTAAAAGTATAAAGGAAAAATTTAATAAAAGTAAAAAATAAATGTACAAATATTGAGCAAAACCTAATATGAAGACACGTATACAAAATTCCTTGATTGGAGTCATCATACTCTTCATACACACATACTGTTAGGAAGACAATAGGAAAAGGTACCTTAAAAATATTTCAAAAAAGCCCAAGTTAAATTTAAAGAAAATAAAATAATTAAATTTGAATGTCATTACAGACTATAAGGGAGCAATGATAAAACAGTGTGAGCCAGAAATGGGAGAAAATATTATTGACTTGCCTATGATTAACATCCAAAGTTACATTATACCTTTTACTCTATTATTTTGAAGAACAGCTAGTAATATAGTTTGTCCATGTTCACCTTATTACAAAATTTATTTTAGAATACATTTACATATTAATAAAATGTCCTAATTTAAAATATTGTGCATTACTGTGCATTACTATTAAATATAAAAAAACAAGCATTTTTTATCCCTTAACTTAGGGTTGTATAAGGCAATGCGATAGATGCCATAAAATAGAAAAACAAATGGCTCAGTGGTATAGAAGGAAAAAAATGTGTATATGTATATATATGTGTGTGTGTGTGTGTGTATATATATATATAGCTTTTATATATATATTTATAAATTTGTAAGTCATTGAGTGCTTAATAAGTCTCAGGAATACTATGAAACATGTTACATTCTCTCACGCAAATGCAAACATCTCTATTAAAAGTAAAGTTGGGGTCGCCTCGGTGGCTCAGTTGGTTAAGCATCTGCCTTTGGCTCAGGTCATGATCCCAGGGTGCTGGGATCGAGTCCTGGATCGGGCTCCTTGCACAGTGGGGAGCTTGCTTCTCCCTCTGCCTGCTTCTCCCTCTGCCTGCTGATCTGTCCGTGCCCTCTCTCTCCCTCTCTCCCTCTATCTCTCTCTGACAAATAAATAAATAAAACTTTAAAAAAAAGTAAAGTTGTAAGCATTAAGGTGATACTCTAAAAGAGAATAATGAGACTTCAGAAAAGGGAGACATTTCTACTGGCAGGAGGTTCTCCAAAAATGGTGTCCTATGGTAACTTGCTTTAAAAGTCGGCCTTGAAGAAGAGGTAGGGTTTGGATAAATGGACAGAACAATATAGCGTTCTGTGTGGATGCAATATTGTCAGTAAAAATAGAGAAATCGCCAAACAAGGGACACAGTTGAAGAAAGAGGAGATGAGTTGGAGTCTAGTAAATGTGGGTGGTGGGAAGTAGTGGGAGAAAACAAAAGAAAAGCTAGGCTGCTTCACACTTGCCATATTCTGTGATAAGGGGTGAGGTCATGGAACTAAATTTCTTGATTTTTATTGATGTCATTGTGATCAATGCTGTTATTTTGAAATCTATGTTCTGATGTAGAAAGTATTATCATTAATATTCTTATTACTAAAAAAAATCAGGTGAAAACATTGTTAATGCCCTTTATTCATTAATTATACCTATACATATTTGTTAAATGTGTAATTATAAGCAAAGATGAATGTGTATCATACTGCCCATCATGACTATTTCCTTACCTTATCCTTACAATTTTTGATAGTACTAAAACGTACAGGTTTTCCATAGAAGAAAATGACTCTTATGAACATTCATAGTCAATATTCCTTCCGCCTATGATAGAGTTTCTCCTAAAATAGCTATAGTGGACACAGCCTACAGTAACCTCCAATCTCCAGTGACTCGTGGCCTTGAATAACCCCTTCCTCTTGAGTGGGATCACAGCTGTCATGACTTGCTGCAAGCCAACAGAATATGGCAAAGATGAAGGAATTTTGCAGATACAATTAAGGCCTCAAATCACTTGATTTTGAGTTTCTCAAAAGAGAGATTATCCTGACTGGTCCTGATTTAATCATTTAAATCATTTAAAAGAGGGACTAGTGTCTTCCTTGAAGTCAGAGACTCACTCTCTTCCTGGCCTCAAACAAGTGAGCCACCATGAGTTCAATAGCCACAAGGATATAAATTCTACCAGTAATCTGAGAGAGTTTGGCAATGATTTTTTTTTTTTTTTTCCTAATGGAAACTCTGATGAAAATTCAGTCCGGCTGAAACCTTCATTGCAGCCTCAAAATAAGACTATAAGCAGAGGATCCTGCTGACAAGACGCCCTCCTTGGCCAAACTTTAGTCAGACTCTTCTCAACCCTCTTCTCAACTAGGCCTTGACCATTCGACTTCCATGTCCATTTTTGCGTAGCTTAATTTCAGCAGAAGTCCTGCTAAGTCAGTTTAGCAAGATTCCTCATTCTTTTTGTTTTTTTTTTAAGAGAAGTTGTGTGTGTTGGGGGTGGAGCAGGGGTTGGAGAGGCCCAGAGACAGGGAGAGAGAGAATATTAAGCAAGCTCTATGCCCAGCACAGAGCCTGTGGCGGGGCTTGATCTCAAGATCCTGAGATCATGACCTGAGCCAAAATCAAGAGTCAGATGCCTGGCATCCCAGCAAGAATCTTTACTCTTGATATCTGATCACCTTCAATATCTGATCAAATTTTTTATCCCCTGACCCTGAGTATCTGATCACCTAGCCTGCCTGCCATAAGAGTCCTGTCAAGTTAGTTTAGCCAGAATTTCTCCTTACCCTTGATATTACCTCTTAGTAATTTTCCATCCACTGACCTCCACCTGCTCCTTGGTATAAATCCCCCCTTGTTCATGCTGCATTTGGAATTGAGTCCAGTTCTACCATGAGTTATCTTTTCCCCTATTCAATAGTCCTGAGTAAAATCTGTTTTTACTGCTTTAACTACTATCCATCTCTGGTTTCTCTTTAACACAGCTAAGCTTTGCGGGGATTCCTGACCTATGATAATTAAGGTATTGTTTTAATCCCCTAAGTTTGTGGTAATTTGATGTATCACAAGAAAAAACTAGTACAGCAGCCAACATAAAATTATATTTTCTTTTCAGTAATGAGAATGAAAATTAAAATGCCATATATGATCACAGACTCCCCCCTTCCAGAAAAAAGATGGGTACAGAATCTGCCTGGGAGGACCAAAAAAATGCTCTCTTACTCTCTTAAGCTCATACCCATAGAACACTGCTTTCCTCACATCTTTTGCAGATCATGGGGTTAAGTAGGTGTTTTCCTTTCTTCTTGGTCTTAGAATCTTTTCAAAGTATTTGTAAATAAAGAGTGAAAACGTGTTAACAAAGCAAACAATTAAGTTGCAATCAAGAACATTTGTTTTAATAAAGATATTTTGATAAGGTGAATAATGTGCCCATGGAAATTTGAGAATTGATTGTACAGATTTGGGGAAATAAATTCTAATATCTTTTTGATGAACATTGGAATTATTCATAAAGCCTTTGTTTAGCCATTAAACAACAAAAAAAGGATTTAAATTGAAAAATTTCAAGATTTTAATGGTGTTTTTCTTGACACGTACGTTGTCTGATTTGGTTTTACCTGGAATGAACCATTGACAGTTAAATATTTCTATGGAAGTATGTTAACTCCAAGTGTCAAGGGACCCCAGGAGAGTAGTGAATAATAAATAACAGCATTTCTTCTTTGTTAGCCTCTCACATCTATGCTTACTGGATATCATGCTGAGTATCCAAAGAAAGTGTGTACTTTTCTGAAACAGAAGCAAGATACTACAGAGCCAACTTCAATTTAACTTCAATGGATCTCTTGCTGTGCTATCCAGACAATTAAATCACCACATTCCCTTGGTGAGTTACCTGGAACACAGCAGCGCCTAGGAAATTAAATTGAATATACTTGTTTTTATCCATTTTATTAGAACCATTTCAACTGAGATTTTAGAGGATTTTAATGATTGTTTGCTTAGTTTTGTATTTCATAAGGTGGATTTTTTCCAATAATGGCATAAAATACATAAAATGAATAAATCTTAAGTGGAAATAAAATTAAATAACTGCATTGACAAAACACTGAAAATGAAACAAAGTTTTAATGGGCACATAAGAAAGTAGCCCTATAATATTAATTGGCTGCTATGACGTCACAATATGATAATATATTATGGCTATGATCAATGATAAAGTGAAACCAAACAATGCTGAAATAATATTTGTGTATTATAAAATCAAAAGAAAAAGGTCAAACATGTAGAAAACTTAACTCCAAGTGTAAGAAATCTTCTATCTACCATTAATGCCACATCTTAATGTTGATAACCATTTATTCCATAAAGAACACCTTCCAACTATGAAAGCTGTCTGCTATCCTTTTAAATTGGGTAAACCTGGGGCGCCTGGGTAGCTTAGTCATTAAGCGTCTGCCTTTGGCTCAGGTCATGATCCCAGGGTCCTGGGATCGAGCCCTACATCGGGCTCCCTGCTCAGCGGAAAGCCTGCTTCTCCCTCTCCCACTCCCCCTGCTTGTGTTCCTGCTCTCGCTGTCTCTCTCTCTGTCAAATAAATAAATAAAATCTTTAAAATAAATAAATAAATAAATAAATAAATAGGGTAAACCTAATGAATTGTTATTTCAATAATAATGTAAAATCTTATTCACAGAATTATTATTTCAATAATGATGTGAAATGAATTATCAATTTTGCTTTTAAAGTATCCACATTGCCTCGTCTCTAATTCTTTCTAAATGCAACTGAATCATATAATTCAAGGAAAATAATAGTGTTTTATGGGGCACCTGGGTGGCCCAGTTGGTTAAGCGTCTACCATCCGTTCAGATCGTGATCTCAGGGTCCTGGGATCGAGTCCCACATCTGGTTTCCTGCTCAGTGGGGAGTCTGCCTCTGCTTCTCCAGAATTCAATCATGGTGGCACCCCAACCTCAGACTTGTAGGTTCCAGAACTGTGAGAAATAAATTTCTGTTGTTTATAGCCACCCAGTGTGTGGTATTTTGTTAAAGTAGCCCTAACAGACTAAGTCAGTTGTCTACCTGAATGTTTCATTATTTTCATGTTTGAGTTATATTAAAGAATGATAATTGTGACAGATTGTATTTTCCAAGAAAGATCATATTGCCTCCTGTCAGACATGCTTATCTGTAATGCAACACTGTCACTATCTCATTAAAAGATGGTCTATCTCTCAATCCCTTTTAACCTGGTAAGACTGGTAACTGCATTGACTAATACAACAGAGAGGATACTGTGCCAGTTCCATAGGTCAACATTAACTAGCCTGAAATTTTCTACAGCTTGTCACTTGGAAGTCATTTGGTTTTATGAAGTACAGTTACCCTGGCTCCACCATGCTGTTAAAAATTTCAAGTTCAGGCTCATGAAGGGTGAGTTATCATGTAGAGAGAGAGAAGGTGGTACAGAGACAGAGAAATGGAGAAATCGGTATCATCAAGGTGCCAGATATTTGAGTAAAGAAAGCCATCTTGAAAGTGAAACCTCCATCCCCAACCATCTCAACCAATACCACATAGATCAAAAATAAGCCACTTAAATGAACTCTTCCAAAATCTCTGCGATAAAAATTTGGGCAAAATGAAATTTTTACACAATTATATTTCAGTGCGGTTTGTTATTTATTGCTCATGCGGAGCTTGCTAACCAGAAGCAGGATGCTCTCATTACAAGACAGTGAGAAGAACCCTGCAAAGAAAGATTGGAAAGACAGTGAGAAAACTGTATTCAGCCTAGAGGAAATTGATTGTACTATGTACTTGTGGAAAGTTGAATGAAACTGGTGTCTGTAATAACATGAAAAATAGATACTGTTTTTAACGAACTGATATACCCACAGAAAACACACAGGCAGGAAGTTGAATGTGTTAACTGGCTTTTTTCATAAAGCTATAAAAAAACCAAGACACTTGGAGAGTCCCTTGAGAATGAAATGACTTGAGAGGAGAAAGATCAAATCCAAGGAGCTCCACACTGGGTGTTATACACAGTGGAACATTACATCAAAAACTAATGATGTAATATGTGGTGATTAACATAACATAATAAAAAAAAATTCCAAGGAGCTCCAAGGAATCTGATATGTAAGCAAAAGGCTGTCTTGAAAGTAGAACTTTCAGCCTTAATAGCCCTGACGGATATCACATTCTGATACAAATCATCCAACTACTCATCTTCCAAATTCATATGCCTTAAATTATGAACAAAATAAATTGTTATTTTAAGCCACTAAGTTTGGAATGGTTTTGTTATAAAGCAATAAATAACTGGAACTTAATGACTGATTTCCCTATGCGACTATAATTTAAATAGATTACTCTATTAATTTTTTTAATTACAGAAAATAAGTTATAATAGTGGTTCTAAATAGAAATTTCTAAACTATAAATAGGATCTAGATTTAACAGCTGGATAATTGGATTTTTAGAATTTTATTTTCTCAATAATATATTACTATATGTAAGAATTATTTTTTCTTAACATGTTATTTTCTTTGTTTATGTTTTCTTTTATTTAAGGGAAACCAAATCAAATATGAAGTCTAACAGCTGACACATTCAAAATGATCATGTGTGCCTGTATCTACATATGTATATGTTTTCTCTCAGTTCTTTGAATATAATAAGCCATTGGCATCTATTTTTTTGTTGATGAGAAGTTTGTTTTCAAACTATTTATCATTCCTTTGTAGTCAATGTTTCTTTTCTCTCTCTGATAGCTTTAAAGATTTTTCTCTTCACTATGTTCTACAGCATCACTATGTGGTCTGGGATTAACTGCATTTATCCTTTCTAGAAGTCTGTGTGAAGTCTGTGTGTACTTTCAATCTGAAGGCTAAGATAATTCTCAATTCAGAAATATTCTTAGGCATTTTAGTTTTAGATAAGCTTTTTCTCCACTGTGCTCTCATATTAGATATGGCTGAGTCATAAGTATATTCTCTATAACTCTCAATTTCTCTTTCTAATTTTTAATTTCTTTATCAGTCTATGCTGCATTCCAGATGAACTACTTGGTATACCTTCCTATTCAATATATCTTTCTTTGTGTTCAGTCTGAAGATTATGGTGTTGTAGGGAGTTTTATTTTTATATAAGTTACTGCATTTTAATACCCAGAAACTATAATTCGATTTTAATATCCATCAGTTCTTGTATGAGTCTGTCTTTGTTTCATAATTTTGTAATGATTTTAGGTATGTTATGTTTTTCCATTTTCTCTTTTAGTATCTTCAACATACTTTAAAGTCATTTTGAAATTGTCCTAATGTGTGCATTTTATTTAGTTGCTTCTATTTGTTGTTGTTGTTAATTTTGCTGATCAATTTTTTTTTTAGTGTTAGCTTTCCTCACATACTTGGAATATTTGCACAAATCTCACCTGGGAAACCACCCTCTTCCCCCCATACCTCTTCTTCCATCTTTGTCCAGTGGTTTTACATTTGCCCCTATTTGGATTCCCAGACCCCATTGTGGAATCAGGAATTATACCAACTTTCATACTGTAATGACTCAGGGCTATTCTAGATCTAGTTATTGAGTTAATGGGTAGATAGTGTATGGGATGACTTGTTCATTCTCTTCCTTCTTTCAAGCAGCTTTACAAACACACACACACACACACACACACACACACACACACACACAAAACAAAGCTCCTAGAAATGGACATAACTTTTTTAGTTTCCTTTCTTGCACAAATAAGGAGTCTTATTCCAGCTCCCATTTTCATGTTGGGTGACTGGTTCTTGTCCTATACCCCAGTTCTGCCATTCAATAGTTTACCCCAGAGGAGCTAGAATATGTCTCTGCTTACTTAGAGTCCTTAATACCAACATACTCATGTTGGATTAGCAACATTTTGTGAAATATATATATGTGTGTGTATTTTTAAATTTTAGTTTTGTCATGTTTGGAAGAAAAGGGGAAGCTTGAAATATTCATAAAGTTATTTTGACCAGAAATCTCCTGAGAGCTCACTTATGTTCCCCAAAAATATATGTTTCCCATCCTCATCAAGACCTCAAAGACTTCTAAACATCAGGCAAAATTTTTCCAGATATCTATATGCTATAAAGGATCTTTAGTCAAGGAAAGTATAAAGATAACAAAAATATTCACTAAAAAGGAAAGCGTTTAAACATAGTTATTGAAACATGTTAATTTCACTGTATAAATAGATAAAATGAATCATAATAATTAAATATACTTTAATAACAACTTCTGTTTCCTCCTTATCCAGAAAAAGGGATAGATCTAAACTAGTTGAACTAAGAGTGTGCTATGGACTCTGAATTGTCTTCATTTTCTCTACATTTGATCCCGTTGTGTATCCCTGGTTTCCTTGACATATGTTTTGCATTGAGTCTTTCATCGTTAATCACAGATAGTCATTATTATTTTCTTTCTTAATCTTGGTAATTGCTAGATAGTATTTCTCTCTTTTTCTTTCTAGCTAGATTCCTGGAAATGTATTTCTTTCGGTAGGTCTGTGTTTCTGCTCTGCTCAGGATAAGAAAAAGATTTATTAGACTAACTTTGGTGAGGGAAAAAAAAAGTTGACACGCGTCTTCATCTAAGGAGGGCTCTCCAATAACAAAACAATGTAACACCATGAATCTTTCCAAGTAACACAATTTCTCTCACAATCCCTAGTTTACTCTGCATTACTGTTTAGTTACTTCATGGCAACATATCATAGGTCAAATAAGTATGCAGTGTTAAATACTGAGAGTATATAATGAAAGGCATAACTCTTACATTTAAGGAGTTGCAGTCTATTTGGAAAGGCAAAGAGAAAAATTTTCAATACATTAATTTTGTTCCATGCAGGTTAGATTGAAAGAAGAAAATGTGAGCAACAGACAGATTAGGTCGTGGAAAATTGTAATGACAGTATGAGATAAAAAGGGTCTAAATCATGATGATGGCATAGAGATGAAAAGAGCAAACCAAGAAACAAAGCAAAAAGGAGTCAACATACCAGGAGAAAAATCGGAGAACTATAAGAAAGAGGAGTAAAATATGATGATCATAATAACAAGGACAACACTGGCAAGAACAACAACAGCAGGTTATGTTTGCTAAGTGCTGACTGAAATATTTCAAGCAGAGAAAAATAAAACAATGTTAGTGCCAGAGACAGAACGTGGAGTAAGAGCAATTTCAATGAGAAACACTGAGTTATAGGAGTTCCAAGGTTGATGTGACTGAATACCACTGTAAAGGAGAAGCCTTTAGACACAATTTTTAAAGGCAGTAAGACAAGGGGTGTATAGCCTTGTCGAACACTCAAGAAACAGAATAAAATGAGAAATAAATTGTAATTTATCTTACATTTAGTTACTTTTATCAAATCTACATAAGTTCTGGGGACTTAGATGGAATTTTACATTTTCCTTATCACTTCAGCAATTAAGTAATGAAGAAATGTCTTTTTTATTACCTATTTTATTTTTAGATCTTCCTTAATATGAATATTTATGCTCTAATTGTGTTGCTTAATTGCCAAATAGTATCTCTCTACAGCATCAGATCCCTATGGTAAAAGCCACTAGAGAAAACTAAAAATTCCACTGCTTCTTTCTGTAAATGCATTCTCATTTTCGTCTGTAATTTAATTTAAAAGAAAAGTTATCATTTTAGATATGCAGAAGTGTAAAGTATGCCCGAATCTATAATGGCCTCTGGAATTATCTCTTTGGAATATCTTAAAGTACTTTGAAATACACAGTGAATTAATAAAACTATAACAGTTTTCCTGGATTTTTTTTTTCAAGCAACAAAGTTCCATAATGAGAAGAGTTATGGAGCTCACATAGTGTCATTTGTGTCCCTTTCCACCTTGGCACAAGAGCCTACTTTGTAGAGGGCTCCATAGAGAATTCAATAACACTGGGTGGCGCTATATACTAACAGAAAAAAATATATTTAGCATGACTATAGGTTTTTCTAGCTTCGGTTCATTTTTGCAAACTTGATATCAATTATTACTAGATATTATTTTACTGGTCATTCTGATATTCCACTCTCACAAATGTCTGGTGCAAATTGGCCTATTAGCAAAGAAATGTCAACCATGTTGCTCCAACTAGGTAACATTTCATGAGAAAGCATTATGACAAACTGGAAGGAAATAAAAACATTTGATAAAGAAGCATTTTTCCCTCATGTTGATGACTGAGGATATTTGTTGGAGGAAAACATTAAACAAGTCACAAATTTGCATAGCCAGTGAATTCCAAACTAGCACCACATTTTCTACAACTTGGTTTTTTAAATAGTGGTGTATTAATTCATCAAATGCGATATTGAAGTTATTTAATTCACTCACCTAGATCTTCCCAGCGTCATTAAGACAAATAAATTGAGCCATCCTTTTTGGGAAATTGGATACCGAGGCATTTATATTCAAAAGAGATAAATATGACAGCTTTTTGTTAAGGTTTTTAACAGAACAACTAAATACATTTTTGAGGGCAAGTGCTTTTCATTTTGCTCTTATAAAGGATGTGTAACTACCATGCATTTTTTTAAATTTTCAGATAAAGAATTGTATTAGCATTGTGAATGTCCTCTCTTGCCAGCACTCTCCCTGCACACCTACCATTTAAACTCCATAACTAGGGATAAAAGTTGGTGTATCCATCCAGTTCTTTTTATGAGCACGAAGTACATTTTTATACATATATACCCATTTCCTATTTTATACTAACAGGATCATACAATGCATATGGTTTGACAACTTGCTCTTTCAATTAAGAGCAGATCTGAAACATCTGTGTCAACTTGAAAGTCCAATTAATTATATTTAAAGCAGAGTGATATTCTATAACATGGACATGTCATAAATTCTTTAACCATTTTCTAATTGAATTGCTAGGGTGTTTTTTTTTTCCTTTATTACAAACAATGTTGCAATAAACATCCTTTTACACATATGTCTGTGCATATGTGTATTTCTATTAGATGGATTTTAAAAGTAGAATTGCTGAGGTGAAAGGAATGCGCTTACATACATATGTCTAACTTTGCATTCTCTCTGGACTAGGAGAGTAGCTTATGGGAATCCCAAACCCCAGTTCTTAGCAAAAAAAGGAGCAGTATGAATTTTTTCTTTCTTTCTTTTTATTTTTTTTTTCTTTTTTACCTTTCTCTCTCTCTTTTTTTAATTTTCCCATATTTAAATGGTGGGATGCTATGTCTCTACTATTTTCATTGATAAGTATATGTGAAATTTTGGATTCTTCTATATTTTTATTGGAATTTACAGGCTTTTTAAGAATTGTACATTTATATCACCTTTACACATTTTCATACTAGGTTAATTCTGTTTTTTTGCATAGCACTATAAGCAATTTTTATATCATGTATTCTTACTTTTTGTTAGTAATAGCCACTCTAAGTATTTGTTCTAGCCTCTCATTTGTCTATTAGCATTGCTTATATAATCTTTGATGAATATAAGCTAAAAATTACTACTTATCTCTATTAGTTTTTCTTTATGAATTCTAACTTGCATCTTACTTAAGAAAACACTTTCCACTCCAAAATTTTCAAGATTTTTGCACTTATTTTTTGTGAGTATTTTTATAATTTAGACTGTTATATTTTTCTCTTCAATTCTTTTAAAATTCAGTTTTGTATAGGGCATATAGGAGGGAATTAAACTCTTTTTCCCAAATTTAGCCAATTTTCCAGACCATTTATTAAAGAGTTTATCTCTGCCCCATTGATTTGAAATACTGCTTTACTTATAAACTCAAGAAATCTTTTTCTGAGGTTTTGAATAAATGTTTACTTTTTTGTTTTATTGTTTATACTTCACTTTATTTTCATTAAACTATCATTATAGTCAAATGGTATCAATGCCATTTTAAGCTTATTTTTAAAACATATCTGATTACATGGAGATGCCATTTCTCAAATTATAATACAACTGAATTAAGCTAAACAAGATTAAAATTCTCCTTCAAAAATGTTAAAATGACTAAGTTTTTTTGTTATATATATTTTTTACATAATTCACTCAGTGAATTTCTTTAATACTTATAAGATACTATCTTTCTCAAGAGATTTAAAAATAGCTATCATGGACCTGGAAGCTAACAGTCATATAATGATCTAGGTATGAAACAATTTATATTGGCAAGGAGAAGAGATATGTTTTAGTAATTTTGCCATTATTGTGTCTGTATAGCTTAACATTTTTTATAATGTAAGGCTGGACAAACTAAACATTTCTCTTGGTAATATAGATGAAGACTTTTTGGATGAGATTTTGGTCTTCTGGTACTTCTTCTAAAAATGTGATTGAATGATAATTTCTAATCCAAGGCCCTTTTTTTACTTTAAAGAACAGCAAGAACAGTTCTTTACATCTGATTCTTGATAAACGTACAATATTTACATGAATTTTTATTGTGAGATGCTGTTAACTGCTTTTATCCACAACAAATGTGTGGAGTTTTCCTCACATCAACCAATTCTCCAACTCTCTGTACACCAAGTACGGGTCCTACAATTCAACTGAATTCTGACACTAACTATCCAGAGTTAATGCAGACCCCAGGGGTTGAGGATTCAGCCTCACAAAACTGCCTTTGTACTGCAGATACCAGTAACAACTATCAGACCTCCTGTATTTCTGGCTGATTGCTATAAAACCACTTGATAACTTGCTAGAATGATTCACGGAACTCAAGAAAGTGCTTTACTTACTATTATTAGTTTATTATAAAAGATAAAACTCAGGAAGAGCCAAATGGAAGAGATGCATAGGACAAGGCATGGGGGGGAATAAGCATGGAGTTTTTATGCTAACTCTAAGCACATCACCATCCCAGCATCTCAATGAATTCACCAACCCAAAACTTCTCCAATGCTCATCAGTTAGGGGTTTTTATGGAGAATTCATTACATAGGCGTGGTTGATTAAATCATTGGCTATTGGTGATGAACTCAATCTCCAGTACTTCTGGAGGCCAGGGATGAGACCAAAGTTTCCAACCCTCTAATCATGACTTGGTCTTTCTGCAGACCAGCACCTATCCTGAACTATCTAGGGGCCCTCTAAAAGTCTAAGAATCACCTTGTTAGCATAAACACAAGTATGGTTTTGAAAAGGGATTATGAATAACCAAAGATGTTCCTGTCATCCCTATCTCTCTTGTGTCAGGGTTTTAGAAGCTCTGAATCAGGAACTAAAGACAAAGACCAAATATATATTTCTTATTGTATCACAGAGGCTTGCATAATAAATAAAAAAAATTTCTAATAATATATTCAGGTTTCTAATATTTATATTTATGTGAGAATAAATAATACTAATTTTCATAATTTTAAGACCTATTGTATATATTAAAATATTAAATGTGATTTCTTATAAACAAAATTTCACTGTAGACATAATAAAACAATGTAATAATCTTTATAGTAAGATGTATTGATTAAGCAATGAAATCTAAGCATTGTTTAAGCATTTTTCAAATATAAAATATATTCATAAACAGTGTGAACTATAATTCTGTGATAATACATATATCACTGATTTATAATTCAAAGTTTTCTTCTTTATTTCATTTAGTTATAATTAGAACTTTAAGCTCCACATTTAAAACCATGAAGATAGCAATCAATGTGTTCTAAAAAAACGAAAATAGCCAAATAGCCATTATATGAGGTTATTTTGATTCAACTAAACACATTGTTTGGAATCTGTCTCAATGAAAAGAGTAATTAATTATATCACATTAATGTTCTTTTTTGCTATAATAATTGTTATCGCTTTAGATATTATGGGACCTCTACAGATAGCTTTCAAATATCAACAATATCAACTACTTAATGTATTTATCACATGTTTATATTAATCATTATTTTCTGAACTAGTATGCATTGAAGATCATTGTTAAAACTCTGGTCTGTTTTCATTCCACATAGGTTTTTATAGAATCTGGACTAACTTTCTTTTAACTTGTAAGTCAATATAAGACCACTCATATTTCTTCATAACAATATCCCTTATATTCACTGTGTCTTGAATGTATAAACTCCAAAACAGGAACATTCTAAAACTAAATTATTTTAATTCATGCATTAGCACTTTAACTTAATAAATAATTATGATTTCACAGGAAAGGAAAGAAGTAAGATGGTTAAATTATTTGTATCAATTTAATTTTTGCAAATTAGTTTTAAGACAAGATTATATTTGTCTTTTGATATTGTTTGTGAGTAATATAACTGCAGATGCAGATATTATTAAAGTCTAATGTAGTTTATTCTTCTTGTCAATATTGATGACTGCCACGATATAATTAGGAGAATTGCATGACAATTTTTGTACATATAATCAGATTTCAAAAAGATTTAATATCCAAGTATTTGAGGAAAACATAAGGCACCCACTCCAATGTGAGTATATCTACCCTTGATTTTGCTGAGAATTTCAATAAAAATTTATAACTTTTGCTAACTTGAAATTTAAGGCTATTTAAAAGATAATTAGGAGATTATTACGAATGTATTAAAATTTAATATTTTAAAACTACATCTTTATCTTTAAATATGCAATTACTTACACTAGTGTGTTTCCAAACATGCATTTTTTTAAGATTTTATTTATTTATTTGAGAGAGAGAATGAGAGATAGAGAGCATGAGAGGGAAGAGGGTCAGAGGGAGAAGCAGACTCCCCGCTGAGCAGGAAGCCCGATGTGGGACTCGATCCCGGGACTCCAGGATCATGACCTGAGCTGAAGGCAGTCGCTAACCAACTGAGCCACCCAGGCGCCCCCAAACAATGCATTTTTATATGTACACTAAATTGAAAGATGTAGATAATATAGCCATACAGACTTCCACTGCTTCCTACAAAGATTTCTTTAAAGCAATTTGATATGTCACTGATATTTCAAATGCCTTTATCTATAATGTCTAAACAAGTTCTGTTGCTCTATCTACCCTGCTTCTCCACATATCACATTTCTAACCATCTTGTAAAAGCCTGAGAATGTCCTACCTACCATATGGTGTTTCCTTGGGTGCATAGGTCTTAGTACACTAGTGTAACTGAGGCCAATTTTGTATCTAAGCAATTCCTAAGAGTTAAAATGCTGGACATTTGTATCCATGGTCCTTAAGAAATAAAATTAAATTGAGAAGTCTATGACAAACTGAACAGGAGCCTGTTTGCCAGCCTCAGGTTTCTTCTTCTGTGCCTGAGTTAGGTTTAGAACCTGCTGCCTTAAGAGACTTGATGTCTGGCACTGTCCCAATTACAGAAATATCTACCCAGGTATATGCCAAGCAAACTTATTCCTTTGAGTCTATAACGTCAAATCCAATACTTGGTTATAAATTAGAGTGGTAAGAGGATGAACATAGATATATGTATATTTTATAACATTTCCAGCTAAAGTTTTAGAATCTTTGAAGTCATGACCTCTTTCTTCTATTCTGTTTTTAACCCAAAAGACAACAATAAAAAAAAGTACTAGATAAATGCCTGCATAACTTTAAAAATTATAAAAATAATTATGTCATGGAATTGCAAGAATTAAATGATTAATACATGCAAAATGATTAGAATACAACAAAGCACAGCACATAATATTTTATATACATAGCATTTTATAGAGAGAGCAGCTGCCACCCTTGTGAAATTTATTTAAGTATTAATCAGACACATTTACCTGTGGGAGCAAAAATTCCTGTTCCCTTCGAGGTCCTTCTAACTGGGCTAAGAATCAAACTGACATGAGACACATTAACAGATAACTGGTTCTACCAGTAAAAGGGAGCCACTGTACGATTTTAAACAGGTAGTGACATTATGAGATTTCATTTTAAAGAAGGTATTTTGGATTCATTAGGTTGAGTTTATATGTTAATTTACCTGACAAATACTCATTATTATATGTGTCAGATACTGTTCATAGATGTTCGGAATAGCAAGGTGAACAGGACAAAAAGCAATCTTTTTCATGGAGCTGACAATCTAGCAGGACAATTTGATAATAAACAAGTAAATAAATAAGTAATAAGATTTTAGACAGGGCTAATATCATGGAAGGAAGAAGTATAATTAAGTGATACCATGTGAT
This sequence comes from Callorhinus ursinus, assembly GCF_003265705.2. Taxonomy (NCBI): domain Eukaryota; kingdom Metazoa; phylum Chordata; class Mammalia; order Carnivora; family Otariidae; genus Callorhinus; species Callorhinus ursinus. Next base: position 50,107,770 of record NW_027397066.1, on the reverse strand, counting down.
TGATGGGTGTGATCAACAGTTGACAACACTAAATAGCACCGTAAATGAAAATCTTGCTAAAGAGTAACATCAGATTTGAGACTAGAATGAAAGGAAGGAAGTCATCACTCAAAGGGCTGGAGCCAGAGAAAGAACAAGTACAAAGAGCTGGAGGAAGAGCTAAGCATGTTGGAGGAATGGAATGAAAGCCAATATAGATACAACAAATTGCATGAGAATAAAAGTGGAGCAACTGGAGATTTAAAAGTTAAACAGCTCATAGCAGAAGACTTCGGAAAGACTACAATTTCAGCTTAAAAATGGGAATCTATTGGTTGATATTTAAAAATAAAGTAATATGGTTTTAATTACATGTTTAAAACATAAGCTTAGCAACTGAGTGAACTGTGAATGAGAATGTATGGAACAGGGCAACTAGTCAGGGAGATAACACAAGTATCCATGTGAAAGTTAGTGGTGGTTTGTCCTAAGCGGTAACAGAGGAGATGCTAAACCTAGAGGCAGAGCTGTCGGCACTCACTAATAGGATGGATGGGAGGGGTAAAAGGGAAAAAGACAAATTGAATATGATTCCAGGGCCTTAAACTAAGAAAGTGGATGACTATGGTACATCATTAACTGAGGAGCAGAAGTAAATTTGGGTACATATAGTTAAGGTCACACCTTATATGTAATATGGCTTCATGAAAAGATGCAAGAATCATTTCAGGGTTATGATGATGGAAAATGAGTCTAGATTATACACAAGACTACAAAGAAAAAGGAAGTAACTATGTTTTTCTCCATTTAAAAAAATCTTCATTTTCTAAGATTAATTGCTCTCAAGTCTGCTCTTCCATTCTTTAAAGCTCTAATAGTTTATAGTTTTCCCAAAGTAGTAATACTTACTTTATTGACTGTGAGAAATAAATCAGGTAGAAATGAACTCTGTATGGTCAGATTATGTGAAATAGCCCTTTATGTAAATATATTGGCAAATTTTAATATTATAACATAGTAATATGTAAAGTGATGTATAAATGTTATTATTATTATTGAACACATTTATTCACTGAATAAATTTTAATTATCATTTATTATGTGTTTAATAGTACTCTAGATATATTTGACATAGAGGAGAAAAACACAAATAATTACCCTGCTCTCATAGAGTATTCCATTAAGAAGTCTATTAAGTTTAGATAGAAGAGCAAAACAAACAAATAATATATAAATAAATAATTCATTCAACAAAGATTTACTGAGCACCAACAACATTCTGGACATTGCTATAGAAGCAGGGAATATAGAAGTGAGCAAAACAGACAAATCTCTCCTCTCATGAAAATTATGTTCAGGAAGGCAAAGAAACAATAAAGCAAATTAGATTAAATCCTGGGACAAGGTTTCTAACAGAATGATGTGAAAGGTTTAGTGGGTGACAATTTTGATGGGTTAAAAAGCAAATCATATTTCACTGGTACTCATTGGGACTCACTGGGAGTCTCCTTATAATGTGTGTACCATAGTCCCCAAACACTGGGCCCAAAACTTTGCAGATATTCCAAAACATACAAGAATGTTTAACAATGTTGATAGGGTTTTAATAAATTTAAATTTTTATATAATTTGCACAGAGAATATACAATGTGAATTTTAATATTTAAGGAAACTGAATTTCAGTGTCCCTTTTTAAAGATAACATTCACAATGATAATAATATATTGCTTTAGAATAAAGTATCTTACATTTAATATGATCAAAAGTTATAATGTTAGAGAGAAAATTAATTCTTTTGAGTTTACCTAGACAGAAATCACAGTATAACAGCAAGAAAGAACCTGAAAGATTATTAGTGATTCATTGTTATTCGTTTCTTTAGAAGACTAAAGGAAACACTGCAGTTAATACCGTATTCATTTTACCAACTCTCTTTCCACTGACACTCTTCTAGTGTTCCATTCTGGTGCCACGGAAGTCTCTCCACTGAGCTAAAATCCTCAATTAATTACATGATGCAAGTTAATATAACCTAAGTCCCTTTCTCAGGAGGAGCAGGGTAACGTAATGGAAAGTGAGTGGACTTGAAAGTCAGATAGATGTGACTGGAATCCCACTTATTAGCTGAGGGAATTTGGTTTTATTCTTGAATCTGACTGAGGCTTAAATTCTTCATCTGTAAAATGGAGATAACAGTATCTCTCTTACAGAGTTATGGCAAGCCAGGAATGAGATAATATGTGTCATTCATTGAACATAGTATCTTCCACATAGAAACTCAGCTCAATAAATTTTAGATTTTCTCAGAATTAATAAAATTATCCTTTTACCCACATTGGTCTCCATCTTACTACATCCTTAACACCAGAAAATTGTGATGGTTATTTAATTAGCAATTTTACTGTTGTCTGATAAATCAGACACAGTAAGTGGAAGACACATTCTTAGTTATTATAATGGTAGCTTTTAAAGTGAAAGGTCTCTTAAAATAACAACAGTTATTTTGTTTGGGTGCACTTATTTCCAAATTTCAAGATAAATGGTTTCCACTTTGCTCCTAAAACCTTAGCAGATAACTCTCATCAAATGGACCTATTTTATCAACAACATTTTCTATCATTCTTTAGTCATAATATTTTCCTCATCGTACCATCATTATCTGTTTCTCTGAGAATGTTATCTCCTCCCCATGCCACTCTTTTCAACTCTTCTTCAGCTGTTTGAAACCCACTCTGCTCAATGTATGGTGCATATGTCAATCTGCATTCTCATAAAACCATCCACATTTCTATCTTGCAGAACAATGTTGATCAGGAGTTCCTTGAGATGGGGCTTATTTCCCCATTTCTATCTTCTCATGTCTAGGATAGAACCTGAGTATTTAGCACTAAATAAACAACTGATGAAATAAAACTAAAGTCCAAAATGTTCAAATTAAAATACATAGATACCCGCTGATACATTTTACTAGTGTGTAGGGTCAAAAAGAACTCTTGAAATCTATTATGCACTGAATGTTGGTGCTCCCTTTGCCTCAAATTCATATGTGAGGCCATAGCCCCAATGTTACTGGACTGTATTTGGGGAGAAAGTGATAAAGTTTAAATGAGGACATAAAGGTGGTGGTCTAATTGGATAGGGCTCATGCCCTATAAGAAGAGGAAAAGACACCCACGCTCACCCTCTACCATGTGAGGACACAGTGAAAAGGAGGTCCTCTCTGCAAGCCAGGAAGAGAGTTCTCACCAGGAATCAAATTGACCAGCAACTTGATCTTAGATTTCCCAGCCTCCAGAACAGGGAGAAAACAAATTTCTCTTGTTTAACCTAGTCTGTGGTATTTTGCTATGGCAGCTCAAGCTAACACAAAAACCCAATTATACTTCACATAATATGGATTTTATACTTTATATTATATTCTTTAAGAATATAATATATTGAGTAACCTTGCTGGTAAAATATGTATAATTAATTTACTAAAGCAAAATTAGTATTAATAAATTATGGAAAATAAAATTGGCATTTGAGATTTAGTTAAATGATATGCAGATAATGTGCAGTAAATGCATAGATTCTATTAAAAATTCCACTGGATGCCAAGGATCCCAGATAGAATTGAGCTGCCTCCAGTTTTATACATCCATTACAGAATTAGTTCTACTTAGGGTATTATCACTAAACAGAGTGCATCTTTGAGACCCAAATTATATTATTTCAAAAAGCTTTAGATGATGGAAAATAGCCTCTCTAAGGAACCCACGGTGAAAACAGCATGTTTGAAGATACTTGTTTCATGAATCTACTCTGAAACTGAATCCTCCTAATATATTATTGACATAAGACTTTGGGCTCCAAATTTTAAAACATACTAACAAAAAACTCTTAAGTATCAATAAGAATTTTTCCAGAAAAAGCAATCTCTACTTATAATCTATACCTCATTCCAAGTATGAAATGACATTGTTAATCTACTTTTATCTCAATCTCTTTCAGTTCATTTCCATACTCCTTGAAATAAGCAGGCCAATAAATTAGAAAGTTTTTAGTCTTCTAGTTGATTTATTGAAGAATATATCCTTTTTCTTAACTACTTATTTAAGATCTGGACTTAAAAGAAACTTATATAGTATGGGTAAGAGAAAGTACCCTCATACTAATTCAGGATAACCTGGAGGGAATTATACAAGGTAAATTTTCTCAACTCACCCTTACACCCACCCTAAAAAATTGGTATCATCCTTGTTTTATAAAACAAACAGTGGAGCAAAGAATTGACAAATAACATGCTCGAAGTCCTATTTTCAGTAAGTGGTAGAGATAAGATTTGAATTGGAATCCCTTCAGAAGCCCAGATTTTTTTTAAGATTTTATTTATTTATTTGAGAGAGAGTGTGTGTGTAGAGCAGGGGACGAGGGGCAGAGGGAAAGGAAGATGCAGACTCCCTGCTGAGCAGGGAGCCTGATTTGGGACTCCATCCCAGGACCCTGAGATCATGACTCGAGCCAAAGGCAGACATTTAACCCACTGAGCCACCCTGGCACCCCTAGAAGTCCAGATATTTTTTACAAAATTGAGGAGTAGATGATAATGATGATAAAGATAAAATAAAAGTCCATCTTTTCCCCAAAACTCTTACAATAATAACTGATAGTCTTCACACCTGAAAACAATTCAAGACCCTACAAAAGATATTAAATTATGTGTCCATAAGTAAAACATAAAATCAAAGAAGGGGAAGAAAATACACACTACGAAAGCCACAGAACAGTTCACAAGCAAAACAGTTTAGCAAAAATTGTTTATTTTGCACTGGAAACATAATAACAACATGTTATATGTAGTGTAGGAATGTTTTTCCTGGCATTCTACAATGCCAAATTTTTTAAGTGTTATTATTTTAAGTATCATGTTCATCCCAATTTTAAGATAAGGAAACTGAGTTTAAGGCCATTGAGTGACTTATCCAAGGTCACTTAGCCAAAAGATGTCAGTGCTGGATCAAGAATCAAACATTTTTACTCCTGTTCCAGAAACATTTTTCTTAAAATCATCAATGCTAAAACAAATGTCACTTCCTCTTCCACAAAGCCGAGCCTAAAATTGCCTTCAAGCTATAAGTAATCCATACATCTTACAATAAGAAATGCTAATATTCATTAATCAAAGCACTTGTTTATTGGATTTGTTATCAAAGTAAAAAACACACTTTTAATAAATATTTAATTTCCTGCTAAGGGCACAAAACAAATAATACCATTCATCTTCTACCTCTTGTACATACAGGCACGGAAAGGTTACCGAGGAATAAAGTGCTTTCAGGGCTCAATATTAGACTGTTTAGATTTACAAATTCTTGGTGGTAGCAATGCTAGTAAATATAGCCCATTTGTCACTTTTTATTTGAAACTCAGAATGGAAATAATATAATCTCTCATTCTCACAGTACATACGGAGTTATGAAACCAATAAAATTTAGATCAAATATTAAGTAAAAGGACTGACATAGGCAGAACAATGAGTACAGACTAATATAAACTTACTAAAACTTTAATTTGAAACAAAACACAAAGAAAAAGAGCTACTAAATGTGTACAGTGCAGTCTCACTAACAGTTACATCACCAACTATAGGACTAGCATAAAGATGCAGCATTAACGTACTCATGATAGGTTTTAAAGACGTTTGAAAAAGACATTGAAGTCTTATATAGTACTGAGGGCTTTAATGACTGCAAAATGTTGCCTTTTGTAAAAAAATGCTGCCTTTTTGTTTTGTGAATGAAATTTTCACAAATGTAGAAATGGCATCACACATTGTACAATCTAATGATTACATCTTGCTTGTAAGTTGGAATTCTTTTTGCTCATTAGGCAGATACTGGAAATAATTAGTAATTAGGGTACCAGTAGTGTCAAATTGCTTCCAGTTCTGTCTTTCAGTAAATTCACATTTTGATTAATTAAATTGCTTTTCCCTTTTTTTTTTTTTGTTTTTATTATTGCCCAGAAGAATGTCTCTTATCATTATGTATTTCCAAATAGAAACAGACTAAGAGGAATTCATTAATGTCCTTCTTTTATAGGATAATATTTGTAAGTTTGAACAACTTAGTTACTGATGACAGTTCAACACATTAGGTTAATTATAAGACATAGAAAACAGAATTTAATTTGATCTTAGCCATCTCTCGCCATAGCTCATTGAGTTAAGAGATATATTTAATAAGTAATAATACTTGCCGCTGGCAAGACAACAAATCCTAGGGTTCATTAAAATCCATTATATGACTATTTTATTTTAATTTTTTCATGAAATTCTGATTAGGTTTATATATTTTTCTTTGTATTTATATGGCTAATCTTTTTTATTTTTTTATTATAACCATTGTATCTTTCTTGGTTGCTCAAGGACAGTTAACCATCAAATATGAAAGACAATAAAAATACAGAAATCTCATCTTATTCTTCTGTTTCAGAGAGAAGGATATTGTCATTCTAAATGGATTTTACATATTTACATGCAAAAAGAGGTACATTTTAAGAGAGTGGCTAGTAGTCAGTTACAGAGTCCATTCAATTTTCTTCCTTAGAACTTAACCTATCAGACTTCAGGTTTTCTATATGTAAAATGGAAAAAGTTAAAAATCTCAAATAAATAACCTAGCTTTATGCCACAACAAACCAGGAAAAGAACAAATGAAACCCCAAATTAGTAGAAAGAAGAAGAAAATAATAAAGATCACAACAGAAATAGAGACTAAAATGACAACAGAAAAGACAAATGAAATCAAGAACTAGTTCTTTGAAAAGATTAACAAAATGACAAACCTTAAGCTAGACTTAACCAAGAAAAAAAGAGAGAGGACTCAAAATCAGAAATGAAAGAGGAGACATTCCATCTGATACCACAGAAATACAAAGGATCTTAAGAGACCACTATGAAAAATTATATACCAACAAATTGGACAACCTGAAGAAACAGATAAATTTCTATAAATATTCAAGCTTTCAAGACTGAATCATGAAGAGATAGAAAATCTGAAAAGAGTGATTAATAGTAAGGAGATTGAATCAACAATCAAAACCCGAGACCTAGGAGTAGGTAGCTTCACTGGTGAATTCTACCAAACATTCAAAGAATTAACACCAATTCTTCTCAAATTCTTACAAAAATAAGAGAGGTGGGAACATTTGCAAATATATTTTACAAGGCCAGCACTATCCTGATAACAAAACCAGATAAGAACACCAAAAGAAAAGAAAATTACAGGCCAATACCCTTGATAAACATAGATGTAAAAATCTTTAACAAAATATTAGTAAACCAAATTTGTCAATATGTTAAAAGAATCGTATACCATGATCAAGTGTTATTTATTTCAGGGATGCAAGAATGATTCAACTTCCACAAATCAAACAATGTGACACACCACATTAACAAAATGAAGGATAAAAATCCTATAATCTTCTCAATAAATGCTGAAAGAGCATTTGACAAAATTCACATTCATTTATGATAAAAACTCTCAATGAAGTGGGTATACAGGCAATGTATCTCAATATAATAAAGGCCATAAATGATAAGCCCATAGCTAACATCATATTCAATAGTAAAAAGCTGAAAGCTTTTCCTCTAAGATCAGGTACAACACTCTTGCCACTCTTATTCAACATAATATTGGAAGTTCTAGCCAGAATGATTAGGCGAGTAAAAGACATAAAAGGCATCCAAGTTGGTAAGGTATAAGTTAAACTGTCATTCTTCACAGATAACAGAGTATTATATACAGAAAACCCTAAAGACTCCACCAAAAGACCTGTTGGAACTAATAAATAAATTCACCAAATGTGCAGGATAAAAAATCAGTGCACAAAAATCTGTTGTATCTATACATTAATAATAAATTATGAAAGGGGCACGTGGGTGGCTCAGTCACTTAAGTGTCTGCCTTTAGCTCAGGTCATGATTCTGGGGTCCTGGGATCGAGCCCTGTGTTGGGCTCCCTGCTCAGCAAGGGGTCTGCTTCTCCCTCTCCCTTTACCCCTCACCCTGCTTGTGCTCTCTCTCTCTCGCTCACTCTCTTAATTAAATAAGTAAAATCTTTTTAAAAAATAATAAACTATGAGAAAAAGAATTTAAGAAAATAGTCCCATTTACAATTACATATAAAAGAATGAAATACCAGATAAAAATTTAACCAAGGAGGTGAAAAAACTATCCAATGAAAATAAGTCAGGGATGAGATAAATTGAAAAAGACATGTAAATAAAAAGATATTCCATACTCATGGATTGGAAGAATTAATAATGTTTAAATGTCTATATTACCCAAAGCAACCTACAGATTCAGTGAAATTCCTATCAAAATTCCAGCAGCATTTTTCACAGAAATAGAGCAAATAATCCTAAAATTTATATGAAACCAAAAAAGATCTGAAGGAGCCATAGCAATCTTGAGGAAGAAGAACAAATCTGGAAGCGTCAACACTCCCTGATTTCAAACTATATTACAAAAGTATAGTAATAAAAACCATATGAACCTAAGAGAAAAATAGACATATAGATCAATGGAACAGAACAGATAGCCCACAGATAAACCCATGCATATATGGTCAATTAAGTTACAACAAAGTAGCCAAGAATATACAATATGGGGGAAAGACAATTTCTTCAATAAATGGTGCTGGGAAACTGGACGACCACATGTGAAAGAATGAAACTTAACTGCTATCTTACATCTTATACAAAAATTAACTTAAAATAGATTGAAGGCTTAAATATTGCACCTGAAACCTTAATACTCCTAGAAGAAAACATATGCAATAAGCTCTGTGACATCAGTCTTGCTATGATTATTTGTATTTGACACCAAAAGCAAAGGCAACAAAAGCAAAAATCAACAGGTGGAACTACATGAAACTAAAAACCAATTGCATGGCAAAGAAAACCATCAACAATGTGAAAAAGCAACCTACTAAATTAGAGAAAATATTTGCCAATCATATTTCTGATAAGAGGTTAATATAGAAAATAAATTTTTATTTATTTAAATTTTTTAAGATTTTATTTATTCACTTGAGAGAGAGTGAGAGAAAGAGAGCATGAGCTCGTTGAGGGGCAGAGGGAGAGGCAGACTCCCTGCTGAGCAGGGACCCTGACCCAGGGCTCAATCCTAGGATTCCAGGATCATGACCCAAACCAAAGGCAGATGCTTAACTCACTGAGCCACCCAGGTTCCGCCAAAATAAATTTTTAAAAACTCATATAATTGAATAGCAAAAAAAAAAACCCAAAAAAACAAAAACCAAACAATCTGATTGGAAAAAATGGACAGATAATCTGCATAGACGTTTTTCCAAAGAACACATCCAGATGGCTTACAGGTACATGAAAAATCCTCAACATCACTCTTCAGGGAAAAGAAAATTAAAGCCATAATGGGATATTACCTCATAGATGTTAGAATGGCTATTATCAAAAAGCCTACAAATAGCAAGTGTTGATGAGCATGTGGAGAAAAGGGAGTCCACATGCACTCACTGTTGATGGGAATTTAAATTGGTGCAGGCACTATGAAAAACACTATGGAGGTTCCTCAAAACACTAAAAATATAGACCTACCATATGATCTAGCCATTCTATTTCTGGGTATTTATCCAAAGAAAATGAAAACACTAACTTTAAAAGATATGTGTCCCCCTCATTCATTGCAACATTACTTATGTAGCCAAGATATGTAAACAACCTAAGGGTCCAATGATAGATGAATGGATAAAGAAAAGGTGGTATATATGCAATGGAATATTATTCAGCCATATAAAACATGAAAACTTGTCGTTTGTGACAACATGGATGGACCTTGATGGCATTATGCCAAGTGAAATAAGTCAGACTGAGAAAATAAAATACCATATGATCTCATTTACATATGGAATCTGCTCCCCCCCTCCAAAAAGAGAAAAAAAAAAATAACAAGCTTGTAGAAAGAGAGAATAGGTTGGTGGTTGCCAGAGACAAGGGGTAGGGAGCGGACAAAATGAGTGAAGAGAGTCAAAAGATAACTTCCAGTTATAAAATAAATGAGTCATGGGGATGTAATATACAAGATGGAAATTATAGTTAATAATACTGTATCACACATTCGAGAGTTGCTAAAACAGTAAATTTCAAAATTCTCATCACAAGAAAAAAATGTATAACTAGAGTTAGGGTAATGAGTGTTAATTAAACTTATTGTGATGACCATTTGCAATATTTACAAATATTGAATTGTTATGCTATATACTTGAAACTAATATAATGTTGTATGGTAAGTATATCTCCATAAAAAGAGAGAGAGAGAGAGAGAAGTCAAATCAGTGAAATTCATTAGAGAATAAATATTTAATAGTTAAACATTTCCAATATTTTCTATTCTCATTCTTTGTGAGTCAAAATTATTATTTTTTTAAATCTTTTTTTAAAGATTTTATTTATTTATTTGAGAGAATGAGAGATAGCACGAGAGGGAAGAGGGTCAGAGGGAGAAGCAGACTCCCTGCTGAGCAGGGAGCCCGATGTGGGACTCAATCCCGGGACTCCAGGATCATGACCTGAGCCGAAGGCAGTCGCTTAACCAACTGAGCCAACCAGGCGCCCAAGTCAAAATTATTTTAATCATAGATCACTTTCTGTGTGAATTTTAAAAAGGACACAATATAATCAATTTATGTCTATATAAGAGTATTAAAGACCCTTTCTTAGGCAAAGACTCAGAAACAAGGCATAGTCAAAAAAGGCAACAATTCAAAATGTTGAGTCATTGCTGTTTGTAGAGTAAGCTTAAAAGTAAATGAGCAGTTGGTTACCTTTCTATTCTGATTTAACCCAACCCATTAGTCCAAATTACAGATGTAAAATACGTCATTTTATCCTCATTACTTTTTTTTTGCAGACTCGAAAAACCTTCTGTTTATTCAAAGTACCCTATTAATAGGCATAAAACCCACATAGAATCCAAGCTGACCTTTGGCAAAAATATTCAAGTAAGAAGGACTAATTTTCAGAATACTTTAAATTTTCCTCCCATGCAATTTGTTTCACAACGTAAATTCCAACTGCAGTTACAAACACTCTTGGATTATCTCCTTCCTCTTTCTAATCAATGACTTTAAATGAAATTAAGTCAATTTGGAAATAAGGGTATTTTAATTTAACATGTAGATGTTGCTCTGGGAAGTTGATATTATTACCATTCTCATAAGAAAGTAGTTGCCAAGGAGACACAACTGATCATCACCAAAACAAACATTGGAACTCAGATCTCTTTGAGTCATTTAACTTTATTTTTTCAAAGATTTTATTTAGGAGGCCGAGCAAGATGGCGGAGGAGTAGGAGACCTGGATTTCGTCTGGTCTCAGGAATTCAGCTGAATAGGGATCAAAACATTCTGAACACCTACGAACTCAACAGGAGATCAAAGTAAAGAATAGCAACAACTCTCTGAACAGAAAAATGACCACTTACTGGAAGGTAGGATGACCAGAGAAGTGAATCCGAGGCAATATTCGGGAGGATAGACGGCGGGGGAGGGGGGCCTCTGTCGGCCGCTTCTGGCAAGTGATAGAGCCACGGAGCACAAAATCAGAACTTTTAGAAGTTGGCTCTGCTGAGGGACGTCTCTCCAGTGGCTAAGCGGGGGGTGGAATCCTCGCGGGACAGTGTGGTCTCAGGACCCTCGGGGTCACAGAAAGACCGGGGGTGCCGGAGTGTGGCAGAGCTCCCAGGTATCGGAGCAGGGAAGCTGGCTGCAGACACGGAGCCAAGACACGGGCTTTCAGCTTGGGGTTGCCATAAACTGTGATCCGTGACCCAGTCGGGCCACTGCTCCTCCAGCAGGGAACCAACAAGTGGCAGAGCTGGGGAGACGCCCCTTCCTCCCCCAGGAGGGGTGGCACAGGAGCACACCGCAGGGATCTGCTGGGTTTGGAGACTCCACACAGGGTCAGGTGCCAGAGATCGAAACACTTGGTCACAGGCCGGGTGAGCACGGAGTGCGGCCGGAGACCGGGGAGACGGGAGTGACTACTTTTCTCTGGGGGTGCACTGAGGAGCAGGGCCCCGAGTTCCTAGCTCCTCCGGGCGGAGATTGGGAGGCCACCATTTTCACTCTGGTCCTCCAAAGCTGTACCGAGAGCTTGCAGGGAACAAAAGCTCCTGAGAGCAAACCCGAGCAGATTGCTTAGCTGGGACCGACAAGGGCGGGGCAATTCCGCCTCCAGCAAAGACATTTGGGAATCACGACAACAGGCCCCTGCCCAAGAAGATCAGCACAAACAGCCAGCAAGCCAAGACCAAGTTTACTGATCAAGGACAACGGGAGAACTCCAGCGCTAGGGGAATACTGCACATAGAATTCATGGCTTTCTTACCATGATACATTAGTTTTTCAAAGTTAATTTTTTTAACTGTTTTTTTTTAATTTTTCTTTTTCCCCTTTTAAACCAACATTTTGTCAATCCCTTTTTTAAAAAAACATTTTTTATTTTTCATTTTTAGAGTCATATTTTATCCCTTCATAGTAGTTACCTTTATTTTGGCATATATATATATAAGTTGTTCTCTCTTTAAAATTTTGAGATACAGTTTCTTCTAACAGATCAAAATATACCCTAAATCACTAGTGTATGCCTTTGTTCTAGTCTCCTGCCTGATCGTATTCTCTCCCTTTTTCTTTTTTTTTTTTAATCTTCTTCTTTCTTTTTTCAAACAACTTCTTATCTTATCAATTCCTTTTATAAAATCTTTTATAATTTTCATTGTTACAATCATCTTCCATCCCTTCATTGTATCAACCCTTATTTTGTACATATGTAAGTCTTTCTTCCTTTAAAATTTTAGGAGGCACTTTCTTCTAACAGACCAAAATATGCCCAAAATCTAGAGTGTGGCACCGATCTATGCACTAGCCTGATCATATTTGATCATACTCTGTTTTATTTGTTTTATTCTGTTTTTGTTTGTTTTTATCTTTATCTTTTTTTTTCTTTCTTTCCCTTTCTTTTCCCCTGGTTTCAGGTCTTTCCTGATTTGTATAGAGTATATTTGCTGGGGACGTTGTCAATCTGTTAGCATTTTGTTCTCTCATGCATCTATTCTCCTCTGGACAAAATGACAAGATGAAAAAAATCACCTCAGCAAAAAGAACAAGAGGTACTACCCTCTGACAGGGACCTACTCAATATGGACATTAGTACGATGTCAGAACTAGCGTTCAGAATCATGACTTTAAAGATACTAACTGGGCTTGAAAAAAGCGTGGAAGTTATTACAGAAACGCTTTCTGGAGAAATAAAAGAACTAAAATCTAACCAAGTCGAAATCAAAAAGGCTATTAATGAGGTGCAATAAAAAATGGGGGCACTAACTGCGAGGATAAATGAGGCAAAAGAGAGAATCAGTGATATAGAAGACCAAATGATGGAAAATAAAGAGGCTGAGAAAAAGAGAGATAAATAACTACAGGATGACGAGGGCAGAATTCGAGAGATAAGCGATACGATAAGATGAAACAACATTAGAATAATTGGGATCCCAGAAGAAGAAGAAAGAGAGAGAGGGGCAGAAAGTATATTGGAGCAAATTATAGCAGAGAACTTCCCTAATGTAGGGAAGGAAACAGGCATCAAAATCCAGGAGTCACAGAGAACCCCTCTCAAAATCAATAAAAATAGGTCAACTCCCCGACATCTAATAGTAAAACTTACGAGTCTCAGAGACAAAGAGAAAATCCTGAAAGCAACTTGGGAGAAGAGATATGTAACCTACAATGGTAGAAATATTAGATTGGCAACAGACCTATCCAGAGACCTGGCAGGCCAGAAAGGACTGGCATGATATCTTTAGAGCAATAAACGAGAAAAATATGCAGCCAAGAATACTATACCCAGCTAGGCTGTCATTGAAAATAGAAGGAGAGATTAAAAGCTTCCAGGACAAACAAAAACTAAAGGAATTTGCAAACACAAAATCAGCCCTCCAAGAAATATTGAAAGGGGTCCTCTAAGCAAAGAGAAAACCTAAAAGCAGCATGGATCAGAAAGGAACACAGACAATATACAGTAACAGTCACCTTACAGGCAATACAATGGCACTAAATTCATACCTTTCAATAGTTACCTGAATGTAAATGGACTAAATGACCCAATCAAAAGACACAGGGTATCAAATTGGATTAAAAAACAAGACCCATCAATATGCTGTCTGCAAGAGACTCATTTGAGAACCAAAGACACCCCCAGATTGAAAGTGAGGGGGTAGAAAACCATTTACCATGCTAATGGACACCAAAAGAAAGCTGGGGTGGCAATCCTTATATCAGACAAATTAGATTTTAAAACAAAGACTGTAATAAGAGATGAAGAAGGACACTGTATCTTACTTAAAGGGTCTATCCAACAAGAAGATCTAACAATTGTAAATATCTATGCCTCTAACATGGGAGCAGCCAATTATATAAGCCAGTTAATAACAAAAGCAAAGAAACACTTTGACAACAATACAATAATAGTGGGGGACTTTAACACCCCCCTGACTGAAATGGACAGATCATCTAAGCAAAAGATCAACAAGGAAATAAAGACTTTAAATGACACACTGGACCAAATGGACTTCACAGACATATTCAGAACATTTCTTCCCAAAGCAATGGAATACACATTCTTCTCTAGTGCCTGTGGAACATTCTCCAGAACTGATCACATCCTAGGTCACAAATCAGTTCTCAACATGTACCAAAAGATTGGGATCATTCCCTGCATATTTTCGGACCACAATGCTTTGAAACTAGAACTCAATCACAAGAGCAAAGTTGGAAAGAACTCAAATGCATGAAAGCTAAAGAGCATCCTACTAAAGAACGAATGGGTCAACGAGGAAATTAAAGAAGAATTAAAAAAAAATTCATGGAAACTAATGAAAATGAAAACACAACTGTTCAAAATCTTTGGGATACAGCAAAGGCAGTCCTAAGAGGAAAGTATATAGCAATACAAGACTTTCTCAAGAAACAAGAAAGGTCTCAAATACACAACCTAACCCTACATCTAAAGGAGCTAGAGAAAAAACAGCAAATAAAGCCTAAACCCAACAGGAGAAGAGAAATAATAGAGATCAGAGCGGAAATCAATGAAATAGAAACCAAAAGAACAGTAGAACAGATCAACGAAACTAGGAGCTGGTTCTTTGAAAGAATTAACAAGATTGATAAACCCCTGGCCAGACTTATCTAAAAGAAAAGAGAAATGACACAAATAAAACAAAATCATGAATGAGAGGAGAGATCACAACCAACACCAAAGACATACAAACAATTATAAGAACATATCATGAGCAACTCTATGCCAGCAAATTAGATAATCTGGAAGAAATGGATGCATTCCTAGAGATGTATCAACTACCAAAATTGAACCAGGAAGAAATAGAAAACCTGAACAGACCTATAACCACTAAGGAAATTGAAGCAGTCATCAAAAATCTCCCAATAAACAAAAGCCCAGAGCCAGATGGCTTCCCAGGGGAATTCTACCAAACATTACAAGAAGAATTAATACCTGTTCTCCTGAAACTGTTCCAAAAAATCGAAATGGAAGGAAAACTTCCAAACTGATTTTATGTGGCCACCATTACCTTGATCCCAAAACCAGACAAAGACCCCATCAAAAAGGAGACTTACAGACCAATATCCTTGATGAACATGGACGCAAAAATTCTCACCAAAATACTAGCTAATAGGATCCAACAGTACATTAAAAGGATTATTCACTACGACCAAGTGGGATTTATCCCTGGGCTGCAAGGTTGGTTCAACATCTGCAAATCAATCAACGTGATATAATACATTAACCAAAGAAAGAACAAGAATCATATGATCCTCTCAATAGATGCAGAAAAAGCATTTGACAAAGTACAGCATCCTTTCTTGATCAAAACTCTTCAGAGTACTGGGATAGAGGGTACATACCTCAATATCATAAAAGCCATCTATGAAAAACCTACAGCGAATATCATTCTCAATGGGGAAAAGCTGAGAGCTTTTCCCCTAAGGTCAGAAACGTGGCTGGGATATCCACTATCACCACTGCTATTCAACATATTATTAGAAGTCCTAGCCACAGCAATCAGACAACAAAAAGAAATCAAAGGCATCCAATCAGCAAAGAAGAAGTCAAACTCTCACTCTTTGCAGATGATAGGATACTGTATGTGGAAAACCCAAAAGACTCCACACCAAAACTGCTAGAACTCATACAGGAAATTCAGTAAAGTAGCAGGATATAAAATCAATGCACAGAAATCAGTGGCATTCCTATACACCAACAACAAGACAGAAGAGAGACAAATCAAGGAGTCGATCCCATTTACAATTGCACCCAAAACCATAAGATACCCAGGAATAAGTTTAACTAAAGAGGCAAAGGATCTGTACTCAGAAAACTATAAAATAGTCATGAAAGAAATTGAGGAAGACACAAAGAAATGGAAAAACGTTCCATGCTCATGGATTGGAAGAACAAATATTGTGAAGATGTCAATGCTACCTAGAGCAATCTACATATTCAATGCAATCCCCATCAAAATACCATCCACTTTTTTCAAACAAATGGAACAAATAATCCTAAATTTGTATGGAACCAGAAGAGACCCCGAGTAGCCAGAGGAATATTGAAAAAGAAAAGTAAAGCTGGTGGCATCACAATTCCAGACTTCAAGCTCTATTACAAAGCTGTCATCATCGAGAGAGTATGGTACTGGCACATAAACAGACACATAGATCAATAGAACAGAATAGAGAGCCCAGAAATGTCCCTCAACTCTATGGTCAACTAATCTTTGACAAAGCAGGAAAGAATGTCCAATGGCAAAAAAAAAGACAGTCTCTTCAACCAATGGTGTTGGGAAAATTGGACAGCCACATGCAGAAGAATGACACTCGACCATTTCCTTACACCACACACAAAAATAGATTCCAAATGGTTGAAAGACCTAAACGTGAGACAGGAGTCCATCAAAATCCTAAAGGAAAACACAGGCAGCAACCTCTTCGACCTCAGCCGCAGCAACTTCTTCCTAGAAACATCGCCAAAAGCAAGGGAAGTAAGGGCAAAAATGAACTATTGGGATTTCATCAAGATAAAAAGATTTGCACAGCAAAAGAAACAGTCCACAAAACCAAAAGACAACTGACAGAATGGGAGAAAATATTTGCAAATGACATATCAGATAAAGGGCTAGTATCCAAAATCTATAAAGAACTTATCAAACTCAACACCCAAAGAACAAATGATCCAATCAAGAAATGGGCAGAAGACATGAACAGACATTTTTCCAAAGAAGATATCCAAATGGCCAACAGACATATGAAAAAGTGCTCAACATCACTCGGCATCAGGGAAATCCAAATCAAAACCTCAATGAGATACCACCTCACGCCAGTCTGAATGGCTAAAATTAACAAGTCAGGAAACGACAGATGTTGGCGGGGATGCGGAGAAAGGGGAACCCTCCTACACTGTTGGTGGGAATGCAAGCTGGTGCAGCCACTCTGGAAAACAGTATGGAGGTTCCTCAAACAGTTGAAAATAGAGCTACCATATGATCCAGCAATTGCACTACTGAGTATTTACCACAAAGATACAATTGTAGGGATCCGAAGGGGTACATGCACCCCAATGTTTATAGCAGCAATGTCCACAATAGCCAAACTGTGGAAAGAGCCAAGATGTCCATCAGCAGATGAATGGATAAAGATGTTGTATATATACACAATGGAATATTATGCAGCCATCAAAAGGAATGAGATCTTGCCATTTGCAACGACGTGAATGGAACTGGAGGGTGTTATGCCGAGTGAAATAAGTCAATCAGAGAAAGACATGTATCATATGACCTCACTGATATGAGGAATTCTTAATCTCAGGC
>NW_027397066.1:50066155-50089732 GCF_003265705.2 Callorhinus ursinus | reverse complement strand
TTGTGTATATATACAATGGAATATTATGCAGCCATCAAAAGGAATGAGATCTTGCCATTTGCAACGACGTGAATGGAACTGGAGGGTGTTATGCCGAGTGAAATAAGTCAATCAGAGAAAGACATGTATCATATGACCTCACTGATATGAGGAATTCTTAATCTCAGGAAACAAACTGAGGGTTGCTGGAGTGGTGGGGGGTGGGAGGGATGGGGTGGCTGGGTGATAGACATTGGGGATGGTATGTGCTATGGTGAGAGCTGTGAATCATGCAAGACTGTTGAATCACAGATCTGTACTTCTGAAACAAATAATGCAATATATGTTAAGAAAAAAAAAGAAGAAGCAGGTAGCAGGAGGGGAAGAATGAAGGGGAGTAAGTCAGAGGGGGAGACAAACCATGAGAGACGATGGACTCTGAAAAACAAACTGAGGGTTCTAGAGGGGAAGGGGGTGAGAGGATGGGTTAGCCTGGTGATGGGTATTAAAGAGGGCACATTCTGCATGGACCACTGGGTGTTATACGCAAACAATGAATCATGGAACATTATATCAAGAACTAATGATGTAATGTATGGTGATTAACATAAAAATAAAAATTTGAAAAAAACAAAGATTTTATTTATTTATTTGACAGAGAGAGAGAGACAGCTAGAGAAGGAACACAAGCAGGGGGAATGGGAGAGGCAGAAGCAGGCTTCCCATGGAGCAGGGAGCCTGATGTGGGGCTTGATCCCAGGACCCTGGGATCATGACATCAGCCAAAGGCAGAAGCTTAATGACTGAGCCACCCAGGTGCCCCTGAGTCATTTAACTATAACTGAAGCATTGATAGTGTTTGTTCCTGTAAAGGAATTCCTGACATTATCAAATACACAGAGCAAAGATTAACAAGTCATTCCCTCTTCCCCTCCCATCCCTGAGTAGCCATAAACTTCAACCACTAACTAGTCTATGGACGCACGTGTGTATACACACACACACACACACACACACACACACACACACACACACAATCCTAGAAAGGGAGTACTCTTGTTCTTTTCAAAGTGCAGTAAAAGCCAAATAACAGTAACTATTGCATCTCCTTTTATTTTAAATAGTACTTGGAGAAGCCAGTTGTTGACTCATTCATAAATAAGAACTGAAAGCCTGAAACTGAGAAAAGTGGTGGCTAAGTGGTTAAGAAGCTCAAGAAAGCTTTCATTAGTTTCAGTCCGAAAAGGAAAGTAATTAGAGTTCAGAGCTCACAGGGCGCAGGGTCTAGTCTTTATGTGGTGACCAACATCACGAACATATCTAGCACCTAGATCTTGGTGTTTAAAAACAATTCTTTTTTTTTAATTTTTTTATTGTTATGTTAATCACCATACATTACATCATTGGTTTTTGATGTAGTGTTCCATGATTCATTGTTTGCGTATAACACCCAGTGCTCCATGCAGAACATGCCCTCTTTAATACCTATCACCAGGCTAACCCATCCCCCCACCCTCTCCCCTCTAAAACCCTCAGTTTGTTTATGCTGAGCAAAATAAGTCAATCAGAGAAAGACATGTATCATATGACCTCACTGATATGAGGAATTCTTAATCTCAGGAAATAAAAACAATTCTTCACTAAAAGGGACTAGAATTCCTTGGAGAATTGACTCATTTCAAAACTAGGAAAGGGAAAGAACAAGATGATGCTAAAACATCATCTTGCCTAAAGAATGAATAAAAATGTTCAAAAGACACTGAAACTGGTAAAAAGGTGATCCTACCAATCAAATCTTGGACAAGTTTATCTTCAAAGTAGTTTTTAAAAGCAGCAGTTTATAATATATTGGGTAAAATTGGAATATCAAGATCTATTTTAAAGCTTTGGTAATTAAGAGTGTGTTCAGCTGGTGCAAGGAGAACCTACATAAATTAATGGACCACGACATACATTTAATTTGTCAAAAATGACATTTCAAAACAGTAGGACAATTTTCACAATAATATGGAATATATATTTATTGATACGTAACTCATACTATACACAGAGAGAAAAGCAATTTTATGTAAATTGCATATTTAAATGTGAGAGGTAGGGGCGCCTCGGTGGCATAGCTGTTTGAGCCACAGACCCTTGGTTTTGGCTCAGGCCATGATCTCAGGGTGAGGAGATCCAACCCTGCAACTGACTCTGCACTCAGCTCGGAGTCGGCTTGAGATTCTTTTTCTCTCCCTCTGCCCCTCCCCCTGAGTGCTCATGTGCACTCTTTCTCAAATAAATACATAAATCTTTAAAAATAAATAAATAAATGTGAGAGGTAGAGCATTATGCTTGTAGAAAATATTAATAACAAAGTAAAAGAATAATAAATGGGTGTATAAAATAAAGTATATTGGGGATGGGAATACCAGTTTTATTATGGTATAATTCACATATAGTAAAATTTAAAAATTTGACGACTTCCTGGAATATCACTTATGTTCTCTGAAATTGCATGTAGAATATGAGAAGATGCAAGTCAAGTTATCTCAGAAAATCAAAACATGCTAGGTAATATGTAATAGCATATAGTAGGAAATTGCAGTGGGCGCCAGTTTGAGTGTCAGTCCAGACTTCTTTACCAAGAATTCCCCACCTACAGGTTTGGTTCCTTGTATCGAGGTGGTTTTTTTCTATGATTCTACTTCCCTGGATGCAGGTGACTGAATACAAGTAGAAAAATCACCTAAACTGGGACATCTTGAATCTGTCTCTTGGAAACTTGGAATTTAAGGAACATAATATATATACATATACATATAAACACATTATATATATATGTGTAATATATATGTTATTCCTTCTGTTTTTAACAACACACTTTATCTATGTCATAATTTTATCTAGGATATTTTGGTTTGTATGTGTGTGCATGAGAATTAGAAAAGAAGAGTAATGAGAGTTTTTCCAAGGTGAAACTATTTATTATGGGATAAGGTCTACTCTGGTATCAAGAAATTTAGATTTCAGAAATTAGTGTATTTTGGTTAACTGGTTATCTTTATACCTAAACAGAGATACAGATCCAAATCAAAGGAAAACTTCTAAATGACATAAATTGCAGGCTTATAAATAGAATAAACTAGAGTTAAGGCTATAACTATTTGTCTTCATTGACCAATAATGTCATCCTAATTGTAGATTTACACTTTAACAAACCATTATATTATGATGGAAGTTTGTACCAATACTAATTGTTTATACAGAATGCATATCCCTGAATTGTCTTCACAAGCCTTTCACTACTGTTTATAAAAATGCTTAAAGTGACATAATTTAGCTGCAATTTTTAGTTAACAATCTTAATGACTGTGGATAATGCTCACTATAAACATAACACAAAGGTTATAGAATAAAGCGCATGTCACAGGAGCAAAATTATAGTAAAAAAACCCATTCTTTATATTTTTGTACAATTAAGAACTACAAAGCTCTACTTTTACAGAAATTAAAACAAAACAAAACATTGCATTTAAGGAAGGTATTAAGGATGGGGTTGTGTGTGTGTCTGTATGTGTCTGTGTGTGTCTGTGTATGTGTCTGTGAACAAACATGCTTCCAAACAATATAAAAAGAAAAAAATATATGAAAGCATTCTATATTAAACAAAATTATTGGTTGAAGTTCTCTCACTACTTTCTTGTAGACCAAATAATTTACACTGAATTGCCATTTTAACTACGATGCTATAAGTCATTGGGTAAATAATAAAAACTAAATTTCAATGCTTTCTATCCTTAGATAGAATAAATTAGACTAACTGTAAAGTAAAGCAAAGTAGCTAATGGTCATTAATGGCTCAAAGAGAAATCTTCTCACCCCTTTCTCCTTTGCCATCTAGTAATAGAGACAGTGTTAATTTCACATGCAATAACTGGATGCTTAGATCCAAGTCAGTATGACTAAAAAAGTGCTAAAATTGTGGTTAGATTTGGGGTTATATCCTTTCTCTGTGACTGGCTAGTTATGTGACAAAAAAGAAATTAAAGTTTTTCTAAATGTTATTTTCTTAATTTAGAAACTGTAGATAATAGTACCTTTCATGCAAAACTATTATAACAACTAACTAAAACACTAAATATAAAGTTCATGACATAAAAATGTCTGTAGATAATCTTTTCTTATTTGCAGAGATGCACTTGAGATCCTGATAATATTGTCATCATTCACTCAACATTTTCAAATTTAGGTTTTAGAAATACGGTGGTGAACAAAATCTTGTTCTTTTGAAATTTACAATATGGTAAGTAGGTAGATAATGGAAAACATGAGTTATAATTATTTATGATAAATTTTGTAAAATAATAAACAGGACAAGGTCATAAAGAATGGGTAGAACAAGATGGTCTGGGATGGCCTTCCTGAGTACATGATATTTGAAAGGGCTGATAAAGGCTACATATATGCGGACTTTGGAAAAAAAGAGAAAGAAGGAACATATTGCTTAATTGATGTAAGAGAGACGTTGGAATATGTTGTTGAAAAGTAATCAGATACCAGTTTATGTGGTGTCTTGTGAGCCTTGTTAAAGAGTCTGATCATTTTATAAGTGAAACAAAAACATTTGAAAATTTTAAGCAGAAGAGGAGTATGGTTTATAAGGCTCTATACAATCTGTGTTTGCTATGTTGATGAATTAGAAGAAGATGAATAGAAAAGAGGGACCAGTTACAGGATTATTGACATAATCCATTGATAAAGCATGCATTCCAGTATTAGAAGGCTAGAAATATAAATGCCTCAAGAAGAGGTTAAAAAAACAAACTCAAAAAAGTCAACCACTGGATTCCTTCTTGTCTGTGCCAAGCCCAATTTCCTTAGAAAAAGTCACACGTAAACAATAGAGAGCAAACATACTATAGGTTATCAACCGCCACGAACTCTCACTCTTATCCATTGCACAGTACCAATTTGAAACCTATCAACAATCCTAAAACAGTGACTCCAAATAAAATAAAAGCCATCAAATCAGAACACTATAATCTTCCTGATACCAAAGTCTGCATCATTCTCTTATGTTAGATAATTTCTTCCTTCTCTGAAGCAATCCTGTTTCTCAACTCCATAATTTCACCAGAAACATTTTACTATGTATTTATCTCTCATTTTTGTTTATTCAAATATTGCCTCAATTATGTCTTTCAACAACTTTAATACCAATTCAAGATGCTCCTGTTAGTAGCTTTTGCAGTAATCCAAGTAGGAGGTAAAAATATTTTGGAAATAGCAATGGGGATGAAGGGATGTGTGTGTGTGTGTATGTGTGTGTGTATGTGTGTGCGTGTGTGCACGTGCATTGACAAACACACAAATAAACAAGTAGAGAAATATGTATATATTTATCTTGAATATATTCAGTAGATATTTAGAAAATACAGTGGACTGAATTTGACAAATCAAAAAGCATAAAGAGAGGAAAGGTGGTAATGCAATTCACGTCACAGGTGATTTTGGAAGAAAAGCTTTAAGGGAATAGCAGGGGCAGAAATGGTACAGTGGGATAAAGAATAATAAAAAGTAGAGAAAGGAGAAAAGACGAATGTAACTCTTGCAAGAAATTTGGCTGTAAGTCGCAGGTAAAAAGAAAGTAGAATGTGAAAATCAACAGTATGCAATTAGAGGGGGTTTTGAAAGGAGATGATATTTTGTTTTTATTTTGCTGTCATTGTTAATCCTTGGAGTATTTATGTACTTATCAGAAAGAGTAGGTAGAGGGAAAAAAATAAATATCTGGGGGAAATAAAAGGAAAGTAATATCTTAAAGAGCCACATCCATGGTGATATACACAAGACTTCCACAGAACAAGTGGAATAATTGCCATTCAACAGTAAAAAGGACATCTTTTGAGTATCAGGATAAAGAAAGAAAAATATGGTTGCAAGTACAGCCATTTGTTATGGAGAATGGTGGAAAGTCAAAGGAATTTTAAAAAGGGTGATGGTGCAGCCATTGGAATACACCACTCAGGTCTTCCTTCAAGAGAGAAACTGTTATGAAGAGTGTAGTTACCTTCCACCTTCCAGCCACTGTCCCTTCATAATTTGCCATGGTGTTTACTGTGAAGTCACTCATTGTCTGGGCTGCTTCCAGGTCATGGCTGAGCACAACTGGGGTACTAAAACCAGGCCGTTTCAAGCCAATGTGGGCCTCCTACAATGGGAAACCTTTGCTCTGTATCTCCCTCTTGGTCTGACCAGAACTTGGTCAGAGCTGCACTGTAACCTGCAATTCTTCCTACCGAATCCTTCCTCCATTTCTCTCTCCTTTCACAAGTGCCAGACCTGCGCTGCAGTCTGAAGACTCTCCACCTACTGCTGCTCGCTCTCTATCATTCACAAGCACTTCCCCAAATAAATACTCTGTGTGCTTGATTCCATTTTGGTCTTTTTCTCAGAGGACTGAACTGTCAAGGGATCGTGTCTCTCTTTGATAGAGGACTGTATATTTTTTTCCAGAAAAAAAAAAAGACTATGAAAAATTTAAAAGTTAGGCTAAAGAAAACATTTTGCTTATTAGATATTAAAACATATCAATAACCTGTAATAAGCAATAAACACAGGACTAAGACAGATGACTTAAGTATTATAAAGTTTTCTATAACAGATTCTCATATTATTAAAATCTAACAAGAGAAAAAGGATATCACAGATGATATTAAATCAATTTCTATTTGAACAAAAAGTAAGTTTTGGATCCTCAGCTCAAATGATATACCACACAACATTACATGAATAATGAAATAAAACAAATAAAATGAAATAAAAGATGCAATAGAAAAGAATCAAAATAAAGATAAAACTGTGATGACTATACACATGTAATCATTGGAAAGAGAAGTTTCATTTCATTTTTAAAGCAATGAAAACATTGCAAAGGAAATTATTTACACATGTGATCATAAAATTTAAGTCTACCTGTTACAAAACTTCCTAAACAAAACTTAAAAACAAGAAAATATACATTTTTTCCAATAAACATTTATACAAGTATTAATGTCTTCATTATAAACATTTCATTAAAAATCTCTATTAAAGAAGTGGAACAAAAAGGTAGCTTGGATCTTCTGAGCAAAGTATTTGCATATATGAGCAAAACCAATGTGAAATTATCAATCAAGGATGTAGAAAGAGAAAATGAATCTTAGAGTGATTGAGAGAGTTGATATCATACAGAAAATTAACAGTGGTAGCCAGATAACAGTCAAGAGACTAGACTAGAGGATCAGACAGCCTGGATCTGAATCCAGGTTCAATACATTATGACCAATAATGTCAATTTTACCTTTTTTTTGAAGGGATTTTGGTTGGGTTTTAAACTAACAATTTTTACTTTTATATATTTTACAAATTTTGCTCACTGACCATATTTATTCAGGAAGTTTGTTTTATTTTTTAAATGATCAATATTGTATTATTTTTATTTGTCTTACCTTATTTTATCTTAGCTTTTAGGTAAGTCCCATTTAAGAGTTGTATCTTCTTGACAAAATTCACATCAGAATAATGGTAAAAAATATTGATGATGGGTGACATAAAAGGAAGACTTATATCCCTGGGGAAAAGTAGAGCAGGACTAGATAGATATGGAACTTCATGAATGAAATGAAAATTTAAGATTTGCTTACAATATTTTTTTTCCTGAAAATAATTTCTCACATGTTAAGAAAAGTTTGGGGCATTATCTGTGAAGGGTGAAATTCCCTTAACTATTTAGTATAGAATCAACAAATTTTAAATTATCCATACTTTACTTGTGAATAATACATTTCTCACTAAGATCAGAAGTTGGTCCTCATGTTATTCAGGACATGTGTATGGGGATTTTTATGAAAAAATATTGACTAAAATTTAGGTATAATGCTATGAAATTGATTCTGATGTTGAAAATATTATAATTATATGCCAGGCTATTTAACATAATTTTAATTTTTCAAACATAATTAGGAATCCATATTAATTTTGCATTATTATTAGAGAAAAGATACATTGCTTAAGGTAAGCTTCAACTCTAATAGACTGGAAGTTTTCCATGTTCTCTCTCAAACTCCTATTGCTACAATCCCAAATCCGCATTACTTGAAGAATTCAGACTGCCTAACCAGACATTACTGTTTCCAACAATAAGTTCTCACTGGGTTGAGTTTAAGAAATGTGTGGACAGAATTTTTTTACTTCCCAAATTTCATGGTTGCCTCTAGTCACCCTCAAGCAATAGCCAGTCAGAAAGAATGGCATTAGATAATTAGAGCTCTCTAAAAATGCATTTTAAAGCTTAGCTACCAGTTATGTGAAACTTTTTTCTGTTCAAACTTTTGCCCCATGTTCAAATACAGGGTAAAATATAGAGGCTAGGAGAATTACATTTAGATTTCTACAGACCTGGCCTTAAATGCCAAGGCTGTCATTTAATAGCTTTAATTTGCCAAATTACTCAAACGTTTAAACCTCTACAAAAAAATATACCTCAAAAGTAAATAAAAGGATTGCCTTAACTGGAATGATGTATATAAGGTTCAGAGTAAATATCTGACAGATAATCGTGAATACCGTTGTGATAGTAGTGGTGGTAGTAGTAGGAGGAGGATTTTATTACTTTGAAGATTTATTTCTATCATATCTGAATGATGATCTATCTATTGGAATAACAATAGCACATTCTAGACTTTGCATCCCCATTAGTATAAGAGAGTAATATGCATAAATTCGATTATTGGGGCAAATAGTTAAGGTGCTACCAAATCACTGAAACAGGTTCACTAGAAACCCATTATTTAATAGGAAAAAAAAATAAAACTAACCTCGGTGAACACTGTCTAACATACTAAGCATGACTACTTGAAATGGTGACAATAGGTAAAATTTATGTTTAAGCCACTGAAAGAAACTTCTATTTTCTCTACCCTATGGTCACAAGTTTCTAATTCAAAACTAGTGAGAATAAAGGAAGAAGAAATTGCTCAGCAAGAAGAAAATTGAGCTCAAAACTGTGTAAACTCATCTAATATAAACTTTAGGTGACATCCAAGACTGAGAAATGGCTCCAGAATCAGTGAAGAGGGCAAGTCAATCCATAAAGGTTAAGATCAAAATAGCTTTTAAAAATAGCACTTATCTCTTCCAAATTTGCATACGACCCACAAGGTATGCTGGAGATTTGAAAAGTGATCACTGTTGCTAAATGGTGTGTAAATAGTAACTAGATAAGTATCATTATCTTAATCAAAAACATTCATTAAACCTACATCTAAATTGGCTGGTGGTGCAGTGTTGGGCTTTGTGAGCAAGACAGCTTAAGATGTAGTGATTCTTACCCTGGGGAAAGGGAAAAAGATAAAAAAAACCCTATATCTGGTATGAAAGACAGAATAGCATTAACCAAATACACTAATAAGAAAACCATATACATTAGGTTTAAAACAGAAAAAAAAAAGAAGATTCATCATATTTCTAAATGATCTATATGGAAAGTAGCTCTTTCATTGTTCCTTTAAATAGATGCATCAGTGCACTTACATCACAAGACTGATTTAATCCCAATTTTAAAGGTTACAGTAATTACATATATTGTGGCACATTTAATGATAGCATCTGAGCCCATTTGCAAAAGCCAGAGGAAGTAGCCAACGTAGGGTACACTGAGCAACCCACAAATCTCAAAATTGTCACCTTCAGAATTATCATGATAGATAGATATCTCTCTATGTTTTTCCATAATGAGTTCTCATGTGAATGGTTGCCTATATTACATCATATTCTAACTAACAAGTAACATAATTGGGATACTGTATCATGTGTGTGCATGCGCACATCTCCTATATTGAGGTAGAGAGGGATGATGTATCAATGTATCCAAGAAGCAGGAGGTAATTATTCAGAGCATTCAAACGTCTGTGCCCTGTATTTAAACACATCTCTAAGTCAAATGCCAAACACTACATATCATAAAAAAGGCTATGACTACAAGAATTAATCAAAAATCTTCATGAAGTCATGAATTCTTTGAGACTATTCTAGTTAAATTTGGAGAATACCTACCTTACTTCACTTACACATGTCAGTTCTCATCCTGTGCCTTGAAAACATACAGAAACTGTGCAGATGTTTTATAAATGGACATGCTTTTTAAAAAAATGTTCCTTTTATCCTCAGGTAAAGGAAAGATAGCATCAACCAATCAAAAGAAGAAGGAAGAGCAATTCAAGGAGAGACTATTTTTTTTATTGCTAATTTCCAGAGGGAATTAACCAATTTTCTGTATTACGATAGAATCAGCATATTGCGGATTGGACCTATAGATAATGTCAAAGCAGAAGAGGTGCTTTCAGCTTTGTGTGCCTGCTGAATCTTAAATATGAACAACTGCTGGGCTTCTGTTTGCTCCACGATTTCCGGTCAGGTTTCATCAGATTGGAGCCTGCTGTTTAAGCTGTGTTTAGGACATAACCCTAGCAGCTGGCTCCAGTGAATGAGCCACTTCAAGGTGGTTATTACTATGCATATAATAAATAAAAAATTTGGAAGAGCTAAGAAAAACACTAATCCTGTGTATTCTATTGAATATTTTGGTAGATTTGAAGCCCAACTAAAGAAGCATATGAAAAATAAAAGTATGGTAATTTATACTAAAAATAACTTTGATATTTCCATCTGGATGAGAGAAAATGTCATATGACTATGTCAGAGTATGAAGAGTCTATGTTTTTAACTGCCTACAACTTAAAAAGGGTTTGAGAGGTTTTACTAAATTTCACAAATTTACAAAAGCATTATTTTAATACTTGATGTTTGAATAATGTCTTGCAAAATTAAAAAGGTCAAAATAGGTTCACCTGGGTAGCCCAGTCAGTTAGGTAACTGTCTTCCTTTCAGGTCATGATCCCAGGGTCCTGGGACCGAGCCCCAGGATATCGGGCTCCCTACTCAGCGGGAAGCCTGCCTCTCCCCTCTGCCTCTGCCCCTCCCCCCGCTTGTGCACATGCTCTCTCTCTCTCTCTGTCTCAAATAAATAAATACAATCTTAAAAAAATAAAAATAAAAAGGTCAAAATACATTTATCTTTATATCCAGTGTTTATAAGGATGAAGATTATATTTTATTCAACATTTTATCCCTGTAGGACATACCATATTTTGTCCACCAATAAACGTTTCTTGAATTAAAATTGTCTACTAACATTTGAAAATAAAAATGAGAGCTTTGGAGAAGGTCTAAAAAAATTTAAAAACCATCCAAAAGTGCACATTGTAATATGAAAAAAACCTAAATGTCCAGGCATATTCAATCTTGTATTTTCTGTGCAAAAGACTAAAAATGAAAATACAGGCTAGTGACAAATGTTATATTTCCAATGCTATAGATAGAGATCAAAAAAGAAAAGTTATGAATATACTCTTGCCAGGTTTTGTAATATCTGACTCCAGAAAATATAAGATGCAAGAAGTTCTATATCATTTTTCCACAAGGTAAACAACTTGGATGTGGTCGGTATATTCATTTATTCAAATACATTGGTTACCATTACCAGGGTTACCAAACAGTTTGGAGATGGGAAATGGCATATATTTAAAGTGGTTGCTTAGTATTTGCATGTGGAGTGGTAAATATGTTTGTTTTAGGTCAACAGTCTAGGGTTGTCTAAACACTAAATATAGAAAAACTCCAGGAGGAATTGTGGCACTAGAACCTGTTGAAGGCCAGAATCTGACCAAAATGTTTCACGAAAAATGAAAATGTTGGGCTTGAGGGCATGAAGGATTAAATGAAGAAACTTCATCCGGGCTGAAACTGAGATAAGGTATTTAATACATTCTAAACATTACAACATTACAAGGTAGTATTTTTTTCTACCATTTTAATAAAGAACAACCGTAGAATTGAAAAATATTTCTTTCTTTTTCTTCCCCTAAGGCATGAGTAAAATTGCCCCTAGTCTCTTTCATTCCCTCTGCCCTAGGTGAATGACATACTAGAACTAGATTATACCTGATAAAGTGTTGTATGGATTGATCTCCAATGACAGGGTCGATTTCTGGATTCACAAGCATCTCTGTGACTTTATTCTCCTCTCCCTCTAGACTATTATGCCAGCAGAGTCACACTGGATGGGGATGCTATAACTGTTCTCTAGGGGACTACCATGACACAAATATTAATCTCCCCATGGAATCTGGGGATAAACTTTTAGATTGTATAAAATTAACCTTACTTTTGGATTTAGCTAGAAAGTTTAGGAATAAACATGTTGTATAGTTACATAAATACATATTTTCAGTTAGGGCTTCTGTCTATTGACCTGTCTCTATTCCACAGAGACTTAATGGATTCATTTTGCTTTCACTCAATTCTTTCCTATTCATTCCAAATGCTTAATGCAATTGCAGGCCATTATATTGCAATTACTCAATAAGAAAATACTTTTAAATGGGAGCTTATGAAAACATTTCAAAGTACTTCAACTGAAGCAAAAAAATGCAGGTACAATTCTTATTTAAAAAAAAAAAAAACAGCAACCAACTACACAGTGAATAGAAAAGCTAACATTAGGTATTTCTCCACACGTAGGTTGCTAAAGCTGAAATATGGAGAGTTAAAGAATATTACATTTCACGGCCTCTATTAGGTTAGATTTGAAGAATTTGGTTGGCAGATAACAATGAATTCAAACTCATTTACTCCACTGAAATTTTCAGCACTTATGTATTAACATGTCCACATATATTAAAATATTTTGATTTAACTAGAAAATTATCCGAATAGATAATGCTTTTTAAAATCACATTTTAAAAAGAAAAATCATTCTAGAATGTAAATACACCATTCAGATTTTATAAATTAGTATGTTTAAATATTCCATACTTAGAATTTTAAAAATATGTAATGGCTTTTAATTTTTACATTACATATTAGAATCACTATAATGTATAGTTAGGTATAACTTCACAAGCAACTACATAGTATTTGCAAATTCTTGATAATAAATTAAAGATAATAATATTATAAATAAGAACAAAAGGCATTATAGACTTAAAGTACTTAATATTGGAAAGAACCCAAAGTAATCAAATACAATTTTTTAATTTTACATAGGAAATTTCTACACTATCCCTGACTTCTGATATTTAAATATAAGTTATTTCAAATTATTGCTGCTATTGAATCTTTAATTTTCACATGATTTCAGTATTTGTAAAGAAAAATTTTTTTAGGGTGTCTGGGTGGCTCTGTCGGTTAAGCATCTGCCTTCGGCTCAGGTCATCCTCTCAGGGGTCCTGGGATCAAGTCTCATATCAGGCTCCGTGCTCAGTGGAGAGTCTGCTACTCCCTTTCCCTCTGCCTCTCTCCCTGGCTTGTGCTCTCTCTCTCACTCTCTCTCTCTCTCAAATAAATAAATAAAATATTAAAAAAAAAATTTTTAAGTTGTTCACTTATGACAGAGTCAATCATGAAACTTGTCCACTTTGGAATCATCATGTATGATGATTCTCCTTCTCCTTCTCTCAACCCAAAAGTTTTTAGAATGGCCCAATTTGTGGTTCCTTTTCTAATTAAAGAAAACTTCTTCTAGGCTTTATTCCTTCTCCATTTATCATACCAGAACAAAAATAAACACTTAAAATAAAACAAAACAGTAAATGAAAAAGTGCTATGGTATAAGGAAAGGGCAATGAGAAATCCAACCAGTCACTTTTTAAAATGGCATATATGGAG
This sequence comes from Callorhinus ursinus, assembly GCF_003265705.2. Taxonomy (NCBI): domain Eukaryota; kingdom Metazoa; phylum Chordata; class Mammalia; order Carnivora; family Otariidae; genus Callorhinus; species Callorhinus ursinus. The sequence goes on along the minus strand of NW_027397066.1, from coordinate 50,076,004 downwards.
CTCTTTTAGATAACTTGAATTAGTACTGAGTGTACTTTGAAACCACAGTAGAGTAACTTATCTTTAACAATTATTCAAAAGTCAAACAGAAACATTTGGAGCAGTGCTAGTTGTTTACTTAATAATATCGAATCAGTAAGACTTGGGTACGATGGCTTAGTTCTTACTTTTTATTCCATATAACTTAGTCATATCAGTTTGCTACTCTATAACATAGATTTAAAATCTGCAATACAAATTAAAATATGTTGAACAAAGTGCAAAGTAACATATTTTAAATCTCAGCTTTACCTTTTTTTAAAAAAAATCAGGAAAAAAACACAAAGAGAATTCTGAGTAACTCAGGAATCACAGGTATAATGAATAATATAATAGCAAACATAATATATAATATATAATAACTACTGTTAGGGACTAAGTTTCCCCCTTCCCCAAAATTCATATGTTGAAATCCCCCCCTCCCCGTGTGATGGTATTAGGAGGTGGAGACTTTGGGAGGTAGTTAGCATTAGATGAGGTCATGAGGGTAAAGCATTATGAATGGAATTTGTGCCTTATGAGAATCATGAAAAAGCTTGCTTTCTTGTTAAGATAGGATTTTGTTAGGATACTGCTTCTGCTCTCTGCCATTAGGGTATAAGAAGTCACCAGTCTGCAAACTAGAAGGCCCTTGCCATCACTTGACCATGCTGGCACCCTGATTTCAAACTTCCAGCAGCCAGCACTGTGAGAAATAAAATTTCTCTTGATTAAGCCACCCAGTCTATGGTAGTCTGTCAAAGAAGCCTGGATTGATTAAGACAGTCACTACCCGAATGGCTGAGAGAAAGCACCCAGGATAGTGTTCCCTCCTTACTTGCCCAGGAGCTATAGGCTAAGAGGGACACGTCAGAACCAGGAAGACAAAGCCCCTTCCTCCTCCAGCATCTCTTCTGGCAAAGCGTGCTGCTGCTAAAGCTTAACATTAGTTCAGCGGGCAAAGGAGAAATAGCACAGCTGAGAGACAAGAAATTGATCCCTGTCATAGTTATTTACCTTATCAATGAGTATGTCTCTTTTAGCTTCTCTCCTAACTGGATTTGTAACACTGATTCTGTTGCTTTGTTTTCCTTTCTTAACAGAATATAAAAACTATCAACTATAAACTCTTGCATCTTTTTAAAAAAGATTTTATTATTTTATTTGAGAGAGAGCGAGAGTGAGAGAAAGAACATGAGTGGGGAGGGCAGGTAGGGGGAGAGGGAGAGGGCTCAGGGAGCCTGACAAGGGCTTGGTCCTGGGATCCTGGGATCATGACCTGAGCCGGAGGCAGGCACTTAACCCATTGAGCCATTCAGGTACCCCTTGCATCTTTTTTTTTTTTTTTAATTCCTCTCCATTTTCCCCCATTATGGTTAACTGAAGAAAGTAAAGCTTTACCTTTATTACATATTTTTCAATCTTGAGAAAAGTTTATCTTAATTACTATTGACAACCACAAGACTGATGAAAGTGTCAAGACTTTCTAAATCCTTCATTTTAATACTAATAATACATATTTTATAGTACTATATGAAATTATTTTTTTTCTTTTGCCTAACTTATAAAGCAAAGAGTAAGATGAAACAAGCTAACTCCATTATATTGAAGACAAATGGGACACAGCCCACCCAGTCCATTTCTGCACACTTCTTATAACGAGTTCCCTCCCTCCCCAAATCCTGTAATGTTAGGATACTGTTTAAAAAGTTATGTTAGTTTCTTTCTTCTTACACAATGAAACCTAAACTTCTTAATTTAGACTTTCACATTCTGAACCCAACTTACTTTTTCATTCTTTATTTCCTTTTAATTCATCACACTTAATATTCCTTCTTAAGACACAATATTGCTCTCTGTTTCCTCATTAAGGAATGAGGAAATGCTATTTCCTTTATAGCAAATACATTATTCATTATAGTCTATTTCTTCTTCCAGCTCAAAAAGCCAAGGTTAATAAGCAGAGTAATTATGTCCATTTGGTGGAAATAGAAGAACCATCTTACTTTATTACTTTTAAATACAGTAGGATAATACATGAAATGTGTTGAGAACATTGCCTAGCACATGTAAATGCTCAATAAATGATACCTCTTTTGTGTATTACTGTTTGCTTAACTTCCATTTTCTCCCCTCCAGCATTGGTGAAGTGGCTCTATTAGAAACACAGTACATCCAAATTTTCCTATTTCTGGAATGAACAGAAATCTAAAAAGTTACTGGGCTTTATAGGTGACTAAATTGCAAGAGAAATACCAAGTCAATTACATGGTGAGTCCCATGTCCAATTCCCCATGGCCAGAAGTGTCTGCTCATGTTGCCATTGCTGCAGCCTTTCCATTATCATCATTATCATATACAAAAGTAAAACACAATGAGTCATTGTGGTCAAGTAACATAATGTTAAAAGGGCCCAGTTAGAACCAGACCATTACCCTAGCTCTACTGAAAGTAAATGAGCTTAGTGCAGGGTGGAGGCAGAGGGGGCACATCAGGGAGAAATCAACATATTATCCAAAGAACGGTGAATCGTACTGGACAGAAAACAAAGATGCCTTCTACATATATCCATTTAAAAACTGTCTTTTTTAAAGAATTCTAAAGTAACCAGATACAGATTGAAAAATTCAGGTGTCTTAATAATTACTTCCAATTCCATTATTTTAGAGACAAGTCTACTAATGGTCTAAAGAATGTGTATTTTATCCAAGGTCAAACCCTGGAAAATATCAAAGCCAGCAGTAGACCCCGGTTATTTTAATTAGGTTAGTGCTTTCACAAAGAGTTATTCTCTAGAAAGGTGCTTTAACATAACAAGCTAACAAATGCAACTAAATTAGAAGCATCAGCAAAGAAAACTAATAATTTGCAAACTGCTGCATACTAAATAGAAAAGAAGGAGTATTCTGCTGAATATCGTATCAACCCTTCAGATCTAACCAAAATTCACAAAAAATTCCTAAGAAGGTATTTTTCTAACTTTTCTCCAAACCCATTATTATATTAGCTTATAGCTTCATGTTTCCCATTAGCTGAGCTATTACTTTAGTGTTGTGCAGATTTAGCATATCTGTTTGTGCTGTGCTTTTCAGCACTTCTAAGGAATGCTGATGTTCCTTGCTTCCTAATGGCAAGCTCTCTATTTTGACACTGATGACCATGTTACATAAGCTGTATGAACCAAACAAGCAGTCAAAAACTGAGTATTATAGACTCACGAGTACTTAAAGAACGTCCCTATCAATTTAGTGTTCCAGAGCGGTTCTGTAATACAGAGGCTAACATATTTGTCTCAGGATTCAGAAGGTCTGAGTTCAAATCCCAGGTGGAATTTACAAGCTGTGTGACCTATGGCAAGTTACTAATACTTTTTACCTCCAATTCCACATCTTCAAAATGGATATAATAATATCCAACCTATAGTGCTATTTTTAAGAGTAAATGGAATTAAAATATTTAAAGCACTTAATACATGACCTTGCCCAGAAGAATCACACAATTAATGTTGTGACTGTTGTGGCTATATCCCAGGTCTGTGGGGTGAAGGCAAGGAGATCCAAAGCCTGGAGGAGAGGCTAATAGTCTCACTGCAGATAGAAAATGAACCAATAGGTAAAACAGGGGCACCAGACCTTATTAGAGAGGATGAAAATGTAAGCATCCAAATGAGCTTGTAAGTATCAAGTCCTAGGAGGCTGGAAAAGACATTTATTTTAAGGAATATCTCGAATATGGATTACTTAGAGTAGCTAGCTTTGGACCTTCATCACTCCTAAACCTTGGTCCTTCATATTTAAAGTGACATTTGCAGCTTATATTCACTAAAGGATTCTCTTTCCCAGGCATTGTTCAAATATTCAAAACAATCAATCTTACAAGCTCAGTTATTCTTTCCTCTTCAGAGATAAGAAAATGGGGACCAGAGAGGTGACATCAATTGCCCAAGATCACCTAAAATTTACTGATGGAGCAGAGCCATGTAGTTTGGCTCTTAGTTTCTTCAATTTCTTAGTTACTCAGCAATTCTGCCTCCTCTAGACCAGCCTGGAAACTACTTTATTAAATCGGTCTAAAGATGAAGTTCAAGGATGCATGGAACACAATAACCATAAAACCTATCACATAAACTGCAATCAATTTTAGCTATTACCGCTAATATGATATTGTTGAAATAAAGAGTTCACTGGAATCTGACAGCCTTGTTATGCAGAAAGCACTTATATCCATTTTTCCCTATATAAGAGAAAAAACTAAATTGAAAGCTAAATTGGTGATTCAAAGAAAAGAAAGTGTGCTTATGCAAGTGAATGGCTAAAGAAGCAACATTCCTCTTGTTTTTATATTTCTTATTATATTTTTATATGGTTATAAAATTTTCTCATTTTTTTAAGATTTCATTTATTTATTTGTCAGAGAGAAAGAGAGTGAGAACAAGCAGGTAGAGCAGCAGACAGAGGAAGAGAGAGAAGCAGACTCCCCACTGAGCAGAGAACCCGATGTGCGGCTTGATCCCAGGACCCTGGGATCGTGACCTGAGCCGAAGGCAGATGCTTAACCATCTGAGCCACCCAGGAGTCCCCAAATTTTCTACCATATATAGCTCCCACTCCATTTTTGTCACAGCATTTTTCAGTTTAAAAATAATAAAATATATTAAGTTATATTAAATTAAAATATAATATCACCCAAGCTTTTGAGACATTTTCTTACTTTGACCCTAATTAGAGTGAGTTAGCTCAAACTTGTGGATTTACACCTCTGATTTAGCCTTTTTGAGCTTGTTTTCTCAATTCCATTAAGTAGAAATCAGAATCACTGGCAAATGTGATAGTGGATGTGAAAGAAAAAGTCTTGCAAATTGTCATTTTCTTATAGATGAAGGAATTTATATCTGTTTTCATTTCTAGAAAAATGAACCCAAAAGACTTATTTCAAAAACAGAATTCTAGCCCATGTCTCCAATGCAAGAGTTTGTAGTTCAGTTGAATTCTTCCATCATGACATTATATTAAATACATCCCAAGCCAAATTCATCATTTCCTTTCCATTAAACCAGTACTTTCTTTCAATCTGTAGAGATGTATAGTATTACAATACACAATAAAACTTCAAGGTCATAGTAGAGTCAAAGAAACCAGAGCCTGGGTCTTTAGATTTCTAATTCAAGATACTTCTAGTTAAATGCCAATGAGTAGATAAGACCAGATAATGTTAGAAAAGCAGCATAACATGATTTTTAAGGTATTCTGAATCTGGAATATCTAGATATGATTCTTTGTTCTGCCATGTGCTAGCCCTGTGACCTTAGAAAAGTTACCTAACCATTTCATGCCTCTGTTTCATCATCTCAATCCTATGTACTTCCAATGGCCACTATGGGGACTAAATGTATTAATTCATGTAAAGTGCTTAGCAGAATCTGACATATGTTAAATAAGTATGAGATAGTATTTATTATTATTATTTTTTTAGAGCAAGAGAGTAAGCATGAGCAGGCATGGGGAGGGCAGGAAGAAGGTGAGACAGAATCTTAAGCAGGCTCCTTGCCCTGCACGGAGGTGGATGTGGGGCTCGATCTCATAGCCCTTAGATCATGACCTGAGCTGAAATCAAGAGTTGAATGCTTAGCCAACTGAACCACCCAGGCACCCCAAGTATGAGATAGTATTAAATATTGTTTGCAGTCTGAACACATTGATTACTCATTCTTTCTCCCTTTCAAGTTTTGATCAAATGATAGGTGACACAAGCATGCAAATGGGAATTCATATACAGTTATCAATTCTCACTTGTAGAGCTAGATTAGAAGATATGATGGAGTTTTCTACCCTACTTGGAAGTGAAACTAACAGACCCACACAAACCTGACTTAACTCAGGTAGAGAGGCCAAAGAATGACAACACTCTTCCTTCAGAGCACACTCACCTCTCCACCCAACCTGGAGGTTTGGGCCAGGGGAAAAGAATCAGAGGAGGAGAGAACACTTCAAAGGCAAAAGGGCAATACAGTCAGAATGCACTGATAGCAATCACAACTTCAGAAATGGGAACCACTAGTTTTGAAACTCAGAAATCAGATAAGCCACTCAGCTTCTTAAACGGGAGGATGGAGTAAAAGGGTATACAGATGGTCAATAAGTGTTTACTATGTCATTTCTCCCTTGAGAAAAGGAGCTGAATTTTCTTCTCCTTCATGGAAAACAAAAGTGAAAAACAAAAACATGGTATAGAAATAAGCATTCTCTGACCAAAGATTTCATATGTATTGGCACATCTACTGTGCAAAAATGCTTTCTGCAAGTACTTGTTCTTTTAACAAACATGGATTGAGATCCTATTATATACCAGCCATTGTCCTGGCACAAGATATGAAAAAATAATATAAGATTAATAGATTCAGTGGTGTATGGATTTCAGATCTCATTAAGAAAATTAGTAGAGCATCCTGTTTAGAATCTCTGCAGAATGTCATGGGCTCCACAAAATACAGGTAATAATATTTCCCCCAAATATAGTGTCCAAGATAAATTCTTTGTAATTTGCCAAAATATGTACGTAAGCATTCTATAGGTGTTTGATCTAGTGCTGAGGACTGGACTAGATAAATTATTCTCAATCTTTTGTTTTTGCTTGCACAGATTTCTTTAAGTGCATAAACTCTTATTTAAAACTCCCAAATGTAAACCAACAGAAGAGTGTCTGCTTGGTTTCTCCTTCATCACCTTCAGCTTCCCCTGAAGCACTCATGAAGAGCTTGCATCTCCAAGGGACGTATTTGAAGACACTGCTCCCATAAGCAATAAGGATTTTTCCCAATTATTAAAGTGTTGATTCTAAGAAACTTTAATACCTAAAGCCAGAAAGTCTAAATGAAAAGACACTGCTCCCAGAATTATCTCCCTCAAAACATCCTTTTCTTAAAAATGTAACCAGAAACAATGAATTACAAGAAAAAGTTATTTATTATAAGGATAATACTATATACATAAAACACCAGTTCTTCATTAAACTTCATCAATTTGCTTGTGTAGTGTTTTAGTAAAACACCTTCACATAAGAAGCTGTTTAGCAAATTTTCCTTCTTTTAGAGTTTTCTGGTGCCAATTTCTCCAAATTAAAGCTATTGTAATAATTCTGTATTATATTTCTACATATGTCTAAGTATTCATAACAAAATTTAAGCCTAAGTATGAGGATATGTTTAGAGATTGTGGTCTGTGGAATATTTTTTTGCCCTCATACATCACATACTAATATATGTCAATCCAGTGTTTTGTAATGACAGCTCTAGCTGTTTTTTTTTTTTCTGTGCCTCTGTTCTTTCTGCTTCTTTAAAACACAAACCATTGAGAAGAAGTGAAGCTATCAGAATACCCACTTTATATTAGCACTCATAGGACACAGTAAAATCGAATGAAGAAATTGGCAAAGAATAAGAGCTTGACAGGGTTTTTTCTGTTCTTTGCAACTTTTCCTTGGCACATGCAGATGGCTGTTTAAGAATGGTCACAGTGTTCAGCCTGAGGTTTGCCAACAATGTAGACTTAGAAGGTGGAACAAAGAGTCATCAATGAGCATAGTAATGGCAGGAAATGGCTCAAAAGAGAACCCTGTGTTGCATACAGAAATATCCTAAAAAACTGAAAGTAACACAAGTAATCATTAATTATAAAATTTAGGTTTTCAGTTTGGTCAGAGTATACCTAGCCAAAAAAAGAAAAAAAAGTGGGGGGTGGGGGAGAAAAAGAAACAACAACAAAATGAAACTGAATAATATAATTATCTAAAAGCTTTTGGAAGCTAATCTTTATAACTAGGATATCATTAATTCATTTATTTTTATGTATAACATCAACAAATATTGACAGCTTGTTAGTCTGTGCCAGACACTCTACTAGGAACCAGAGATACAATATGGGGCCAGACGGCCTTGGTCATGCTTTCACAGAACTTTCACCCAAGCAAATTAGATATTCGGTTAAACACAAAAATCTAATTAAGAATGATATGTCCCAGAAAGTATTTTCTCTAGGGAGCTGTGTGGTGTACTGGAGAGACCATGAGCCCTGGAGTTGCAGACAATTGCTTTCCTGATTCTCACTCAGACACATTCTAGTTTTGTTACCTCAGGAAAGTTATTTAACCTGTATGAAACTCTTTCCCTAACTGAATAATAGCTATGCTAGCTTCAAAATTTGCATCAAATATTAAATGAAACAGTGAACAAAAAGAACATCTTACCTGGCACAGTGCAGGTATTTGATATTTTATATTTGTTACCCCAAAATTTCGATAATGAAAGTACAGATTAATGAAGCCCTGACATTTAAGTTATTCTCAGAGAAATCCTGTGGACCAGGGGTGCCTGAGTGGCTCAGTCACTTAAGCGTCTGCCTTCGGCTCAGGTCATGATCCCAGGGTCCTGGGATGGAGCCCCGCATCGGGCTCCCTGCTCAGTGTGGAGTCTGCTTCTCCCTCTCTCTCTGGCCCTCCCTCCATGCTCACATGCACGTGTGCATACACGAGTGTGCTCTCTCTCTCAAATAAATAATAAAATCTTAAAAAAAAAGAAAGAAATCCTGTGGCCCATTCCAAAATGATCACTACAGTTATTGTGAATACTTTGATTTTTTGCGTGTGTAATGCTATTCTAAGAGAATTATTTTATTATTTCCCTTTACTGTCTCTTGTTTTAATTTTCCTTATATGCAAGAACTTTTATTTATAAACTAAGGAGGAAAGGGCGCCTGGGTGGCTCAGTTTGTTAAGCGACTGCCTTTGGCTCAGGTCATGACCCTGGAGTCCCGGGATCGAGTCCCACATCGGGCTCCCTGCTCGGCGGGGAGTCTGCTTCTCCCTCTGACCCTCTTCCCTCTCGTGCTCTCTATCTCTCATTCTCTCTCTCTCTCAAATAAATAAATAAAATCTTTAAAAAAAATAATAACCTAAGGAGGAATATTAAAAAGCAGAGTCAACCAACCTTCATTATTCCCAAATCCTGTTTACACAAATTTGCCTAATGGCTAAAGCTTGTTTGTAACCCCTAAATCAATATTTGCAGTGCTTTAGTGCGATTCACTGACACACAGAGAGCAAAGGGCAGGGGTGGGGGTGAGTTGCCCTGCTGCCATGTTTTCACTTGAAGTCAGGTGAAGCAACACTGCCTTCTTGTTTCCTTCTCACACAGATATCGCCAAAGGATGGAGAGGGTAGGGACAGTGTAGTGTAGTGCAGAAGCTCCTGCTCTGGGGCTCGTTGGATGGGGCTCAAGTCAAGAATCACAGCTCTGACACCTGTTAGTGGGGGACCTCAGAAAAGTCATTTACTTCTGAATCTTTGTTTTCTCTTTTGTAGAATGAAATAAATCTACCAGGATGAGTTGTTTTAAGATTTAAGATTATGATTATGATAGATAGATAATAGATAAATAGATAGATGATAGATAGATAGATGATAGATAGATAGATAGATAGATAGATAGATAGATAGATAGATAGATGATAGAAAAATTTCCCTAGGAGCGATGATTCAATGTTTGCTAATTCAGTGTTTTTTTGGGGACTTTACAGAACATAACTACCATCAATAGCAGAATCAAGTGTAGTCTGATATGAGGAATTCTTAATCTCAGGAAACAAACTGAGGGTTCCTGGAGTGGTGAGGGGTGGGAGGGATGGGGTGGCTGAGTGACAGACATTGGGGAGGGTATGTACTATGGTGAGGGCTGTGAATTGTGCAAGACTGTTGAATCACAGACCCGTACCTCTGAAACAAATAATGCAATATATGTTAAGAAAAAAAAAAAAGAAGAAGAGAGCAGGAGGGGAAGAA
>NW_027397066.1:50017840-50066055 GCF_003265705.2 Callorhinus ursinus | reverse complement strand
ACCTCTGAAACAAATAATGCAATATATGTTAAGAAAAAAAAAAAGAAGAAGATAGCAGGAGGGGAAGAATGAAGGGGAGTAAATCGGAGGGGGAGACGAACCATGAGAGACGATGGACTCTGAGAAACAAACTGAGGGTTCTAGAGGGGAGGGGGTGGGGGGATGGGTTAGCCTGGTGATGGGTATTAAGGAGAGCACGTTCTGCATGGAGAACTGGGTGTTATGCACAAACAATGAATCATGGAACTCTACATCAAAAACTAATGATGTAATCTATGGTGATTAACATAACATCATAAAATAAAAAAAGAATCAAGTGTAGTTTATTTATTATCTATATTTAAAACTTTGTTTTCAAGTTAGTGTGCTATTAATTACCAAACAACAACTATTTGGAAAAATAACCCAAATACTTTGGTTAATTTTCCTTTGGAATAGAAAAAGTCATTGATGTCAGTCTTGGGTGGCAATGAGCTACACACAGGAGATAGAGAAGCTTACACTTTGTTATGAAGTGATTAAATGTTTCCCTATTTTGTGGCATAATAAAGTGATTTAGAATGCATTTATTATTTCTATAGATAGACTTTTAAAATAACATGGTGGTAAAATTTATAGTTACAATTTATGCAAACAAGAATTATCAGACTCTGTCACATTTCAACTAAAGTAATTGTATTAAGTAATTAGAATCATAAATAAAATTAGAATGAACATAAAACATTCTCTGTACCCATCATAATATATTTTATGGAAATAGAGACAATTCACATCCCTATACTTAGGCAGATTACCAATAACTGTAACTATATAATTAGATATAACTAATGCAATCTTTTTTAAAAATCCCATCGTTTGAAATCAAATATTATTTTTAAAGTGTTATAGATTTTCTATGAATTAAAAGAATAAACTTACAAATCTGAAATATAGCTGAAAACAATACTCTTATTTTAGCCTTTATGATCCAAATACTTCACAGAGATTATTTTAAATCTAAGCTCCAAGTTACTCAAGATTTTGATCTCAAATAAGATTCTGAAAAGTAAGTCATGATAATTTAAAAACAGTCTTTCGGTGTGAGGCATAAAGCTCTTTTCAGAAAAGTTTTCAAAGAGATCTCTCAGGCAATGCAGACTGAAGTTGAATTTATCTCAAAACATCTCAAAGACATGCTAAGCAAAGTCAGCTGCCCAGAAATAATGTTCATATATATTATGATGTATTTTAAGTCAAGTTCATACTTAAAGAACGGATAGAAGAAGAGAAATTTCAAAAACCGATCCAAGTTAAATACTTCTCCTTTAGACAAAAATAGCTTACATTTGGAGTGACTTGCCAGCATAAGATGTTTTTAATTCTTTTTCTCTTCTGCCTCATTTAGCTAATTTACTAGGTCCATTAAAACATGTGCCATAGGGGTGCCTGGGTGGCTCAATCGTTAAGCATCTGCCTTCCGCTCAGGTCATGATCCCAGGGTCCTGGGATCGAGCCTTGCATCGGGCTCCCTGCTCAGCAGGAAGCCTGCTTCTCCCTCTCCCACTCCCCCTGCTTGTGTTCCCTCTCTCACTGTGTCTCTCTCTGTCAAATAAACAAAATCTTTAAAAAAAAAACAACAACATATGCTGTATATATGAGTACTATGTTAAAATAAAAGAAAATACCAATGGTGAGAATATGTATCTTACTGTTTCTTGGATGCTAACCTGAAATAAACTGACATTTTTCTTCAAAGACTGGTCTGTGACAGTGTGATCTTGATTTTACCAATTCATACTATATTCAGCAGTGCTGCAAGTAGGTGCACATAGCTAAAACAATAATTTGAAAGGGCTAAAAGCTGGAATTACAATACAATTCTTACTCTGTCACAATATAATTTCTCTAAAAAGATGTAAAATTAAGTAAGCTGATAACTAAATAAAGTTACATGATTTTCTCAGTGGTCGTGTGAGCCAAGCACAAATTTTGGATTCCTTTGGTTTTTTTCATCTGCATACAAATTGTTCAGGATCACAGACACTTATTTCTTTTCTGAACTCAACCATACAAATAGAACTCTAAGGATATCAATGCAGGAAATAAAAGTTGGCAATGTTTAAAATAACATGAACTAGGTCCCTGGCTCTGTGGATTCATCACAGAATTAGACAAGGTGGAAGTGAGAAGAAAACATCTTGATATTAAATAAGAATATATTTTCGGGGGAATTCAGCATGAGTAATTTTACCCTGATTAGTAGTACAAGTAACCAATAGGTTCAAACGCTCATGCCACACTATTTCTACTGTGCTACAGTGCTTCTTTGAAATGGCTTTGAAACACAATTATACACTTCATTAATATATTAACATTCCATCATAGCTGAGTTCATTATTACATGTATTGAAATAAACTTTGGATCAAATCATTTTCCTTAAATCTCAACCTCCACCAAAAAAAGGTTTTATAAAAAAAAAATAATAAACTTACAAGGTAAGCATTCATTTTGTACTTTCCAATCAGCATAACTACAGACATTACAATTCTTCAGAATCCTAAGCCAGGAAAACATCAAAGACACAAAAGGTATTATACTTCCACAAAGCCAGAGCATGTAAACTACGCCATGATAGGCAGAATGATGTCCCCCAATATCACCACATCCTACTTCCGAGAACCTAGGAGTATGTACCTTCCATGATAAAAGGCATTTTGTAATGTAACTGAATTGAGGATATTAAAATAGGGAGATTATTCTGAATTATGAATGTAGGCCCCATGTAATCCCCAGGCCCATTATAAGACTGAAGAAAAAGAAGAGAGAGGGGCGCCTGGGCGGCTCAGTCAGTTAAGCGTCTGCCTTTGGCTCGGGTCATGATCTCAGGGTCCTGGGATCGAGCCCTGGGCTCCCTGCTCAGTGGGGAGCCTGCTTCTCCCTCTGCCTCTGCCCCTCCCCCTACTCGTGCTTTCTCTCTCTCTCTCTCTCTCTCTCTCAAATAAATAGATAAAATCTTAAAAAAAAAAAGAAAAAGAAGGGACAGACTCAGAAATGGTAATGCGAAAAGATCTCAGTTTTTAAACTCTTGCTAGTTTTAAAGATAAAGGAATGGGGCCAAGAGCCAAGGAAATGCAACTGGCTTCTAAAAAACTGTAAAGAAGGCAAGATAAAAGATTTTCTCCTAGTGCTTCCAGAAAGAAAACAACCTTGCCAGTATCCTGATTTTAGCTCCATGAGACAGACCCATTTGGGACTTTGAATTCTAGAGTGTGTGTGTGTGTGTGTGTGTGTGTGTGTAAGCAGGTTATTTTGGAGGTGATGGACCTGTTCTGTACCTTGATTGTGTTTGTAATTAAGTGTCAGTACATGTTTGTTAAATTTCATAGAATTGTACACTGAGTACTAAATTTTACTCTAAGTAAATAAAAAGATTTTTAAAGGTACGTTTTCATTAATTTTCAAGAAGTGTTTCACATTTGTATTTAGAAAATTCTCCGATCTTCCTTGTTTCCTATGAATGTTATTTTCTCCTACCATAATCCTCAAAAAGCAAATTAATGTCTTCTTTTTTCATTAAATAACTTTGAAATATATGTACCAATAGGATTGAAATCTTATGTGTAACCTTTAACACTGTTTTAGAAGAATAGAAAGATCATAGTTCAATTATTCGTTCCTTGTGTAAAAATGATTGTGTCCATTCTATGCACTAAATTTGGGTTGAGACAGGCATGAATAGAAAAATCATGTTAAATTTCTGAAAACTTTCAATAAAGAACTCAGAAAACTCACAATTTAGAAATACTAATGAACTACTGAATAATTCTACATTCATAAAATTCATACCATTTGGTTCCCAATCAAAAAATTATTAGACATGCAAAAAACTGGGAAAACAAGTCTAACACAGAATAAAAATTAAAATGGACTCAGAAGTGATAGAAATCATGAAATTGGCTAACAAGTATATCAAACATTTATTGTAAATATTAAAAATTTAAAAGAAACATAAAACAAAATAATTCAGAGGATGGATTTAGCATTTCCGACAATGCAGAAGATAATAAATATGAACAGAGGAGGCTGATAAATATGAACAAAACCACAGTGATCTCTGGGTGGGACCATATCAAGCAATCTAGAGTATATATAATTTAAGTCGTAGGAGATGGGGGGGATGCAGACAAAATATTTGAAGAAATAATGGCCAAACATCTTCCAGATTTATCAAAAAACATAAACCCACAGTACTAAGAAGCTCAAAAAATTTGAAAAGCTTTCTGTAAACACAAAGAAAGCTATACCAAAATATCTCATATTCAAAATGTTGAAAACTAATGATAAAGACAAAATATTTGAAGCAGAGATAAAGACACACTTCATCAAAGGAGGAAAAATAAAAACAAGCGCTTTATTTTTATATAAAACAAAGCTAGCCAAAGTCAATGGAACATATTTAAAGTGTTGAGACGGAAAAAAAATTCTGGAATTCTATCTCTAGTGAAAATATTCTTCAAAAATAAAAGCAAAGTGAAGTCATTTTCAGAAATGAAAACCTAAAATAATTAGTCACTAGTGCATATACTGTAAGAAAATTTGAAGCATCTTAGTTTATAGAGACTGAAAGGAGAGTTAATACAAATAGTGGAAGGGTGACAGAATAGTCTTTCACTTCAGTTGTAATGAATAGTAATGGGCAAAATTAAGATTAGAGTAAAAACTAAAAAAAAAATGATAGTTTTGATTAAGAGTAAACAGAGGGGCGCCTGGGTGGCTCAGCTGTTAAGCGTCTGCCTTCAGGTGGTGATCCCAGGGTCCTGGGATCGAGCCCCACATCCGGCTTCCCACTCTGCGGGAAGCCTGCTTCTCCCTCTCCCACTCCCCCTGCTTGTGTTCCCTCTCTCTCTGTGTCTCTCTCTGTCAAATAAATAAATAAAACCTAAAAAAAAAAAAAAGAGTAAACAGAATTTTATTTTATTCCATAGGTTTTATGGTCATATTTTTATTACTTTGTTTAAAATGAATAATCTGACAACATTCTGTAAAATGTATCACAACTGAAAGAAAAGGATTACAAGAATAAAGACTGTGAAAGAGATGTTTACTAGTACATGTGTGAGGTAATAGCCACATGAACTGGCATGTTCTTGATGGTAGAAATAAGATAACAAATGTTCAGGGTTTTTTTAAGGTTTTATTTATTTATTTGACAGAGAGAGAGACAGTGAGAGCAGGAACACAAGCAGGGGGAGAGGGAGAGGGAGAAGCAGGCTTCCCGCGGAGCAGGGAGCCCAATGTGGGGCTCGATCCCAGGACCCTGGGACCATGACCTGAGCCAAAGGCAGACACTTAACAGCTGAGCCACCCAGGTGCCCCAACAAACGTTCATACTTTTAATAAAATTGTGTTCACTATTTCCTTAACAACACGTTAGCAAAATGTCTACTACAAGCTGTTGTATTGTACCAAGAGCTGAGGGAGTCAAAAACGTAAGCAGATTATTAAAACAAAAGGGAAATAGTATTATAAAAAGGGTATTTGCAAGATAACGAGTGTTGGGAGATAATTTGTATTTCTTTATATCATTGACGTCAATTTGCTCCAGATTACCTCTTCAAGAATATCCTTATAAGCAGAGAGCCTCAGATTAATGGTGGTTCCTCTCCTTCCCCAGTAGGAAAGATCGAGATATCTCCTCCCAGCACTAGCCCAGATTTATTTACATTCCAGGATAGTGAAGATAGAGATGCCTCTCTCTCCTTCTTCCTGTAGATATCCTTTCATTCCAGTTTATCAAAGATAATGTCTCTCTCCATAGGAGAGGATAGACAATTTTTCCAGCAGCCCTTCTATAAAACAGAAGTTTCCTAATCTCAGAGTTTCTCTCCTATAGAGGGAAACACACCAACCAGTCTGCATGTGCAGGGAACCCTTACCCTTCTTTCATCTTTTGTGGGAACTGAGGCTCAGACAGCTGACACAATATGGAACTCTGGCTACTGTGATTGCAGTGAGTTTAAAAATCCTCTTGTATATGGCACCCAAAAGCCTTGTGTTTTCTGCTATTTTATGAAATGGTGACAGGCTAACTTGGTAGCTTGAAGTTGGAGAATATCTTATACTTTTCAAGGTTTCTGACTTAACAATGAGGACATAAGGGAGCGATGGATTAATTACTCTAACAGAGAAGTTAGCTAAAACTTCATTATTACAACTGACATTTCACTGGATCTTAAAGATGAATTAGATAGAAATGTCTGACCTTATAGGCAGGGGAAGCTGCTTGTCCTTTCAGTAAAAGTTTTTGTAACTTGTAGTGCCAGAGTCATATTTTCTTTCTTCTTCTTCTTCGTTCTTTTTTAAGATTTTATTTTTTAAAGTAATCTCTGCATCCAATGTGGGGCTCAAACTCACAAGCCTGAGATCAAAAGTAACACGCTCTACTGCCTAAGCCAGGCAGGCATATTTTCAATCTGGCAATTAATGATTAATGCTTAGTCCACCTGAAGAATAGCAAATTTTGGAAGTGAGAGGATTTTTTTCAAGAAAGCATACTCTTTTCCACAAGTCCCAGAAATGCAGGTATATACCTTCAACGCTCCCCTTCTTGCCTCTGGGATTAGGTTCCAAATCTTTACAATCAACAATGAATCACTCTCATAAATGTGTTATACCTCATTCATGTTCAGATGGGGAGATAAACAGTATTGAAGACCAGTACTATACAGTGTGTGTTAGTTAACTGCATTATGGGAGGGTGGTTTTTAAAAATACAAGAGAAAGTCTATAAAGTCTGAATACGAATAGGATAAATTGACTGTTCTGTCACATTACTGACTTGCAATAGAAGGTAACAGTATTCTAGACGAGGGAAGCTGCTTGTTATTTAACCTAGGAAAGGTTTTTATTCCTGCAATGCTAACTGAAGAGAACATTACAAGCACAGTTTGTCTTTGTTTTTAATGCATTTCGACTAAAATATTTCAGAGTATTGAACACTTCCATTATACAACTGGTAGAAAATACTAGGTGCCTAATTATATGAAATGAATGCATTCCAGGTGCCAGCCACTCAAAATCCAGTAGAATTGACTTATTCCACAAACTACTTCTAAGTGATTTCTTCTCATTGTGGTTGTCCAAAGTCCTACACAAGTTTTTCAGTAAATTCCTCAGAAGCTTCCATTTTCATACAAGGTTCTGCTTCTGTGCATGTAGGAAAAGGTATATTTTCTTTTTTTAACTCTTTCCTAAAGAGAATGCTAATTTTACTATATTTAATCCAAAACTTCACATTGCTTTACGAAACGGAAACATTGAAGAACTATATAAAAGTTATCGTTGTTCCCCTGCTTTCAATCTTTTTGGCAAGGCTGGGAACATTGTACTCAAGTTGTTCTCTCTGGCCAACTAAAAAAAAAAAAATTCATTGAATATTACTGTTTATTTGAGTATTTTCATAGAAAACATGGACACGTCTCTGAGGTGACCAACAAGGACTATTGGCAGCATTATCAGTATCTTTATCTGTGAGGATGGAAGACAGGAAAAATGAAGAGATTACACAGGTACTATAGTACACAACATTGATGAATGGATGGCTTTATGGAAAACTTCTGGTTTAGTACATTATCTAGGATAAAGAGTTTTAATCCACAGATAAAACAGTCCCAAAAAGAGCCTGTGGTCCTGCCACTCCAGCATAAAGTTCTGTGCTTGAAGAAGAAGGTCAGATACATTAACACTTAAAGCTGTATAGATGAACCCTTTTCAGAGCTGCTGAATTGTTCAAATTAATGTGAAGCAGGTCCTCTGGTATGTAATGCTGATGCCTTCCAAAAACTTAGCAATTGGAAAAGTTACTCTGGCTCTATTTGCTGAATGAAATGAAAGGAATTCTTGCTAAAATGTGTCATTGAATGTGTTATCATGGTATTTCCTATGAACTGAATTGTGCCTCCCACCCATAATTCATAGGTTGAAGCCCTAATCCCCAATATGACTACATTTACAGATAGGGTCTTTAGGAGGTGATTAAAGTTAAGTGAGGCCATTAGGGTGGGGCCCTGATCCAATAGGGTTGATGGCCTCATAAGAAGAGGAAGGGAAAGAGATCCTTCTCTCTTTATCTGTGCACCCATGTGAAACACAGTGAGAATGCGGCCATCTATGAGCCAGGAAGAGAGCTCTCACCAGGAATAGAATCAGCAGTCATCTTGATTTGGGACTTTTAGCCTCCAGAATCATGAGAAAATAAATTTCTGTTATTTAAGCTCCTTGTGTATGGTATTTTGTTATGGAAGCCCAAGTAGACCAAGATAGTATTTATTTCCTAAGTCTTAATCTGCTGCCTGATAGACACATATGTCTCACTCAGTTTCACACTAAAAAGACAGCATTAACAGCAAAATCATATTTTTTAACAGCCCATGGAAAAGAGAATCATAATTTTTAACTGAAACTGAATTTATGGTATGTTAGGAGTTATTGTCATGGCTACATTCAATTTTCTGTTGCCTTGGATAAATTTTCTTCCTATTTTCTGTCTGGGTAAGGTTTTCTTGTTCTTTCTAATCAAACATCCAATTACCAAAATATAACTTAGATCTGTTGCCTTAGAATCTGGCTCACATATTAGCTGCTCATACCTAGAATGATGTACTTATTCATCTCATTCATATGTAAGACATTTTAGAAAAATAGGGATCAGTAAAATGTATAAAATAAAATTTTATTTTCATAGTAAATAATAATTATTTAGAAATACAGTATCACATTTGGATTTGGTCAAAGACCCCAAATATTTGTCATTCAAAGCACAAGAAAGTTATGTATTTATTAAATAAAGGTACAGGGGCTCAATTCAAAGTGGGGATATATTCTAAATTCCCATCCCCAGTTTCCCATAAATTCAATATTTGGAACAATGAAAAAAAATGAACAGTCACATAGCATGTTCAGTTTCATATATTTTCAATATTTTTACAGTTAAATCTAAACTCAGAAGCCATGTGCTAACATAGAACCTTTCTCTCCATAACTTTACTTTTTTTGTTGCAACTTTTTATGTTGTCCTATATGAAATATCTAGGCCTGGTTCTGTTTGTAATACCCAATAAATTATTTCATTTCATATCACTTATTTTATTTTTATGAAGAGGGTATACTTATGTTTCACTAATGTAGTTGAAATCCAGAAACTTTCATTTAATCAAAAATATATTACATAGGACAGAATTTATATATATGAGAATGAAACAAAATATCTATATTAAAATATATATAAATGTAATTCCTAACTAAAATCATCAGCATAAAGCTAAAATGTTTGCAGTTCCTTAAGTTATTTTCTTTCCCTTCAGAATACTAAATCATGAACATTTTGCTTAATGCTCCAAACTACAAAATGACAGCAAAAAATTAAATTTGTAGGAAAAAAACTTCTTTTAATCCTAACAATTATGTTTTCTACAGAAAACAAAACTGATATTTTCCCTTAAGAAAAAATAAAATTGAGCCAGAGAGTAGAACACTGAATCATTTTAAAAGGAAGATATATATATATATCTTGTGTATATATATATATATATATACACACAATAATCAACATCACATTTTTGTTCAATTTTACCCAGGTGAAAGTTAAAAATAATAGCTTTCTCTTTTCCTGTTTGTATAGTATGTTTTAAATGAACTACCAAGTCCATCCTTGGAATTGGAACAATAAGCTTCTTGCTATTTGAGGAGGTAAGAAGCTTGTGTTTTTCCGTAAGCCAAATTATTTCTTCATATAAAGTATAAAAATCAAGTGACATTCAAATTGAGTAAAACTCTGTATTTTATATATATATATGTGTGTGTATATATATATATCTTTATATGATCCTAAATCATATGGATATTCCTTCCTCATTTTGTTCCCTATCCCCAGTAATTCCTTTGCCCCTTGCTTTTTGCTGTCATTCTATTATTCTTTTCTGAGCCTAAAAACTATTCCTAACCAACTTTTATTCTTGAACATATTAATTTCTCTAAAGTTTCAGAGAGTCTGAGGCCTTACACTTCTTGCAAGTTAACAATTAGCCTGCTGCAAGTTAGCCAGCTACATCATGAATGGTGACAGAAGACATGAGACACCTGAGTCAGAGACAAAGTATTACTCACAGCACAGCAGACCACACTGGCTTCATATTTGCATCAGTTCCTCTTGCCCTTCAAGACCCATGGGGCAACATGGAACAGCAAAGGTAAATGGTGCACACAAAATGCATTTAGGTTACTGCTATGGCACCTAAGACTGAGGGAACCTTGATACATTATGCTGTAACGGACAGCAAGGAAACATGCCTGACATTTTCCCCAGAGAGAGAATTTATCTTTATTATTCTGCACAGTAAATGAACATACTTTCTGTTCCAGAGGGAGATGTTACCTTTATCTTTCAAGGTTTTTTTGCTACTCAAACATTTCAAAAAGATGGTCTGGGCATAAAGCTGGCAGTGCCTCGGCTCACAAAACATACAGGAATGTGAGTGACCCAAATAGAATCTTCTCCCAATATAATGTTTTCCTTAAAAAAAAATTATATGTTAATAAATTAAAAACACTAGCAGTTACCTGGCCTAAACACATATACACACACAGCACACAAACATCTTGTTCTTTTGTGATGCTTAACTTATATTTAGTGTCACTATAAAAATTATGTGGAACAGTACATAAGAATGTGCTTTGTAAAGTGCAACTTATACAAATGTAATTATCACTCTGTCAATTTCTCTATTGTTTAGAACTTCTGTTTCAATTTCACTTAGTATTGGCACATAACAAAGGTTATGCCTTACCTCAGAAAATTTTTCTATATTAGAGAAGGGTTCTATATAAGCAAAATGACTTCTGAGATTTAGAATAACTATAACAGTATACAAAGTATATGACACTAAAAATATTCCATAATTACTATTAAATATTTTCATTGTTCCAAATAGTTTATGAAAAGTAGTAATTTGTAGTTATTTGTAGCAAATAATCCTCTATTAATTCCTTTTATTTACAGGTAAGTACTGAACTATAGCCTGGACAGCACTATCTGATAGTGATAAGTAATTTTAAATTTCCAAGCCACTACATTTCAAAAGGCAAAATGAAAAAGGTAAAAAATGTTAATAATATTATTTTATCCAAAATATTTAAAATAGTACCATTAAACATATACTTAATAAAAAAAATTACTAATGAGAAACTTCCCATTCTGTTTTTCATACTAAGCCTTCAAAATCCAGTGTGTATTTTCTAGTTTTAGCACATCTCAATTCAGATACTATTTTTTTATTGGATATAGTTCCAGTATATTTAGAGTTCTTCATTTCATCTAATTTTTATTTCAAGTGCTCCATAGCCACATGCAACTATTGGTTATCCTAGTGGACAACGCAGACTTAGAAGCTACTGAAGGCAGAATTTGTGTTACTTCTCAAGTCCACTTGGTAGATTCCTTCCCACCACGTTCTATTTTTAAAGGTGCCTCAGATACATGGATTACTTGTTCAGGCCTGGAGAACCTATTTCAAAGAGACTGAATATAAAATATTTGCAAGACAGCACTGCTGAACATCAGCAAATGGAGGCCAACAGCAACAGGAGTAAATGGAAACCACATCCAGACTCAGAGTAGAAGGCAAGGTATCAGCAATAATAAAAGCAAGGGTACAACTTGAAGAATGTGGCTGAGATATGTCAAGAGTGAAGGGTGAGGGGAAAAAAAAGAGTGAAGGAAGAGGCATTGAACAAGATATTAAGAGACAAGGAGATTCTAATTTGTGTAGGTGGTATCTCACTGTGGTTTTGATTTGTATTTTCCTGATGGCTAATGATGTTGAACATTTTTTCATGTGTCTATTAGCCATTTGCATGTCTTCTTTGGAGAAGTGTCTGTTCATGTCTTCTGCCAATTTTTTTTTTTTTTTGACTAGGTTATTTGTTTTTGAGTGTTGAGTTTGAGAAGTTCTTTATAGATTTTGGATATCAGCCCTTATCTGTAATGTCATTTGCAAATATCTTCTCCCATTCCATGTGTTGCCTCTTAGTTCTGTTGACTATTTCCTTTATTGTGCAGAAGCTTTTAATCTTGGAGGAGAAGCAAGATGGCAGAGGAGTAGGATACCTAAATTTCATCTGGTCCCAGGAATTCAGCTAGATAGGTACCAAACCATTCTGAACACCTACGAACTCAACAGGAAATCAAAGAAAAGAATAGCAGCAACGCTTTGAACAGAAAAGCGATCACTTTCTGGAAGGTAGGACATGTGGAGAAGTGAATCTGAAGCTATATTCAGGAAGATAGACGGCTGTTTCTGGCAACTGATAGAGCAGCAGAGCACAAAATCGGAACTTTTAGAAGCCGGCTCCGCTGAGAGACGTCGCTCCAGTGGCTAAGCGGGGGGTGGAACCCTCTCTGGGACAGTGTGGTCTCAGGACCCTTGGAGTCACAGAAAGAGCGGGGGTGCCTGAATGCGGCACAGCTCCCAGGTATCGGAGAGGGGAAGCCGACTGCAGAGATGGAGCCAAGGAGCGGGCTCTCAGCTCTGGGTTGCCATAAACTGTGATCCATGGCACAATTGGGCCACTACTATTCAAGCAGAAACCCAACAAGCAGCAGATCCAGGGAGACTCCCATGACTCCCCTTCCTCCCCAGGAATCTGCTGGATTTGGAGACTCCAACAGGCTTGTGTGCCAGAGATAGAAGTGCTCGGTCACAGGCCAGGTGAACATGGAGTGTGAACAGGAGACCAGGGAGACAGGAGTGATTGACTGCTTTTCTCTGGGGGCACACTGAGGAGTGGGGCCCCGAGTTCTCAGCTCCTCTGGGGCAGAGATTGAGAGGCTGCCATTTTCACTCTCCTCCTCCAAAGCTGTACGGAAAACTTGCAGGGAACAAAAGCTCCCGAGAGCAAACCCGAGCAGATTACTTAGCCTGGCCCTGGGCAAGGGCAGTGAAATTCCGCCTCCGGCAAAGATATTTGAGAACCACGGCAACAGGCCCCTCCCACAGAAGATCAGCAAGAACATCCAGCCAAGACCAAGTTTACTGGCAGAACTCCAGGACTAGGGGAATACTGCACATAGAATTCATGGCTTTTTTCCCATGATTCTTTAGTCTTTCAAAGTTAATTTTTTAATTTTGTTTTTTTCATTTCCTATTATTTTTTTGAATTTTACTTTTTCCTTTTTCAACCAACATCTTTTCAATCCCTTTTTTAAAAATCTTTTTTATTTTTCATTTTTAGAGTCATATTATATCCCTTAATAGCACTTAACCTTATTTTTGGTATACATATAAGTTGTTCTCACTTTAAAATTTTGAGTTACAGTTGCATCTAACAGAACAAACTATACCCTAAATCTCTAGTGTATGGCTTTGTACTAACCTCCTGCCTGATCACATTCTCCCCCCTTTTTTTTTTTAATTTCTCTTCTTTCTTTTTTCAACCAACTTTGTATCTTATCAATTCCTTTTATAAAATCTTTTGTAATTTTCATCTTTACAGTCATATTCCATCCATTCATCATATTTACCTTTATTTTTGTACATATATAAGATTTTCTTTCTTTAAAATTTTGGGAGGTACTTTCTTCTAACAGACCAAAATATGCCCCAAATCTAGTGTGTGGCACTGAACTATTCACCAGCTTGATCATATTTGATCATATTCTTTTTTTTTATCTT
Source organism: Callorhinus ursinus (assembly GCF_003265705.2). NCBI lineage: Eukaryota > Metazoa > Chordata > Mammalia > Carnivora > Otariidae > Callorhinus > Callorhinus ursinus. The sequence goes on along the minus strand of NW_027397066.1, from coordinate 50,052,348 downwards.
TTTCCTTTTTTTTTTCCTTTTTTTTCTTTCTTTCCCTTTCTTTTCCTCTGGTTTCAGGTCTCTTCTGATTTGTTTAGGGTATATTTTTCTGGAGTCATTGTTACCTTGTTAGCATTTTGTTCTCCCATTCATCTATTGGCCTATGGACAAAATGACAAGATGGAAAAAATCACCTCAAAAAAAAGAACAAGAGATAGTTTCAACTGCCAGGGACCTAATTAATAAAGACATTAGTAAGATGTCGGAACTAGAGTTCAGAATGACAATTATAAAGATACTAGCTGGGATTGAAAAAAGCACAAAATATACTGGAGAAACCCTTTCTGGAGAAATAAAAGAACTAAAATCTAACCAAGTCAAAATCAAAGAGTCTATTAATGAGGTGCAATAAAAAATGGAGGTTCTAACAGCTAGGATAAATGAGGCAGATGAGAGAATCAGGGGTATAGAAGACCAAATGATGGAAAATAAAGAAGCTGAGAAAAAGAGAGATAAACAACTATTGGAACATGAGGGCAGAATTCGAAGATAAGTGATACCATAAGACGAAACAAAATTAGAATAATTGGGATCCCAGAAGAAGAAAGAGAGAGAGGGGCAGAAGGTATATTGGAGCAAATTATAGCAGAGAACTTCCCTAATTTGTGGAAGAAAACAGGCATCAAAATCCAGGAGGTACAGAGAACCCCCCTCAAAATCAATAAAAATAGGTCAACACCCCAACATCTAATAGTAAAAGTTACGAGTCTCAGAGACAAAGAGAAAATCCTGAAAGCAGTATGGGACAACAGATCTGTAACCTACAATGGTAGAAATATTAGATTGGCAATAGACTTATCCACAGAGACCTGGCAGGCCAGAAAGGACTGGAATGATATATTCAGAGCACTAAATGAGAAAAATATGCAGCCAAGAATACTATATCCAGCGAGGCTATCATTGAAAAAAGAAGGAGAGATTAAAAGCTTCCAGGACAAACAAAAACTAAAGGAATTTGCAAACATGAAACCAGCCCTCCAAGAAATATTGAAAGGGGTACTCTAAGTAAAGAGAGAGCCTAAAAGTAACAGACCAGAAAGGAACACAGACAATATACAGTAACAGTCACCTTACAGGCAATACAATGGCACTAAATTCATATCTTTCAATAGTTACCCTGAATGTAAATGGGCTAAATGCCCCAATCAAAAGACACAGGGTATCGGATTGGATTAAAAAAGAAGACCCATCAATATGTTGTCTGCAAGAGACTCATTTTAGACCCAAACTAACCTCCAGATTGAAAGTGAGGGGGTGGAAAGCCATTTACCATGCTAATGGACACCAAAAGAAAGCTGTGGTGGCAATCCTTATATCAGACAAATTAGATTTTAAAACAAAGACTATAATAAGAGATGAGGAAGGACATTATATCCTACTTAAAGGGTCTATCCAACATGAAGATCTAACAAATGTAAATATCTTTGCCCCAACATGGGAGCAGACAATTATAAAAGCCAGTTTAATAACAAAAGCAAATAAACACATCGACAACAATACAATAATAGTAGGGAACTTTAACACCCCCCTGACTGAAATGGACAGATTATCTAAGCAAAAGATCAACAAGGAAATAAAGACTTTAAATGACACACTGGACCAAATGGACTTCACAGATAGATTCAGAACATTCCATCCCAAAGCAACAGAACACATTCTTCTCTAGTGCCTATGAAACATTCTCCAGAATAGATCACATCCTAGGTCACAAATCAGATCTCTACTAGTACCAAAAGGTTGGGATCATTCCCTGCATATTTTCAGACCACAGTGCTTTGAAATTAGAACTCAATCACAAGAGGAAAATCAGAAAGAACTCAAATATATGGAGGCTAAAGAGCATCCTACTAAAGAATGAATGGGTCAACCAGGAAATTAAAGAAGGATTAAAAACATTCATGGAAACAAATGAAAATGAAAACACAACTGTTCAAAATCTTTGGGATACAGCAAAGGCACTCCTAAGAGGAAAGTATATAGCAATACAAGGCTTTCTCAAGAAACAAGAAAGGTCTCAAATACACAACCTAACCCTACACCTAAAGGAGCTAGAGAAAGAACAGCAAATACAGCCTAAACCCACCAGGAGAAGAGAAAAAATAAAGATCAAAGCAGAAATCAATGAAATAGAAACCAGAAAAACAGTAGAACAGATCAACAAAATTAGGACCTGGTTCTTAGAAAGAATTAAAAAGATTGATAAACCCCTGGCCAGACTATTCAAAAAGAAAAGAGAAATGACCCAAATAAATAAAATCATGAATGAAAGCTGAGAGATCACAACCAACACCAAAGAAATACAAACAATTATAAGAACATATTATGAGCAAGTATATGCCAGCAAATTGGATAATCTGGAAGAAATGAATGCATTCCTAGAGATCTACAAACTACCAAAACTGAACCAGGAAGAAATAGAAAACCTGAACAGACCTATAACCACTAAGGAAATTGAAGCAGTCATCAAAAATCTCCCAACAAACAAGAGCCCATGGCCAGATGGCTTCCCAGGGGAATTCTACTAAACACTTAAAGAAGAATTAATACCTATTCTTCTGAAACTGACCCAGAAAAGAGAAATGGAAGGACTACTTCCAAACTCGTTTTATGAGGCCACCATTACCTTTATCACAAACCAGACATAGACCCCATCAAAAAGGAGAATTACAGACCAATATCCCTGATGAACATGGATGCAAATATTCTCACCAAAATACGAGCCAATAGAATCCAACAGTACATTAAAAGGATTATTCACCACAACCACATGGGATATATTCCTGGGCTGCATGGTTGGTTCGACATCAGCAAATCAATCCATGTGATACAATACATTAATAAAAGAAAGAACAAGAACCATATGATCTTCTCAATAGATGCAGAAAAAGCATTTGACAAAGTACAGCATCTTTGCTTGATCAAAACTCTTCAGAGTACAGGGATAGAGGGTACATAACTTAATATCTTAAAAGCTATCTATGAAAAACCCACAGAGAATATCATTATCAATGGGGAAAAATGGAGAGCTTTCCCCCTAAGGTCAGGAACATGGCAGGGATGTCCAGTCTCACCACTGCTATTCAACACAGTACTGGAAGCCCTAGCCACAGCAATCAGAAAACAAAAAGAAAGAAAAAGCATCCGAATCACAAAGAAGAAGTCAAACTCTAACTCTTTGAAGATGATATGATACTTTATGTGGAAAACCTAAAAGACTCCACCCAAAACTGCTAGAACTCATACAGGAATTCAGTAAAGTGGCAGGATATAAAATCAATGCACAGAAACCAGTGACATTCCTATACACAAACAACAAGACAGAAGAAAGAGAAATTAAGGAGTCGATCCCAATTACAATTGCACCCAAAACCATAAGATACCTAGGAATAAATCTAACCAAAGAGGCAAAGAATCTGTACTCAGAAAACTATAAAATAGTCATGAAAGAAATTGAGGAAGACATAAAGAAATGGAAAAACGTTCCATGCTCATGGATTGGGAGAACCAACATGTGAAGATGTCAATGCTACCTAGAGCAATCTACACATTCAATGCAATCCCTATCAAAATACCATCCACTTTTTTCAAAGAAATGGAACAAATAATCCTAAAATTTGTATGGAACCAGAAAAGACCCCGAATAGCAGAGGAATGTTGAAAAAGAAAAGAAAAGCTGGTGGCATCACAATTCCGGACTTCAAGCTCTATTACAAAGCTGTCATCATCAAGACAGTATGGTACTGGCACAAAAACAGACACATAGATCAATGGAACAGAATAGAGAGCCCAGAAATGGACCCTCAACTCTATGGTCAACTAATCTTTGACAAAGCAGGAAAGAATGTCCAGTGGAAAAAAGACAGTCTTTTCAACAAATGGTGTTGGGAAAATTGGACAGCCACATGCAGAAGAATGACACTGGACCATTTCCTTACACCACACACAAAAATAGGCTCAAAATGGTTGAAAGACCTAAATGTAAGACAGGAGTCCATCAAAATCCTAGAGGAGAACACAGGCAGCAACCTCTTCGACCTCAGCCGCAGCAACTTCTTCCTAGAAACATCGCCAAAGGCAAGGGAAGCAAAAATGAACTATTGGGACTTCATCAAGATATAAAGCTTTTGCACAGAAAAGAAACAGTCAACAAAACCAAAAGACAACCGACAGAATAGGAGAAGATATTTGCAAATGACATATCAGATAAAGGGCTAGTATCCAAAATCTATAAAGAACTTATCAAACTCAACACCCAAAGAACAAATGATCCAATCAAGAAATGGGCAGAAGACATGAATAGACATTTTTCCAAAGGAGACATCCAAATGGCCAACAGACACATGAGAAAGTGCTCAACATCGCTCGGCAACAGGGAAATCCAAATCAAAACCTCAGTGAGATACTACCTCACACAAGTCAGAATGGCTAAAATTAACAAGTCAGGAAATGACAGATGTTGGCAAGGATGCGGAGAAAGGGGAACCCTCCAACACTGTTGGTGGGAATGGAAGCTGGTGCAGCCACTCTGGAAAACAGTATGGAGGTTCCTCAAAAAGTTGAAAATGGAGCTACCCTATGACCCAGCAATTGCACTACTGGCTATTTACCCCAAAGATACAATATAGTGATCAGAAGGGGTATGTGCACCTCAATGTTTATAGCGGCAATGTCCATAATAGCCGAACTATGGAAAGAGCCAGGCTGTCCATCAACAGATGAATGGATAAAGAAGAAGTGGTATATATATATATATAATGGAATATTATGCAGCCATCAAAAAAAGAACAAAATCTTGCCATCTGCAATGACATGGATGAAATAGAGGGTATTATGTTAAGCGAAATAAGTCAGTCAGAGAAGGACATGTATCATATGATCTCACTGATATGAGGAATTCTTAATCTCTGGAAACAAACTGAGGGTTGTTGGAGTAGTGGGGGTGGGAGGGACAGAGTGGCTGGGTGATAGACATTGGGGAGGGTATGGGCTATGGTGAGTGCTGTGAATTGTGTAAGACTGTCGAATCACAGACCTGTACCTCTGAAACATAATACATTATATGTTAAAAAAAAAAAAGAAGACGAAGAAGAAGATAGTAGGAAGGGAAAAATGAAGGGGGAAATCAGAGGGCTAGACGAACCATGAGAAACTATGGACTCAGAAACAAACTAAGGGTTCTAGAGGGGAGAAGGGTGGGGGAACGCATTAGCCTGGTGATGGGTATTAAAGAGGCCATGTACTGAATAGAGCACTGGGTGTTATATGCAAATAGTGAATCATGGAACACTACATCAAAAACTAATGAAAAAATCATATTAACATATTTTGCTTAAGTTAATTGAAAATAAAATCTCATAGGTTTATTACAAGTGTACATTTGTATCCAGTACATAAAATATTTTCAAATATATAAAACACTATGCATATAAATAATCTTTACTGTTTTACTTCCTCTATGATTTGTCTGATGGTCTAAACTACACATTCTTAGAATAGTTTACTAATGCATAAAGGATTTTTTTAGCATGATTATAAATGAAAACATATTGCAATAAACAATGTTTCATAAACATTTTTATGAGAACAACAACAACAAAAAAGAAGGTTTTAATCTTGATGAAGTCCCAAAAGTTCATTTTTGCTTTTGTTTCCCTTGCCTTTGGAGACGTGTCTTGAAAGGCACTGTGGCCGATGACAAAGAGGTTACTGCCTATATTCTCCTCTAGGATTTTGATGGATTTCTGTCTCACACTGAGGTCTTTCATCCATTTTGAGTTTATCTTTGTGTGTGGTGTAAGTGAATGGTCCAGTTTCATTCTTCTATATGTAGCTGTCCAATTTCCCAGCACCACTTATTGAAGAGACTGTCTTTTCTCCATTGGATGTTTTTTCCCTGATTTGTCAAAGATTAGTTGACCATAGAGTTGAGGGTCCATTTCTGGAGTCTCTATTCTGTTACATTGGTCTATGTGTCTAGAGCACATAGAAAACAACAAATGTTGGCCAGGATGTGGAGAAAGTGGAACCCTCTTACACTGTTGGTGGGAATGCAAGCTGGTACAGCCACTCAGAAAAACAGTATGGAGGTTCCTCAAGATGTTAAAAAGAGAGCTACTCAATGACCCAGCAATTGCACTACTAAGGATTTAACCCAAAGATACAGATGTAGTGAAAAGAAGGGGCATGTACACCCCAATGTTCATAGCAGCAGTGTCCGCAATCACCAAACTGTGGAACGAGCCGAGATGCCCTTCAACAGATGAATGGATAAAGAAGAGGTGGTACAATTATAAAATGGAATATTATTCAGCCATCTGAAAGGATGAATACCCACCATTTGCACTGAAATTGTTGGAACTGGAGGGCATTATGCTAAGTGAACTAAGTCAAGCAGAGAAAGACAATTATCATATGGTTTCACTTATATGTGGAACATAAGCAATAGCATGGAGGACGTTAGGGGAAGGGAGGGAAATCTGAAGGAGAAGAAATCAGAGAGGGAGATAAACCATGAGAGACTATGAACCCTGGGAACCAAAATGAGGGTTTCAGAAGGGAGGAGGGTGAGGGAAGTGGGCAACAGGGTGATGGGTATTAAGGAGGGCACATGTTGTGATAAGCACTGGGTGTTATTTATAATTAATGAATCACTGAACACTACCTCAAAAACTAATAGTGTACTATATGCTGGCTAACTGAACATAATAAAAAATAAAATAAAATAAATATGCAAATATTTTAAAAATTCAAAACAGGAGATAAGGAGATACTAATGAGATGAGATAGGAGATTGAAATAAACCTAAGTCATTGTGAGAAAGAAATGATTTAAGGATACAAGGATCAGGAAAATTATAAAGAAAGAAAGAAATATTTGAATTTGTGAACCCAGTACAACTCCCCAGTCCACACACACACACACACACACACACACACACACACACAGATGCTTGTGCACACATGCACACACACAGAAAGTGAATGGAAGATAATTGGATAAGAGCAAAAAATCTAAAAGGAATATAATTATAACTTTATTTTTATTTATTTATTCTTTTAAAGATTTTAATTACTTGACAGAGAGGGACACAGCAAGAGAGGGAACACAAGCAGGGGGAGTGGGAGGGGGAGAAGCAGGCTTCCTGCAGAGCAGGGAGCCCAATGCGGGAGTTTGATCCCAGGACCCTGGGATCATGACCTGAGCCCAAGGCATATGCTTAACGATCAAGCCACCCAGGCGCCTTATAATTATAACTTTAATGTTTTGTTATTATCTTAAAAGTTGACTACTACAATAGCTAATATTGGGTTAACATTGTAATAATTGTAATTCTGTAATAACACTATGTTAATATATTACAGCAACTAATGAGCTTAAATAGATTTTTAATTGCAAACTGAAATGTCCCATTAACCTCTCATGATGTGTTATGCATTGGATATCTAGATAATAAATTCCTAATATATTTTATTTTTAACAAAATCAACATAAACCAAATGTTTAAAGTCTTAATATGCAGTCTAAGATGAACCACTCAACATAATTTTATCTTTTAAAATCCCCTATTGATTGTTCAACTATTTTATTTATATACAAAATTCTTCAATTTCCTAGAAATACAGAGAATGTTAAAGATACATATTGCATGGAGACAATTTAATGTAGACTCATTACAAGTAGATTTACACCTGATTTAGCCATTCGTTTAGAAAAAAATATTTCATGTCTTTTTAAAGATATTTGAGTGAAAGAAAAGATACAGTTGAAATGCAAAACTGAGGTTACTCTTAATTTAAGTAAATACCACAAAGTGTAAACACTACGATATAAATATTTTAGCACATACAGCAAGCAGATTTATCAAAACCCTTGGGAAGCATGAACTCCAACCTAATGAGAGAACGCTTGCAAAGGACAAAGATTATGAATCGGAATACTTTGAAAAGAAAACAGATGCAGGGAAGTTAGTGCTATATCTTTATAGCTCCCATGCTGTTCCTTAGAAGTCACTGAATGCACCATTGATCTGTCAATATCTGTTAATATCATTATACATAAAAGTATATGGAAACCCATGCAAATTGGTAAACCTATTGAATATAATTTATATTTTTCTTCTTTTGTTTCTCTGGGCATTTGTATCTTTGTTATATGCCCTCATTTTTCCTTTACTTGATTTTGCTTTTTTAAAAAAATTAGTATTCCATGCTGTCAGAGCTACTATGGAATAACTTTAAAACATGATTGTAAAAATATCTCTGCTTATATATGCTCTTTCTTAGTTTTCCCAAATTCAGTTTTTGTGTTTAAGAGACAGTGTATCAGCCAAGGATTATTCTCAAAGCCCCATCCCTGTGACATTATCTTGTGATGAGAGCACAGAAGAAATCCAGAATGTTTTATTGTAGCTTTTTTACTATGTATCCATGTATCAGACATTCTTCCTGGAGACAGTTCATTAAAAAGGCCTTGGCAGCTGTTTTCTCTCCTTGTGATAGATGTTATGCTCATGTAAAGTGGGAAATAACTGCTATTACTTTTTGTTATGTCCCCTGGAGGTTCTTCTGCTTCAGAAACTGTACTTACTCTGGATTTATCAGTCAGACCCCTCAGATGTGCCATATTTAATTGGGCTACATGGAGGTATCCCTAATAAAATAATACACATTGCCGTGAGCTTCAGGATTTTTCCTTCTGATTGTCTTTGAATGTGCCATGATTAAGAAAGACTGAAATACAGCAAAGATAACAATACTTTGTCATAAAATAACCTTGTTAAATCACAGGACTACTAATAAACTCAATCATGTTCCACATTATTGAGCTTCTACTGCCTTCTCTGCTGTGCTAATGGGAGGCCCTTCTCATAGTTAACCTTGTATCTTCTTTGCTCTTTTCAATGCCTAACATACAAAGAACTCACTTGTGAATATTATCTTAGAAATATGTGCTGGTGATGAAAGAAGTCACTGGATAAGTGTGGGCAGGCAGATAAGTAATTTATCTTACTCAGGAAAACAACAACAACAACAACTAGAAAGTAAATAATAAATCACAAAAAAAGTAAGCTAAAGCAAACCCAAAGTCAATTGATTCATTTTTTATTCAAGAAATAAGTTTTTCTTTATTATACTTACCATTATGTTGTTTTTATCCATCTTTGGGTAGAAAAACAAAGCTTGCTATGATAGCTGACCAAAGCCTCTTATTCTCCAACACCTGTCTAGACTTTCCAAAACATCTAATTTATTTATTTATTATTATTTTTTTTTAGAGAGGTGGGGGGCAGAGGGAGAGGGAAAGAGAGAATCTTAAGCAGACTCCATACTCAGAGTGGAGCCAGATGTGAGGCTCAAACTCATGACCCCAAGATCATGACCTGAGCTGAAATCAAGAGTTGGACGTTTAACTGACTGGGTGACCCAGGAACCCCTAGTTTAGCCCATTTTTAAAAAAAATAATAGAGTTGAGCCTGCTTCTCCCTCTCCCTCTGCCTGCCGCTGCCCCTGCTTGTGCCCGCTCTCTCTCTGACAAGTAAATGAATAAAACCTTAAAAAAAAAAGAGAGAGTTGCACACTTAACTGACTGAGCCACCCAGGCGCCCTTCAAGACATATAATATTATTTTATTTTCCTTTAAGCTATAATAATAATATATTTATTTTTATAATAGTATTTCACATACATATTTATTGTACAAATTATTACATGATAAGTATTAGACTACATGATATATGTACATTATCTCTAATCTTTACAATAGACTTGTAAAGTTTCAGTTGCACTTCAGATAAAGACAATGAACCTTAAAGAGGTTAAGTGACTGACCGGAGGCTTGCGAAATAGCTGTTGGGACACTAAAGACACTTCAAATGTAGAGTACTTAATTATTGAAGTGACTAAAGCACAAACAATTAAAGGGTAATTTTCTCTAAAAGAGAAATTGAGCATAACTACATAAAATATAAACTTCATGAGAAGTGCCTGGGTGTCTCAGTCGGTTAAGCATCTGACTTCAGCTCAGGTCATGAGCTGGGATTGAGTCCTGCTTTGGGCACCCCACTCAGCAGAGAGTCTGTTTATCTCTCTGCCCCTCTCCCAATTCATATTCACTTTCTGTCTCAAATAAATAAATTCTTTAAAAAATATATGTATAAATTTCATGAAATTAGCCAACACAAATTAATAAATTGATTGTATTTTCTGAAGTCTTCCATCCAATAAACAGGAAAATATTTAGAATTATAGATTACTACAATATTTAAACTGGTTTTAAATATGAAATACACTTTTTCTTTGTGCTACTTTGAAATTGGTTCCCCATTTCTGATTCATCTTACTGACTTTGTTTAAATAATAATTACCAGTGGGGCACCTGGGTGGCTCAGTTGGTTAAGTGACTGCCTTTGGCTGCGGTGATGATCCTGGAGTCCCAAGATCGAGTCCCACATCGGGCTCTCTGCTCAGAAGGGAGTCTGCTTCTCCCTCTGACGCTCCCCCCTCTCATGTGCTGCCTCTCTCTCATATTCTCTCCTCAAATGAATAAATAAAATCTTAAAAAAATAAAAAAATAATAACTACCAGTGAATTCATAACATTCCTAGTCAAATACATTTTTAATATTTCTACAAGGAAAAAAAACAAAACTAAACTAAAAGTCACCAAGACACACCCCTAACCAGGCAGTGACTTGGGATATAATGGGGAAAAAGAGTGTTACTGCACTTGGATTGGGATAAGTAATCGTCCTGCCAAAATATTTAAATTACTTTTTATTTTACTTCTAAATATCTTACTTTTTATTGTAATATCTCACTAAAAGAATTCTTTGTTAATAAAATTAAGGGGGATTTTGGACTTGTGTATTAGGAATAGAGGATATTATATCAAGAAACAAAAAGGTAAAAGCCATAAACTATTAATAGAGAGATGAAATGTCTTTATTCTCCTCCCTAAAATCTCCCTTACATCAGAAATTAATCCAATAATTCAGTAATATTTGTAGTGAAAATGGTATTGCAATGACCTTACTCAGAAGGTTCATTGATACTGATACCATATCATCCTGAAAATGAGGAAACATATCTACAATATTGGAAGCCTTCAAGTATTTTATATCTCAATGCTTCAGAGAAAAAGTTATAATATCTCCATAATCCAACTTGTTTAGCATTTGGGGGTGTTTATTTAAGGACAGTATTACATGAGGCTGCTGTGTGAAATAGCACATTCACAATTAGCACCAGGTTGGTTTTTCAAACAGGCAGTGATACAATTTTAAGAGTTCCCCAAAGCATTTTAAAGACTGAAAAAACATTTGTGTCATTACAAAGCCATAGTTTAAAGCTTATGAGCTTTCCACCCTACTAAGAAAAGCATTTAAAACAACCCACAGCAGATAGGGTAGGACAAAAAGAGGTGGATCTGTAATTACTAGGAGCACTATGGTTCAGCATACAAAATAGGATCACTCCTTTATCTATAAATATTTAATGGCAAAACATATTTTCTTCAATAATTAGCCACCAGTACTCATTTTTTTTCTGTTTGCCATGCCCTAGATGTCTTGACTCTAATTTCTTTTGTTGTTTATGAGACAAACTAATTTAAATCATTTGGCCACTCTGGATGTATTATTACATCTCAAGCCATATCTGCTTCTAAGAATAGTTATTTCTGTTTGGCATAAATGTTTCCCCTTCACCAAAAGATTGGACCCAAATTCAACAATTTGAATAGAATTTTTCTACTATCATTGCCATAGATCGGCTGATACCTTTTCATTTGGACTTTTGTAATAGCTGCCTGGCCTCTGGTCTCTTCTTCCTTAAATTCACCCTAAGCAATCCAAACAGAGTGTTCTTTATAAAATGCAACTCTGATAATGTCAAAAGGCACAGTAGTATAAGGATTAAGATTGGGAGTTTAGATCTTGTTGTTTCCTCATATTACCAATGTGTTTTAAACCAACTATGGCTTAATTTCCCCCTCTATGAATTGAGAATAATAATAATGTAACCTACCCTATAAGACAGTCAAGGGGATTAAGTGTTAGTTCATATGAGACACTTATATTAGAGCCTGGCAATTTTTAAGCACTCAAAAAATGTTAGTTATTAGTGTTATCACCATATTTTCAAAATCTGTCATTTTTTCCTATGGGATACAGCAGTAAGTCAGAGATTCCTGAATGGAATCTCCACAAATTGGTCTTAGTGTATTTTTCAAAATATCTCAAAATATAGACAACATATTATACATACTATAAATACATACAACACATACAATATATTCTTTCTCTAATACTAGTTTATATTTTATTTTTATACAGATATATTGAAACAGAATTCACATACCATAAAATTAGCAATTTTTGTTAGATTCACAAATTTGAGTAACCATTACAATCACCGAATTTTAGAACATTTCATCATTCTATAAAAAAAAAATCTTACTCTTTGGCAGTCATTCCACTCGCCACTCACTAACACCAAACAGTCCTTAGCAATTATTAATCTAATTTCTGACTCTCTGGATTTGCATTTTTATATGATATATAATATTATGTTGTATGAATATTAAATTATTATATTATTAGTATAATTAATAATACATAATATTAATATTATGATAAATATATATTTGCATTTTTATATAAATAGAATAATAAAGATCTGGTCTTCTGTGTCTGCTTCTTTCACTTAGCATAATGTTTTCAAGGTTTATCCATGTCTTGGCAAGTATGAATACTAGATGCCTTTTTTATAGCCAAATAATTATCTACCTCTTTACCTGTCGATAAATATCTTGGTTCTTTCCAGTTTAAGCTATTATGAATAATGCTGCCATAAACTAATGTACAAGTTTTATGTGCACGTAAAAACTTATTTATTTTTCTATTTTGGGGGTATATACCTAGGGCTAGAATTGCAGGGCATGGTAACTCCATGCTTAACATTTTGAGGAATTCTCAAACTGTTTTCCCAATTGGCATCACCATTTTACCAACCCACTGTCAATATATAAGAGTTCCAACCAACATCTCCACCTTCTCCCTGCCACTTAGTATTGTCTGTCCCTTTTTATTTTAGCCATCCTAGTGGGTGCAAAGTGATATTATATTCTATAATTTTTAACTCACTCTGTATTCTTACACCTCTGGCCATTTATTACTGCTGTTCCCTGTTTACAACAGTTTCCCTTTCTCCTACCTGATCTCTTACTGAGGAGTTGAACTCCTATTTTTCCTTGAAGACAGAGTTAAAAATCTCTTGTATCTGAAGAAGCATAATCTAATCTACCACTGAAAAAAGAAATCACCCTCCACCTACTCCTATAGCATATTAATCTGTATTATAGCATTTAAAATATTCTGCTTTATAACAAAAGCCAATGTTATATTTTTATCTACTTCCTCAACAGACTCTGAGGTGCTCAAAGGAAAGAATTTTGCTTAACATAGTGTTTTACACATAGAAGACACTTAACTGTTCATCAAATTTACATTTGGCCAGTTATTCATTTTGATAACTAGAGAAATGAGCACCCTTTTGACTAAAGCGTATCAAATGTTTTCCAATAAAGTACTAAGACTTAAAAAAATAATGAATATGCTTCTTATATTATCGAAAGACAAACTGAATTGATATCTAATAATACGTGTTAATAATGTGTTTAACTCTCAGACTCCCTCACTTGATTCCAATTTTCTTCAGGATTGATACTGTCCCAGTGCCTAGAGCAATTCCAGAGCCACTGAAAGGATATGCACTTTTGTTTACTCAGTCTACCGAATTACAGTGAAATAACAGTTGTAGTTTATGTTTTCTCTCTAAGCAAAGGACAATGATGCAATTGCTAAAATATCATTTATTTCTTCAGCTGCAGTACTTCCCAAATGCAAGTATGAGTCAAAACAATGTGTCTTTTAGAATTACATTAGCCTTCTCATGAAAACTTTGTAATCATTAACAGGGCTGCCATCCACATATATTCATATTAAGTACAGTGATGTGGGTCCTGATTAAAAGTTCTTGAGTAGAGAGAAAAAATAATTGATGATGTATTTTTGACATTGGTTACCGCTTCTACCTTGCATGGTACAGCACTGGTCTGGCAGAATATTACCGTAAGAGCCCTGGTCTTCAAATAGGACAATGCTGTTGTTCTACATCAAATATTCTCCAAGCAGAAATCTACTTTAGGAAATTCTCTAATCATAATCCTCCCCCTCAACCTTTCAACGATAATGGTTGTTGTTATGTATGTATTCATTTCTTACTCTAGGTCAAACATTGCAGTAATTCCTTCATATAAATTATCTCATTTAATATTCACAAAAAAACACAAAGAGATAAATAGTACAAATTTGGCAATTACTGTTTACTTAGGTAATTTACTTTATTCTGGTATCACCACCACACAGAGTAAAGTAATTTACCTAAGGTTTTATGTAGTTAGTGGTGGAGCAAGAATTTGAACACAAGACTACCGTTTTTCTTGAAAACACTGCATCTCCCTTTGATTAGTTCCAAATTTCAAAAATATCCAGAATACAAATTAAAAGTTATGATTCCTAGAATTTGGGGCAGTTCAGGACTCCATGGTTAGAGCAACACTACCTTGTTTTCTAGTATTCAGCTCTTCATTCCTCTCCTTATCACCAGATTTTACATTTTGTCTTTAAATACACAATAATTAATTAACTTTTAGATCTTTGTGGCAATTGATTACTGTTGGGTTATCTCAAAATTATGATTAAGAATTACTTTAAGTGTTCGAAAAGTATTTATGACGTTATACAATAAATACAAAAACTTTGAGTAGTATGAAGGACACCCGTATTCTGAGAAATAGAACTATCTACTAGGTGGTGTGCTTTAATCAGAGATCATGTTTTTGCTTAATATATAGGATCACATATTGTAATCTGCTCTTTCCAGTTTGCTATGTGATCAGCTCCTTTGGTTTGATAAAATTCTATAAACTGCTTCACATAGAACCATTCTAGGAAACATTACTGGAAAAGCTAATAAAGTTGGCAAGTTTTTTAAAAAAAGATAATAGATGGGGGCGCCTGGGTGGCTCAGTCGTTAAGCATCTGCCTTCGGCTCAGGTCATGATCCCAGGGGCTTGGGATCGAGCTCCACATTGGGCTCCCTGCTCAGCGGGAAGTCTGCTTCCCGCTCCCCACTCCCCCTGCTTGTGTTCCCTCTCTCGCTGTGTCTCTCTCTGTCAAATAAATGAATAAAATCTTTTAAAAAAAAGATAATAGATGGCATTCATACATCAAAGATTTCTTCAAGGAATACTATATTAAAATATATCATGGACAGGAAAGATGAATTCTCACTTGATCTCTTACACTCAGTGTTTCTTGTTTGCATGTTTGGAACAGTCGGTGTCGCCACCAACAAGAACCGGAGTCAACTCGAATGCAAGGAATGAGCAATATGTTTTTTTTCCTCTCAGCACTACACACTGTATCCATATTTTAACAGTATCTTGAAAGAAAACTTTGGCATTCAATGACTATAAATTTTATTTAGACATACAGATCCCGACTATAAAAAATGATAGCATACTTTTTAGACATTTTAAGAAAAAATCATACCCTGAGTTGTGTCAGTGGCTTAGTGCATAGATAAATTTAAGTAAAACCACACTAATTTTGAGAAACAGAACAATATAAACATAGGAAGTGGATTAGTCTAGCAATTTGTCTACATGCTTTCACAGTAGTCATTCCTTTACTGCAAATACATTTATCATTTCCCCTTTCTGACTCTAACTTCTCCTCCCATTTCCTTACCAAAAGAATTTCTCCTGATTCATTTAGGTTACTCTCTAACTAATATTGGTTTCTTCCCTGAACATCAAACAAACAAACAAAAATGTCTGATGAAGACGAAAAGCAAGAGCAAACACTACCAATTCAGAATCCCAGAAATTCTTGGAATGCAGAATTGATTAATCAAAACATGCATTCATTCATTCACTAACCAATGAGAATTAGACATATATCAGCTATGATAATACCTCTCTGAAAAGAACATAAACATAATTCTATGTAAATTAGTAAACTGAAAATTGTATGTTTCCCCCATTATCCTGACACCACTTGTTCCCTTCGAAATAAGAAATTCTTGTTTCTTAATGCAACTCTGTGCTAAAACTCTTGTGTTTCTATGGTCTAGAACAAGCATTTGTAGAAACAAAGCAGTAATAAATTTAACTTAATCATCTTAACAACTAAATCACTCAGATTTCTTATTTAAAAAAGATAAGGATTATCAATAATTTTAGCACTTTGTAATTACCTTATCAACTAATCACTTTAAAATAATACAAAAACATATTGCATAAGTCTCAGGTTTTTCAGCACTTGAAGTTTCTTACAGCTGTATCTGTGGCATCATGACAGATGGTATGTTTCTTTAAAGAGTTCTTTTTTAATACGAAAATGTGTGCTAAATGTGGATAATCTGCTTATTTTCTTTGAAACAACCATTTTATGAGCTTTCTGTCCACAGTTTAATTAGCTCTTCCGCACTTTGTCCCTTTTTCAAAATTGCAGTTATTTTCATTTTCATTTGGATTAAGAAAAAGGTTGAGATGTATGTTTAAAACATTAGCTAGTCACCAAAGAGTAGAATTGCCTCCTGAGTTCTGCCAAGAAGAGGAAATAGCTTGGAAAGATGTCAACACTAAAAAACTGTCAATAACTTTTTTGGCTGCTGTTGTTCAAAACATTTTATTAGTATTTGATCGGTGTTTTTAAAACAGACCAAAATACACTCAGGATTTATAGACTTTGGAAACAAATAATTATATGTGAAGCCAAAATCCATTCCCTTCTCATTATACCGTTTCTATTCAAATGTATGAATCCATATTTGAAATTCTGGCATTATATATATTTTTTGATATGAGGTATGTTCCATCTGGATCCCATCCAGAGGGCTTTAATAATTAAAGTACCAGTGAAATGTCTCATAATGTTGAGGAAAAAGCACACAACAAAGATTCAGGAGACAGATTCAACCATTGCAGTAGTCAGATTCCCTAGGTCTCAGTTCTGAAAAGTAAGGAGGTAATTCCTGCCTTCTCTATTTTAAGGGGTTGTTGTCAATATGAAATGAAATCAAAATCTAAATAAATGTTTACAAATTAGAAGTATCCTAGAAAATATAAGAGCTTTTGTTTTGTAGACACTTGGTATCAACAAAAGTGTATCAAAGAAGCTTAAGATTTGTTTATTAAGTGTAAAAAACAGGATAGGAATAGATACCTACAATGCATATTCAACTATGTAAAAAAAAGCTTAGAAATACCAAAAGATGAACACACTAAAATGTTAATTATAGGTCTCTCTAGGTAAGGTAACTAGGGTGGATGCTACTTTCTTTAATCTTATCCACATTTTTTTTCAATAGTGAGTATATTTTAACTTTATAAGAAAAATATCAAGGTAGGTCTTTAGAATTATCTTTCTTTTCACTTACACCTCACTTATCTTACTCATTAATAGTGAATATAAAAGGCAAACTTTATGTCTACATTAATGACAATTGCTTTAGAAATCAAGATTCCCGGTTAAAACTGAAGTTTTCACAATCCTAACCCTGGATCTCTCTTTCAAATATATTATCTGCATCTCCCATCCATTATAAAATAAAGAGAAATATTTTCTATCTTTCTTAAAAGGTTTCTCAAGATTATTCTTTTCCTCTTCTATAATATGTTAAAATTTCCACTCTCTTTTATTTAATTTTCCATGTGATTACGGAAATTTTTTTTAAGCTAGATTTTTTGCCTCAGAGTGTGCCATGCCTCTTCAGTTCTCTGTGTCTTGTCTGAATGCTAGCCAGGAGTTGTAACTGACTTTTGCCTGCTCCTGGGATCCAAAGACAAGGTAGCCTCATGGTGTCTTTACTCCTGCAGCTCATGGAGATTGATAGAATGACTCTCATACTAAAGAACAACTAGAATATGTCAACTGAGGTCTCAGTTTTGTATATGATGCCTTCCTGAAAAGTAGGTATATAATAAGTGGGAAATAGTTCTTAAATAGTTCTATGATACTAATAAGGCGAAAACTGAAATCATTCACTTCCCTATATTATTTCTACTTTATAATAATGTTAACCACTAAAATTGTTGAACTTAAGGTTTGGTTTTGTAGAGTTTAGGTCCTTTTTTTTATAACCTTATATGAAGAGTTCAAGGTTTCAGAAGCTAAAATGAGGATGGGGAAGGGAATGTTCGATGGAAAGAGATAAATTTTTCCTTAATATCTATCAGGGAAAATATTTTAGCATAGTAAAAGGAAATTTAAATATGGATCATGTGCTTCTTTTATTAATGCTCCTCTTCCCTCCCCTATAAGTTCCATGAAAGGCAGTAGGGTAACTCTCTCAATGGTACCTGTGTTACCTACATGAAAATTAATTGAACTCAAAAGATAAGTCCTTCAATACTTCAATCTTACTCAAAGGTTATAAAGTGCACTGACTAATGAATGAATATGGTACTTTGAAAAACATCTAAAACATAATATATAATTATCTTCCATTAGGGGAACATATCAGAAAGTTTTATTTTCATTTTTTTAAACAGTTGAGTTCAGGCCAGTTTCTCATTTTGTGTCATTTTTCTCATCTTGCTCTGGCTTGTGTTCAGAACTCCCACTGACTTCCAGAAAGATCTTTGCATTTGGCTCAGCTTCAAAAGTAGGAAACAAGATATTGAACAGACCCCACTGCTTCTGAATATCTCTAAAATAATAATGCTCTACCTTCCAACTGGAGACCGCACAGTGTATTTTTCATCATCAGCATCAAAGAGTGCAAATGTGACACTATATAAAATATTTTATAAAATGAATTCAAAGACTATAAAAGAGTTGCTGACTGTTTTGTGGGATTTTTTGTTTTCTATTATCATGAATATATAATTTCATGTGGTCCTTATAAAATCTTGTGAAGTTTTTAGGGTAGATATGAGTTTTTCTATTGTGCAGAGAAGAAAACATGGCATAGAACTGTTAGCTGTTTAATAATAACTCCTAGCTCTGTCAGCAGCCTGTGTACTTCAGACATCTGACAAGCTGCAGCATTACTTATGGGAGTTTTACAGGTCACGCAGGTGCACTAAGTATTGTCTACAGAATGGAAGTATTTTTCATTTATTTATGTACTATAATTTAAAAATATTTTTAAGTTCTACTGTCTCACTAAAAGACTCTATCTCAGTCAAAGACAGACTGAAATGACAAGAATCTTTCTCATTATAAAATCAGTATCTTCAATAGCTATGGCAGTAACACAAATAAGTCATCAGTATTAATGGGTGAGGAAATGAATCGTATTTGAAAAAACCCACAAGTTAGCATTCTCTAATTTATTAATAAAGTATGGATGAAGCAATTCTTATTTTCCCTTAAAATACCATAATATTCATAATTGTCTTAGAATTATGAGAGGAAAAAGATGACATATTAAATGATGACAGAGGAGAGGACAGAATATGGAGAAGAAAATTTTTAAAGGATGAAATAACAAATATGATGTGAAAGGAAGAATAAAACTAGAGATCTAACAGACCCTGAAGGAATACCTGTGGATGAGAAACAATAATGGGAAATAAAGACAAAGGATAATGAATATATCTCCTAAAGGAAACAATATCACTCTGATTTCCTTTTGGATACAATTATGTCTACTCTTTTCATCATAAATATCATCAAATTGTCGATTTTATTCTTATTCAATAATCATTAAGTAAAAATGTGAACAAAAGGCATGCAAGGAAATATTTTGATGTTTATAATATGAAAGTGCACAAACAAAAACAATAAGAAACTCATCTGGACATTTCTCCCCTATTTCTCCATAAAATAAAAGCCTTAATATGTGGAAGGAGGGGTGATAAATGCTGCTGGTCATGTTGCATGAGTGAAATCCCATTGCATCTGTGGAAGGGGAGAGAAAAAATTCATTCCTTTGGTGGAGAGGAAGAAATATATGCCAGGTTCAGAACTATGCCTAGAGAGAATAAAAATCACTAACCCTCACACCCAAAACTCTAACATACAGACTATCTCACAAAGAGGTTTCTTTGGAACAACAGAGAATGCCTCACAAGTTCTCCCTCTTTTAGCAAGTGTTGAGGAAAAAATAATCTGTGAGACATAGTCCAATGAGAAAATTTAAAGCTGAAAGGAGAGCAATCTGTCATCAGAAAACAAAATCTTCTGGCAAACCATTTCCCACACTAAAGACAAGGTATCACTAGAGGAATTTGAAGCCAAGGGTGCACTGGGGATAACTACAGAAACAAGAAACCTCAAATCGAACTCAACTTCAAACGAGATTATCTCACATCTTGCACTAGAGGCAAAACAGAAGAACAACATTTCCAGATAGAACATTGATGTACTTCACTTCTTATTGTCTTGCAAATGATGTCCATCCAGTTTTCAACAAAAATATGAGACCTATTAAAGTGCAAGAAAAAAAAAACGCTAAGAGACAAATCAATTATCAGAACAAGATCCATATATGCCACAGATGCTGGAATTATTTCAGAGGAAACTTGAAATAACCATGATTAATATGTTAAAGGAAAAGATGAACAATATGCAACACTAGATAGGTAAATTCAAGGGCAAAATGGAAATTATACAAAAAAATTAAATGCAAATGCTAAGAATGCAAACAGTAAATGGAGATGAAGAATAAAGTCTTTCAAGAATTTTTGCTATAAAAATATGCTTTGAAAGACAGTCCAGCACAAAGCCTGTCAATGCCACGCCTCTAAGATGTGCGGAAATGAGAAACCCGTGGTAAGATTATCTCCTCGCAGTTCAAATTTGAATGATTATGTAAAGGTTCTACAGAGAGTCAAACTATTACCATAATATAATTATTTGTTCTTTTCTGAATGTTTACAATATTTCATAGCTTAAAATAACATTGAAAATATACAATTGGTTTAAAGCAATATTTAAATTCTCCTATATTTCTCTAAATGGAGCAATAGTGCCCATCCCTCAGGAGCTCCACAGTCCAGTGCTAAAATTCCTTTGGTGAGTTAAAGGTGACATCCATGTAAGTATCTGATCTTGACCCATTGGTGCTTGAAAACAAATTGTATCAGTTAGAGTTATCTTGGTGGCAATAAAAGAAGAAGGTTTTTACAAGTTGAATACAATTTTTGGAAGAACATTGGTAACTCACACCTTTGACAAATGACCATGAAGTAGATTCTTAGGAACCAATGTAACTCATGTGCCAGAAAGAAGGACCCATACAACAGAATGCTAAATACATTTAACATTTTGTCTGTCTGTTCAACATTCAAAGTTCAGAGTTCATCATGGGAACATTGTTTTGATTGAGGCTGGATCAAATGACAACTTCCAGCTACTGCCTATCACATATATCTGATGGAGAAGAGGAAAGTTCTCAAACAGAAATGGAAGTACTCTTAAACTTAGCCCAAACAAAATAAGACAAAACAAAAAATACAGAAAGCAGATTCAGGAGACTCACTCAAATAATGATGAAACAGCAGTAGGAAAATAATATTATTAGAAACTTCTAAAGGCTCCATCCTATTACTAAAATACAGTTAATATATATCTCCATCAGTACTTTATAAACCTAACAATTTTCATGCTTGGTCCTGATTATATTTTGAACCTTGGTTATTAATATCACTATCTGTATAGTCTTTATATTAGAACTCCAGACTCCCTCATTTTCTTTGTCTTTCTTGATCTCACTTATCAGAAAAAAAGCTGTAGAGCTCAAAAATGGTATTAAATTGATTCCTCCTCATTTCTACAACTATATTGCCTCATTTCAGGCTTTCTGTTGACCTTCCAAATATCAGGGTCTTCTCATTTCCCCCAACTTCCATGTTCTTGCCTTGGTTTCTCTCTCTAAAAACAAATTGGATCACATAATCTAGTACTTAAAAATGGAAAAACATATAATAAAAACTCTATTAATGTCCCATTCTGATATCCCCATAGCATAAGACATAGATCCACCCAATCTCTAAATAATTTGAAAAGTAAATTATTACAAGTAAAAGACTGAAGTAAATTTATTTGAATTTACCTAAAACAAGTCAATTAAATTAATGACTAAAAAGCTCACTTTTTGAGAATATGTAATAAGTAAAATAATTTTTCCATTTTATGCTTGTTTTTTCTATGATATCATTTTATTTTTAGAATGGCAAAATAGTTTATTTAGAGTCAATGGCTTCCTTTATAAACACTACAAAATTAAATATGACATATCCTTTAATCAACAAAGACTACTCTGAAAAAATACCTACAGAATGATCAAAAGATCTTTATCAATAAATCTTATTTCAGACTGTTATCTCAAAATTTATTTCTTGAAAAAATTAGTATGAGTATTTATGTAAAATGACAACTAGATGAAATAGTATCATTGTGGACAAGGAAAATGTCCAAAAGTACTTATTATTCACTTTTATTTCTTTGTTAAATATGTTATTATATTTGATTTAAGATTATAATTTTAAAAGGCAAAAAACATCATTGAATGGTAAGGTTTTTTATAATAGATTTGTACTCCAAAGACACAAGAGTTTTTATCATATTAAGTACAGCAAAACATTTTTGACCTGTATCCTTCTTTATTAAAAAATTATTTAGCATATCAAGTGAATTTAATAATATTTAGTTGGCTCTAAGTTACTTAAACAACATATCTTTTTACCATAGTTTCTTTTTTTTTTTTTGGTTGTCAAATGATCCTTTATTGAAACATTTTCCTTTGTAGTTAACTAGCCGGGCATTCCAGCGCACCACTGTTGATGTCATCTATGATGTCATGAGGGTGGCGGCCATCTACATTGCAGCCCACAGACTGGGCAGTCCCCAGGATCTCTTTAATGGTTCCAGAGAGTTCTCTCGCTAAAGATCGGTGTCGCATCTGTCGGGCAATATTGACAATCTCATCAAAAGTGATATTTCCACTGTGCTTAATGTTTTTCTGCTTCTTTCTGTCTCTTGGTGGTTCCTTGAGGGCTTTGATAATCAGGGCAGAGGCAGAAGGTACCACTTCAATCTGGGCCTGTCTGTTCTGAATGGTCAGTTTCACCGTAATCCTTAGACCCTTCCAATCACCGGTTGCCTTGGCGATGTCATCACCAACCTTTTTTGGAGACAGACCCAGCGGGCCTATCTTCGGGGCCAGGGCAGACGTGGCACCGACTTCGCCACCGGTGCACCTCAGGTACACGACTTTGATCTCGTTGGGGTCGAACTTAGGCGGCATGGCGGAGGCGGCTGGTGTCGGATGAACCCAGATTCGGGACGACCGAAGAAAGTTGCACCTTTGCCTCCCTGAGCCGAAAGCCAAAAGCTTTACCATAGTTTCTTTTAAAAAAAAATATATAAAACTTCAGTCCCAAAGTCTAATCAAAAATATTTCAAGATTAAACTAGATTGCCTATAATATGCACTTAAGATATTTTAAAAATACAGCTATAAAGATGTCTTTCCCATTTGAGTATGTAGGAAGATGTGTGCAAAGGCTAAAAGTTACACATATGCAAAACTTATAAGAAAGAGTGTTTGAAAACTATTTATAAACCTGAGGCTATAATTTTGTTTTGAAGGAATGGCTGAAATCTAGTTATGATCATTTAATGTTGACCTCTCGACCTTTGGCCTTGTATCACATAAAGTGGCCATTTTCATATTTTTCTACACTTTAAAAAGACTATGATATATCAAACCCATTTAGATATGGAGAGCCAGAACTTAATCCAAAATTGTAATTCATAGATTACCAGATTCTACTTTGTTTTAAGTAAATTTACACAAAAAATAAACCAGAATGATTTTTAATTTTAGTCAATCCACCCACATGCAATTGAATTAGCTGTGAAAATGTTCTATCTTTTCTATATGCAAAAGCGAAAGGCTGCTCATGTATGTTAACAGGGTATCAAAAATCTGTTGAGGAGGATAATGTATTCAGTTACAAGTTCTTTAAAGAGCTACAATTTGTTTATGCTGAGGTTAATATGGAACACATATTTTATTGGAAGATGAGGATCAGTAAAAGTACATAGTGCAGAAATGTACTAAAACACCAAAAAGCATCAAATATAATGATAGTGTTCTTTCTGCAAGGAAAAGAAAAAATAAATATGAAGTAGATGGTTAATATGAATTGAATGAGAGTTAATCTTTTCATCTAATTATATATATTTAAGTATTAAATATTCCTTTTTTTCCAGAGGAGTAGTTGGATGAGAACGCAGAAATGGTACCAAAAGATTTTACTTCTGCCTATTTTTTAATTGTATAATTAAAGTAAAGCCATTATATAATTGTTGCAAAGAAAACCAACTAGTGGTATTTCAGAAGATAGTAACAGTTGAAAATAAAAGTTCACACAGACACTTCAGATGCACTGGAAAGAAAATATCAAGATATACAGAATTATTTGTAATAATTTTATCTCACGAAACATTATTCACATTATTAATATTTCCATTGTCTACTAGTAAATTTACTTACTATAATTGTATTAGTACCTTTAAAATGATAGAAAACCAAATCAAAAGATTTCTATAATATTTTACTGAGTTTAAATATCAATGCATACTTTTCTAGTAATTTTTAGAGTACATTTTAGAAAAACAATAACAAATAATTTGAGAGAAAAATTCAAACCAAGTATTTCACAGTATAGAAAGTTAGAATAAAATGAAAACTCCATCTAAATATACTGAATAGAACATTGAAACATAGTTGCTATGCATGTGAAATAAAGTCAGGCGTCACACTGACAGAATTTCAGCCACACCTACTTGCTCTGGGACCTGGAGCAGTTATCTAAATTCTTCCCCTCAATATAATCACATTCAGAAATAGATTAGAAATAGTGCTTCCATTATAAGGTCATCTAAAGATTAAATGGTTTAATTATTGAAAAGTTCTTAATGCAATCCTCACTGCATGATAAGCACTAAATAAATGTTGGTAATTATTATTATTATTAACTGATTTGTCTTATGATCTGCAGGTTAAAATTGTTGCCTTGAATCCCTGACTTAGGTCTGTTTTGTTAAGATGGAATAAAGAAGTTCACCGAAGTTTCTGGCTGAACTTTTCTGATCTGATATCACCCTCTCCCTCAGCTGCATCAGCTTTGGGCCTCCAGTTTAGTTCATGCTTGACTGTTTCCAAGCTGAAGAAATGTGTCCTGGTCAAAGCACATAAATAAATTTGTTCATGTTCAGCCTCTCTTTTATGTCTCTAGATATAATTGAAAAGCCACGTAATTACTATGGAAGCCTTCGAACTCTGGGGACCTTAATTGAGGACCTGAGATAAATCTATGGTCAAACTCACCTACTGAAACACCTATTAAAAATTTAAATGATTCAATTTCTATTTTCCTCTTTTTTCCCTTCATCACTCTTTAAAACTATACAATACATTCTTATTGCTTGAAGTACTGGTTATAGACATACAGAAAAGATTGATAATATTATTCCTAAAACAACTTCAGTCCATTCCCAGAAGTCACTGTCATCACTGTGAGTGTGTGTATCTAATAAAAAATCTAATTTTTTTAAGTTATACTGCATATTTTCTTATAAGTTATATAAATATATAATTTAAAGTTACAAATACATGTAATACTTAAAAATAATATGCAAGACATAAGAGGTATATTTAAGAGGTATATCCACCTGATAAAAAGAGAGATATCCAGTAACACATACATACATAATGGATTAATTTTTATGTACTAACATATACATGTATACATACATACTTGTATGCAGATGTGAGCATAATCTGTATATAAATTAAATATAGAGAAATTCAATATTTTTAAATTGAATCTTGACATTCCTACAAGTGTTATATTATTTATAAATATACATACAAACCTATATACACACACATATAATTTCTCAATTGACAGACATCGTATAACATACACATTTTCTTATTTTTGCTTCCACAAACAATTTACAAAAAATATTTTTGTATACATGTGTGTTAGAATATGAATTTATAAACATATACATCGTACATACTTAAAATTAAAGACTTTCTTTTTGGAAATTGCATCGAGGTAGAATTTCTGGGTAAAAATTGATATATATTTAAAACTTTAAAAGATATTTATAGCATAGACCATTGAAATTAGGTAAAGCTGCTAAAAATTCCAGAGTCTATGGCACAAATAAATAACTGTATAAAGACTTTTAATCCACCTACCTTTACCATTGGGGAGACAGGGGAATGACAAAATCTTGTCACCAGAGCTAGAATCTTAATCCTAGTAAATTGTTTTCCAGAAAGGTTATAGCAATTTACTCTCCCAGTGGAGGTGTATGAAAGCACTTGATAAAGTAGGCAGTTAGCTAGATATGAGCAGACAATGAGACTGCCCAACTGTTGAAAAAGATGGAAATCGCCAACCACCTCCCCAAGGTAAACATCCAGGGAAAACCCCAGAGAACACTCTTGGCCCTTCTCTAAAACCCTGGCCCTGCAGTAACCTATAACTTCATTATAGTACATTTACGTTGAGGTTTTGACCCCCGTTTGAGGTGGGGGGGGGGAATAGCTGCCATAACATTTTCGAGAAGGACCATATAGAGCCAAAAACTCCCCCTCCTGATGGTAGGAGTAGTCTCTTAAATGGTTGGTGACAACCTCAGTCAGAGACCACTCTAGCTATGACCCATAACCCATGCGAGTATAAAAAACAAGACAACTCTGACACCCACTCCCAACCCAACCCCCTCAGTTACCACCTCTGGGCCTGCCTACTCTCCCACTTTGAGAGTATACTTTTGCTGGGACCACTATTAGTCTCTTGTTTGCTTAAAGGTTTGACTCTAAATTCTTTCATGGCTGAGCTAAAGGACCAAAGCCGGGGAACAGGACTGCCACTAACATACTTATCTCTGCACACAGCATCATCAGCTAAGGATATTACTCTTTTATCCCATAGCTTTATTGGCTAAGACTATATTACATTATTAATTTAATTTCCATTTCCTTGACATTTAGTGAGATTGAACAAAATGTTATCTATTTTACTGGTAAAATGATTTCACTTATTATAAATTATATCTTTAACAATTATCTATTTTCCTCTTAGTCAATTTTTTTCTCACCATTAGAAAAAAATCCCATTGATTTTGTTAGTCATAAGTTTGCATTCTGTTTCTTTATTTGTAAATCATTTATGTTGTCTTTGCCATAAAAATATTTAATTTTAAACATTTAAATATGTCTATATCAAGACATATTAAAAATGTCTTTATGGCTTTCCTCTTTCTTTCCATACATAGATAGCTTAATTTGTTTGAATTACACATTTGTGATCATAAAGTTTTTATCTTTTTATTTATTTTTTTAAGATTTTATTTATTTATTTGAGAGAGAGAGAATGAGAGATAGAGAGCACGAGAGGGAAGAGGGTCAGAGGGAGAAGCAGACTCCCTGCTGAGCAGGGACCCCGATGTGGGACTCGATCCCGGGACTCCAGGATCATGACCTGAGCCGAAGGCAGTCGCTTAACCAACTGAGCCACCCAGGCGCCCCTATCTTATTTTTTTAATAAACTCTATCTTGCAAACATATTTCTTGGTTACACATATCTCTTCATGAACATCATTTACAATGGTAGGCTTTGAGAGAAAATGAATGACAACTCACATTACACTATTTTGGAAGCTTTGAAATGTACATATTATGTGCAACCAATTGAAAAAGAGCAATATAATTTACATACCAGGTCAAGATAAAATTTATTATACAATTTATACAATTTGAAAAATATAACTTTCCTTCTTTCCCAAAAAAGGGACAAATCTATCTTAAAAGAATACCTGCTGGCAAGGTCTTTTTTTTTTTTTTTTTTGCTTTTTTTCCCTAAAGATAGGAAAATATTTAGGTCTATTTAAATGCCCAATGCATAATTGAATTTCTGGATTTCTGCACCACAAAGCATGGAAAATAAGATTTTAACCAGGAATATTTTTAGAGCAGATGTTGTCGGTTGTCTACCTTGACTTTTTCTATCAAATGTATGATTTTGAATAGTTATGCTTCTTGGATGCTGTTGTTAGGGTGAGTCAGCTGTAAAATGTCTCAACAGTTAATTTAGTAAATTGACCAAATGGGTGGGTTCTGTTATTCTCCTTTTAAGATTGCATACTATCTTCCAAATTAAATAAGTTTTGTTTTTTTCTATAGTTGCCATCAAACCGCTTTCTGGCACTAGTTAAAAGATTGAGTGATATTTCAAAAAGCCACAGATTTAGGATAGAAAAACATATTTTTAATACAGAATGAGATATTTTCATATTCACTCTAGCAATAGCATATAGATACACTTTTTTTTAAAGCTTATCAATGTGTTTATAATATACATTAAAAGGAAATGAGGTCCATTGAATGCAAGGGTGGTGCCTTCATTTTTGTCAGACTGATGCTTATCACAAAACTTGAATAAAAATCTGTAAAAAATTTGTAAAAAATACTTGAAAGAAAGACTGAAGTAATATTTCATTTTATAACACTTGAGCTGAAATCTGATACTTTATAAGACTTTTCCATTTATTCTGATCCCACAATAGTTTTCAAACTAAGCTTTGAAGAACTTTTGATAATCTTGGGTAAATGAGGAGCTGATATAATTTGATACACACTTCCTAACCATAGTATTTCACTGTAGTAGACTGATGAATGTCATGATAACTCTTATGATCTTGGCTATTTATCAATATAAATTGAGAGTACAATAAAGACAGAACATCAGTCTGGGCCTCTCACATATTTCACTGAATTTTCAAACCCAGGCTGGGAGTTTATTAAGAAGAAATAGACCTGAAAATTAAGCAAGCTAAATTTTTAAATACTAACATGTAGTAAGTGCTTACATCATGTCAGGACCTCTACTAAGAATGTTACCCATGTATGGACTCTAATCCTGACAGCAGCCATATGTGATAGGAACTATTATTAATCCTTTTTTTGCAGCTAAGAAAAAGTAGATACACATAGTTGAACAACTTCATCAAAGGAATTCACAAAGCTCTGATGGGAATGTTAATTGGTATAGCCACTGTGGAAAACAGTATGAAGTATTCCCCCTAAAAAATAAATATAGAAATACCACATGATCCAATAGTTCTACTGGATATTTACCCAATGAAAAAAAATACTAATTCAAAAAGATACAGGCATTCCTATGTTTATTGCAGCACTCTATACAATAACCTATACAATAACCAAGATATGGAAGCAAACTAAATGTCCACTGACAGCTAGATGGATAAGGAAGGTGTAGGTATACTGTATGTGTGTATATATATATATATATATATATATATATATATATATATATATATAATGTAATGTTACATAGCCATAAAAAAGGATGAGATCTTGCCATCTGTGACGACTTGGATGGACCCAGAGGGTATTATGCTAAGTGAAATAAGTCAGGCTAAGAAAGACAAATACTATATGATTTCACTTATATGCGGGATCTAAAAAACAAAACAAACAAACAAACATACAGAAAGCAGAATCAGACCTATAAGTACAGAGAACAAGCTGGTGGTTGCCAAAGGGAAAAGGGCTGGGGGGATGAGTAAAATGGGTGAAAGGAAGAAGGAGACCCAGGCTTCCAGTTATGGAATGAATATTTCATGGGAATAAAAGACACAGCATAGGAAATAGAGTCAATGGTATTGTAGTAGCATTCCATGGTGACAAATGATAGCTACATTTGTAGTGAGCATAGAAAGAAGTACCCTATGATGTACGTCTGAAATTAATAGAATGTTGTGTGTCAAATATACACAAATAAAAAATTTTTAAAGGAATTTGCAAAGCTAAAATATGAACCCATATCTGTCTGATTTCAAAACCCATGTTTTTATCGACTACACAAAAATATATATGTGTGTATATGTTATTGTTTGATTTACCATTTTTCCTGTGTGAGACTTGTCTTTTATTACTAGGATTTCTTAACAAAACAAGAGCAAGAATAACAAATCTCTGACTACTCTAACCGAGGCCAGAAAACAAAACAAAATAAAACACTTCTAATATGATATATGATTGGGAACAAAGCCCCTCTCAAAAAACTACTGAACAAAATGTTTATTATTTATATGTGTAACCAAAATAAGATGACAGTAATTTTCGTTAAACAAACAAAAAAAACCCACAGACATTCAGAGCAGAAGTGTATGAACTACTTTTATTTTAGAAGTCTGATTATGAGATTAGAGCAATCAGCACACCATCTCAGTCTTCTTGTATATAACCATTCATCACTCCTTTATTCATTTAACAAACTTAAGAATAGAGCTTTGCTAAGCAATAATTTGAACATTAAGATGAATAAGATATATTTCCTTGTCTTAAGACAATTTTTTATCTAATTATAATAGAGCGGGATAAATACTTCAAAATAAATAAAAGAGTTTAAAACAAAGTATTGTGAAGTAAATAATGAAGTGACAATTTCTACAGAGTATGTTGGAGGACTCATTTGTGTAAGTGTTAGGTGAGATAAAACTTGAAGTTCATAAGACAAAAAGTGGAGGCTGTTCATGATATAAGAAGCAATACAGTCAACCAAAGGTATATGTTAATTGTCCACTGTCACATAACACTTTATCACCTTTACCCAAAACCCCACAAATACACCCAATCTGTCATCAAATTGCACTGTTTCTGTAACTAAAAGCTATAATGCATTACTTTCCAAAAAAGTAGGTACTTCAGAAGAATATTTATCAGTGCAATACTATTATTTGGTATGAATTGTACTAGTAAAACTTTGCATTTGACTTTTCAGTGAGTCACTGATAAAACGAGTTTTAACAATAAGACTTTTGCTTTAGTAAGGCAGACTAGGTAATTTGTACCAACACTCTTATTGAGACAATTGGAAAATATGAACAAAAGAAAATTTCTTGTAAGTTTTAAGAAGTTTTTTTTTTTTTTTAAGTGAAAAATTATAGGGTCAAGATCCAGAAGTATAAAGAGATGCAGAGAGGACAACCTAGCATTTTTCACCACTTACCCGCTAGGGGCATATGTGGATTATAGAAAGGATAGCTTCAAATGTTAGAGCTGCTATTTGGATGATGTAATAAAGCTGGCAGTAAATTTGACCCTGGGATTTGCTGATCTGTGGGGGCTTCTGTTTACCCACCACACACACATCCTCATTAGGTTTAGACACAAAAGAGTAGGAAAATGGATATATTTCCTTCTAGAGACTAATCTAGAGACAAGAGACAAGCTTCAAATGATCTCGTCATTGAAATTAGAAAAAAGTGATTCTGTTCCCTCTAGCTACTTACTTCACAGAAGCAAAGACATATCTTCAGTAGAAGAATATAATTATTCTTGACCTCAAATATTTCTCCAATTTTTATATATAATGACCAGTTTTTAATTAAAAGTAATCAGACTTTCAAACGCACAAGAAAATGATAAAACAGACAACAAAAACAGTCCCACAAATGACTCAGATAATGAATTTATTAGATGGTATTCTAAAAAAATGCTAAATATATTCATAGACTTAAAAGATATGATTAACAGGGGTGCCTGGGTGGCTCAATTGGTTAAGCAACTGCCTTCGGCTCAGGTCATGATCCTGGAGCCCCGGGATCGAGTCCCACATCGAGCTCCCTGCTCAGCAGGGAGTCTGCTTCTCCCTCTGACCCTCCTCCCTCTCATGCTGTCTCTCATTCTCTCTCTTGCAAATAAATTTTAAAAAATCTTTAAAAAAATTTAAGAAAAGATATGATTAACAATTTGAACAGGGAATTAGAAATCATAAATCATAAAAAACGGAAAAGTAAAATAACTTTTAGCTATATCAATGGCTCAATGGATTATTTAAGCATTAGATTAGACATAGACAAAAAAGCATAAGGGAACTGAAGACATCAAAAAAGAAAATATTCACAAATATGGATGAAAAACAGAGTATAAGAGATATAGGACAGGCTTCTTATAAGGTGTTGTTGTTTGTTTGCTTTCTTCTCCTTCTTTCTCCTTCTCCTTCTCCTCCTCCTCCTCCTCCTCCTCCTCCTCCTCCTTCTTCTTCTTCTTCCTTTTTCTTCTCCTCCTCCTACTTTCCAAACCACTAATATACAAGCATCCACAGAAACTAATAGAGCGAGAAAAACAGAGAGAAGAGAGAGATTAGAGAATTAGAGAATAAAACAAAGCATTGAATTTTTTTTATTTTTCTTAGCGTAGTAGTTTTAGTAGCCCAAAGGTAGAGGAACTCACAAGAGATATTCTATTTTACACAGGGTTCTGAGATTCTACACAGGTTTCTGCTCTCTCACTCTCAATGCTCTCTAATTGGAGATTATTTCTGATGAAAAGCAATAGCTTCCAAATCTAAAAATTCCATGTATTACAATCCACTCTCCTAAACAAAATATTAATCTCAATCTAAAGTAGAGGTCATTATAAAGGGTGTAGGACCATGAAAGTCCATATTAAATGTGTCCATTGATTAATGGATAAAAAAATAAGTGAATAAAATATTAATTCTAATACCAATCCTGTCACTAGCTGCCAGCCTTACAAAGTATCCTAGACTCTTTGTACCTTACTTTGTTCTCCAAAATTAGGAATTTTATCTTTCTCTCTCTTCTAGGTTTTTGAAAGGACCAAATGAGATAATGCAATGAAGGTTTTTTGTCAATCTCAGGTCATTTTCTCCCCTAAATTAAAAACTAAGTGGGTTTAATTTAAGTGAAAAAAAGTCTTCAGAGGAAAGAACTACCTTTAAGTCATTCCTGACATCTGGTTTTTAGAAAAAAAATAATAATATGCCTTTTCTAAACGCCATATGTCTGCTACACTTCTTTCTCTTGAACTTTAATATTCCAGTTATGAGTACTATTAACCTATGCTGACAGTAGGAATAACAGAAAAATGAAAAAATTTAACGTAATTTATTTTTTTAGTATATTAATTTAAATGTGAACATTAAATATGAAACACCTCTGGATCTTGATTGGAAATCTCAATGAGTCTTCCAATACTGAACCAAAGTGGCAACATGAAAATACTGTTGTCCTTATGGATACATTTTCCTTAGTGTTTCTTGACTTACTTTAGG
Organism: Callorhinus ursinus; assembly: GCF_003265705.2. Taxonomy (NCBI): domain Eukaryota; kingdom Metazoa; phylum Chordata; class Mammalia; order Carnivora; family Otariidae; genus Callorhinus; species Callorhinus ursinus. The sequence continues at coordinate 50,019,104 of NW_027397066.1, read as the reverse complement.
ATATAATTTCTAAAAGATGTCTCCTGGGGAAATGATTTTTTAATCATATTCTCTGAGAGAAATTTGGTAATTCTATCGCAGACCCGCCATTCACAAAGAAGCATAAATGCATAGAATAGTCTCTAAACCTAAAAATTAAAGATTGGATTTCTAATGACTCTTCATGCAAATCAGTAGGAATAATATAAATGTAAATGTTATCCCTCGTTTCCATTATCAAGATAATGGACATTGGACATTCTTTCCTGCTTTGTTGAAGATTAGTCGCCCATAGAGTTGAGGGTACATTTCTGAGCTCTCTATTCTGTTCCATTGATCTAGGTGTCTGTTTTTGTGCCAGTACCACACTGTCTTGATGGCGAAAGCTTTGTAATAGAGCTTGAAGTCCGGAATTGTGATGCCACCAGTTTTGCTTTTCTTTTTGAACATTCCTTTGGCTATTCAGGGTCTTTTCTAGTTCCATATAAATTTTAGGATTATTTTTTCCATTTCTTTGAAAAAAAATATGATGGTATTTTGATAGTGATGGCATTAAATGTGTAGATTTCTCTAGGTAGCGTTGACACCTTCACAATATTTGTTCTTCCAATCCATGAACATGGAATGTTTTCCCATTTCTTTGTGTCTTCCTCTATTTCTTTCATGAGTATTTTATAGTTTTCTGAGTACAGATCCTTTGCCTCTTTGGTTAGATTTATTCCTACGTATCTTATGGTTTTGGGTGCAATTGTAAATGGGATCAACTCCTTAATTTCTCTTTCTTCTGTCTTGTTGTTGGTGTATACAAACACCACTGATTTCTGTGCATTGATTTTATATCCTGCCACTTTATTGAATTCTTGTATGAGTTCTAGCAGTTTTGGGGTACAGTATTTTGGATTTCCACATAAAGTATCACATCATCTGCAAAGAGTGAGAGTTTGACTTACTCTTGGCTGATTTGGATGCCTTTGATTTCTTTTTGTTGTCTGATTGCTGTGGCTAGGACTTCTAGTACTATGTTAAATAGCAGTGGTGACAGGGGAAATCCCTGCCATGTTCCTGACCTTAGGAGAAAGCTCTCCGTTTTTCCCCATTGATAATAATATTCTCTGTGGGTTTTTCATAGATAGCTTTTAAGATATTGAGTTATGTACCCTCTATCCCTATACTCTGAAGAGTTTTGATCAAGAAAAGATGCTGTACTTGGTCAAATGCTTTTCTGCATCTATTGAGAGGATCATATGGTTCTTGTTCTTTCTTTTATTAATGTATTGTATCACAT
>NW_027397066.1:49890193-50007840 GCF_003265705.2 Callorhinus ursinus | reverse complement strand
GAGGAATTCTTAATCTCAGGAAACAAACTGAAGGTTGCTGGAGTGGTGGGGGGTGGGAGGGATGGGATGGCTGGGTGATAGACATTGGGTAGGGTATGTGCTTTGGTGAGTGCTGTGAATTGTGCAAGACTATTGAATCACAGATCTGTACTTCTGAAACAAATAATGCAACATATGTTAAGAAAAAAGAAAAAGAAGAAAATAGCAGGAGGGGAAGAATGAAGGGGAATAAGTCAGAGGGGGAGACGAACCATGAGAGATGATGGACTCCGAAAAACAAACTGAGGGTTCTAGAGGGGAGGAGGGTAGGGGGATGGGTTAGCCTGGTGATGGGTATTAAAGAGGGCACATTCTGCATGGAGCACTGGGTGTTATGCACAAACAATGAATCATGGAACACTACATCAAAAACCAATGATGTAATATATGGTGATTAACATAACACTAAAAAAATTAAAAAAAAAAAAAGATTAAAGAATCAGGGGGAAAAAAGCCATGAGTTCTATGTGCAGTATTTCCCTAGTGCTGGAGTTCTGCCGTTCTCACTGATCGGTAAACTTGGTCTTGGCTGGCTGTTCTTGCTGATCTTCTGGGGGAGGGGCCTGTTGCCGTGGTTCCCAAATGTCTTTGCCGGAGTTGGAATTGCCGGGCCCTTGCCAGTCCAGGCTAAGTAATCTGCTCAGGTTTGGTCTCGGGAGCTTTTGTTCCCTGCAAGCTTTCCACACAGCTTTGGAAGACAAGAGTGAAAATGGCGGTCTCCCAGTCTTTGCCCCAGAGGAGCTAAAAACTCAGGTCCCCACTCCTCAGTGCATCCCCAGAGAAAAACTGTCAATCACTCCCATCTCCCTGGTCTCCGGCCACACTCCATGCTCACCCGGCCGGTGACCGTGCATTTCTATCTCTGGCACCCAACCCCGTGCGGAGTCTCCCAACCCAGCAGATCCCTGCAGTGCACTCCCGCGCCGCTCCTCCCAGGGGAGGAAGGGGAGTCTCCCCGGATCTGCTGCTTGTTGGGTCCTTGGTGGAAGAGCAGTGGCCCAAATGTGCCACGGATCACGGTTTATAGCAACCCCAATCTGAGAGCCTGCTCTCTGCAGCCAGCTTCCCCGCTCCAATATCTAGGAGCTCTGCTGCATTCAGGAACCCTGGGTCTTCCTGTGACCCCGAGGGTCCTGAGACGACACTGTCCCTTTGAGGGTTCCACCCTCCGCTTAGCCACTGGAGTGACATCCCTCAGCAGAGCAGACTTATAAAAGTTCCAATTTTGTGCTCCGCTGCTCTATCACTTGCCAGAAGTGGCAGACAGAGGCCCCCTCCCCCGCTGTCTATCCTCCGAGATATCGCCTCAGATTCACTTCTCCACACGCCTTACCTTCCAGAAAGTGGTCATTTTTCTGTTCAGAGAGTTGCTGCTATTCTTTTTTCAATCTCCTGTTGAGTTCGTAGGTGTTCAGAATGGTTTGATCCCTAAGTAGCTGAATTCCTGGGACCAGACAAAATTTAGGTCTCCTAGTCCTCTGCCATCTTGCCATCTTGTAGCACTTTTAACAATTATTGTCATTAAACTCCACTGAAATTTGATGTAAGATTGCTATATCACAGACATGAATTCTACTCATCACTTTTGCTACTTTGCCACAAATTCTAGTTAATTCAATTGCCAGTAATACCCTGCTGCATTCAGGGTCAAGGAGATCTTTTTAGTTTAAGATGGCCCTATCATTCAAGTAATCTTTTTCCCATGCCAGGGATCTTAATCCATTGCTGCTTTTCTCTGACCCACTCTAAGTTCTTTGGGGTCCAGATTTGTTCTTTCTTTATTTTACCTAAGCAACATCACAGGGACACTCTCTCCAGGCCTGCATAATATATTTAACTCCTCATTAGGTTATGTCAGGTCTGCTGATTTTTACAAAGTACATCAGTTTCCCAGGAATGCCATAACTAAGGACCACAAATTGAGGGGAGGATTAAAACAACAGAAATTTATTGTTTCACATTTCTGGAGGCTTGAAGTAGAAAATCAAAGTGTTGTCAAGGTTATGCTCCCTCTAAAACCTGTAGGGAAGACTCCTTACTTGCCTCTTTCTAGCTTCTGGTGATCCTTCACATTCCTTGGCTTTTCCCTAAAGCATTTCAATTTCTGCCTCTATGTCACCCTTTTTTTCTCTGTTTCCACATGGAATTTCCACTTTTATAAGACACCAGTTAAATTGGATTAAGGTCTTCCCTAATGACTGCATCTTAACTTGATGGCATTTATAAAGACCAAATTTCCCAATAAGATCACAATATCAGGTACTGGGGTTTAGGATTTCAATGTATCTTTTTGGGAGACATAATTTGAGTCATAATGAAGGGCTAGGAATACTTTTCTTCAGCCCTTGGTGTCATGTCCTTTTGGAGCTTACAAGCCTCAATTCTTATGAGACAGTCAAATAACTATGCTCCTCAATTCTCCTCATTTATTTTGGGGTAAAAGGGGGATTCTAAGTTTTCAACTTCCTCTACTAAGAGTATATCTCCATAGCCTTTGCCATGTAATTTTGCAGTACCACCCCATAGTAGATTACATAGACATTCCTGCATCAATGAGGTAAGACTTGTCCATATTACTTGCTTGGCCAGTAAAGTTTTGTGGTTGTGTCACAAGTGGAAGACTAAACTGTACTTGCTTGATTTGGCTTGGTTCTTGGACTCTTGCCATAACTCATGAGAAGAATATGCCTCAGGTAACTATTGGTCAAATGGTCAATAAGAAACATGTGGAACTGTTTGATCCAATATTTAACCAGTGAACAAGCCCAGTAGATCCCCAGATTACAGCAGAGGTAACCTTGATGAACCACAAAGCTCTGAGCAAGAGAAATAAGTACATGTTTTTGTAAGCCACTGAATATCGGGGTAGTTTGTTTCATAGCATTTTTATAGTAATAGCTGACCAATATTTTCTGCTGTGTTCTGACGATTCAGTATATATGTCCACTTTATCACTTTCTCTTCTCTAAAATTTTCCTGATTAATTTTGCAAGTTCTTCCTATTGAAAATCATGCCAGGTTTAATTTATTAGGAAAACTACTCAATAGTAAAAGAAATGTGTCTTTTTCTGTGCCATTTATTTCAGAAACTGTCCTTCTGATATTATTTGTGGTTATGACAGTTGGTTTATCATAAATTCTACTGAAATTAACTCCCCACATGATGGGAAAAAGAAGATTCCAAAGCCTTAGGTATGTATGAACTAATTTCAGTGGTCTCCTACAGCTAAGGTGACCTCATAGTTAATCATATTCTCTGGGACACCTTTGAGAATGAAAAGGAATGCTCTTAATAGTTATCCCATAAGAAGGCATAAACCAGATTTCCTGAGCATACTGGCAAGCATGATCACTGTTCTAATAATAAACAACTCTAAAGCACATAGAGAGTTTAATTTCTGTCACTGTCTATTAGAGCATTTTACTGTCTTTCATATAAATCTTGGCTGAGTTATTTGCAATTAGATTTTCTAGATATTTAGCAATCAGAAAGAGTAACTTCAGGGAACTCCCAAGTTCTCTGAAAGAGCTCCAAGAGGAGAAGCAGCTCTTTACTTTTATTCATACAGGTTCACTGAGTCTGTATTTAGCATTAAAGTAATTCTTACTGAGGTAGATTCATGAAAAAAAAAATTTTTTCAGAAAGAGTTTAGGCTGTAAGAAGCAGGTTCATTTCCTACTGACATTTGTAATTCTAGGAATTTATAGAACTGGTTTATTTATTGGGTATAAGGGTAGCAAATCCAAACCACATGCCTTTTAACCTTATATGCCCCAATTATTCTCAAAGCCTTCAACACTGGTTTTCAGAATAAAAAAATGATTCACCATCTATTTTTCTGTTTTTCTGTTCTAGTATAGCAGTTCCTGATGTGTGGTTCAGGACTCCTAGGAATTTCTGAGACTTTTTCGGGGAGTGGGTAAGATCAAAACTAATAATTACAATACATAATAATATTAAGACATTACTTGTCATTTCAGTGTGTTGACATTACGATGATGGTGGAAAAGCAAAAGTGGGTAAATCTGTGGGATCTTAACACAAATCAAAGCAATGACTCAAAACTGTAGGAGTAGTTATGCCTTCTTCAATACCATGCACTAGTGATGAAAGAAAATGCAAATTTTAACTAAGAATGCCCTTGATGAAGCAGTAAATATACTGATTTTATGAAACTCAACCCTTGAGTATATGTCTTTTTAACTCTCTGTGCAATGATATGAGAGGTACACACAAAACTTGCTGCTATATAATAAAGTGCAATGGTTGTCTCACAGGAAACTTGTATGAAGATATGTGTGCTTATGTGTTTGAGCCAAAAGTTAGCACATTTTTTCATGGAATACAGCTTTTTGAAAAGATGACTGACACACAAACTATGGCTATTCAGACTTGGGTTTTGGCAGACATTTTCTAGAAAATAGATAAAGTGAAACTGCCATGTCAAGGAAAAGAAGTGACAGGTGTGTTGCCAAGACTTTAAGCAAAAAGTTGAATCTGGGAATCACTCCCATGAGCCTAAAATTTCCCAATAGATAAAGAATTTCCTGAGTGTTAGAGAGGTAATATTAATGGAGGTGACATTTTGATACTTGATTTATACAATGAAATGTACCAACATTTGGAAGATTTTCGTAATTCAGGGAACAAATATTTTTCAAGTGACCAATGTATAATGTTACAAATAATCTACTTGGAAATGAGGCAATCAAAATACAAAATAAACAGTGGACTTTAAGGTAACAATGTACAAAAAGTTCACTGATATTGTTTAATATTCTATATAGCAACTGACCTTAAAGAAATGACCACATGTTGACTTTTGATATAGACTGAAAGAAGAATATTCCAAAATATCTGAAAAGGCTATTTAAATATGTTTCCCCTTTCCAACTACATATATGTATAAGGCCAGATTTTCTTCATGTTCTGTAACCAAAATAATATATTTCAGCAGGTTGAATTCAGAGGTGGAAAAACTTTCCTTGTATCTTCTCTATACTAGACATTAAAGAGATTTATAGATGTATGTTTAAATGATTTTATCAGTAATTGTGTTTTTATTTTGAAAATTGCAGTTATTTTAAAGTATAATTTTATGCTGTCATAATGAACTTACTATTATTCATAGTTTAAAATTTGGTTTTAATTTCCAACACAATAAATTGGTGAATATAACTCATGTAAACAAACTTTTTGGGGTACTCAGAATTTTTTAAGATTATAAAAGAGTCTGTAAAGCAAAAGTTTTGAGTATCATTGCTCCAGTCAAAACCTTTCTGTCTCTTGTGAATTCTTTTTTTTTTTCAATTGATGAAGATACAGAGATAAAAATCAACATTTATTTCCTAAAAACCTTGTTGTGCACTACCCCAATTCTAGTCAACTCTTGTTTAATTTTTATTTTAAGAAGAACATTAATAAAACTGAAACCATAAAATTATCTGTTATAAGCCTTGCTCTGATGGTAGGAAAATCAATTTGTTGAGGTTTATGTAAAGTACAGGCCAAAGTAAAGGGGCAGTGATATGATTATGATTCTTCTGGTGTGTCTTTTCCATGAAGTATTATGTGAAATTAGAAGAGTTACACTGTGGATCTCTTCTCTGGATGAGATTATCCCCCCATTTCCAACTCCTTATCTATTGTGAGCTGCTTTCAAATTGTTAAAGTAATGGGTTGCATAGCTAATGTATTTGTTCTGAAAGAAAAGAAATTGTTTTTGACATACATTAAGAAAAATAGTTCTGATGTTTTCTGAGGATTAAGCTTATTTTTTGTCCACCTAATTTGGTCATAGTGACTTTTTAACCTGTTTGGTTTTCTGTTTTGTTTTATTTTGTTTTTGGAATTTGGGGCATGTTTTTTTTTTTCTTTTTTCTTTTCTTTTCTTTTTTTAATTCTCAGTTTCTTTGTGTTCTGATTTAAAGTTTGAGGATTTCATTGCGGAATTTACTCTTCCCCGATAACTTACTGCAGAGCCAGTTTCAAGGGAGAAATGAAATAAGTTCCCCAATTTCAGGCATATTCTATTCACTATACCTCTTACATTATGACTCCTTGTGTTGTAAATGTAAAAAAAAAAAAAAAAAGTTTCAAGAGACATTAGAAAAACTAACTTAGGAAAAATGGGTAAGGTTAGTTTAAAAATATGATATTCCAAGCTATAAAATCCAAGATCAAACTCTCATACAGATCAACAAGCATATCCTTTGACAAGTTTAAAGGCTTAAAGTGGCTAGGAGGTGTTCTGTACTTTGGAATCTTCAGGTGTGATGTTCTGGGAAAAGGTCTTTCAGAAACAAAGGGATTGGATGTGTCTAGTCAAAATAATAGTAAGGGATTTTCTTTTTTCTCATCCTATGATTCGAACCTCTAAATTATATTAGAAATTCCTATTTGTAAGAATGCTCAAAATATGTTCTCTTCTATTTTTTATTCAGTATCTACCAAAGTTCCTGGCACCTAGTAGACCTGAATTGTATGTTTGTTGAATAATAATCCAGACATAGTTCTATGTTAGTTTTCCTCAATAAATTTCAACATGCAAAACAACAACAAAAAACAATGCACGCAATACTCAAATTCTTTGCTTTACTTTCAAGAAATCATTGCCAGTCCAACACTAACTTGGAAAACATCCCCAGTATCTTCTTTTTTCTGTTCCAGTTCTAGCTATTTGATGTAAAAATTAGATACATGTGTGATCTAGAAATATAACAGCAATAAACTTTGGCTGCTATACTCAAACATGTGAGTATTTAGGTAATAAAAGATTAATGCTATACCAGAGAGAGCCAGGAACTCTTTTCTTCTTGCTTAGTATAGAAGAGTCAAACGACAGCATGTGGCAGAGCACAAGTCAGAAGAAAACGTGTGCCAGGGGTTTACAGAAAAAAAATATCCAAAGCCCAGGTGTACAATAAAAACTGCCTAGAGAAAGGGAAAGGGGACATATTTCCTCTGAAATCTTTTGAAACTCTGCCTTTAAAATCTTTTGTGGGGCTTTTGGCTGTCAAAATAGCAAAGTAGACACAACATAGGAGGAAAATGATGGAAGAGTTGTATTTTATACCTGCAACTTGGGATGCCAGAGTAGAAGCTTTGGGTAAAGAGTGACTTCACAGCTGTGTAGGGTAAGCACTGCTGGCTGTGAGGTTCCCACATTTCCAAGTTTGGCTGGTAGTGACTACTGATATAATAGTGCAGTGCTATAGACATGATGTGCAAGATTAGAACAACTCATTCAACAATGAACCGTAAAAGTACAGTTCTAAGCCTTGCAACTTTACTTTATAAAATAAGAAAGACAATATTTTATAGTTGATTCTGCCAGTGAAGTTGGGAACTTAGATCAATTTGCTCAGCTCACAGTGAAAGAAAAGATGTATTCCGGATGGCCAGCAAATGCAATCTGAGATTAGCTTGTGCCTAGTAGTGGTAGACATGTAAGGATTTCTTTGAGCACAGGAATATAGAACTATCAGGAAGTGCTGAAATGAAAAACTCGGAATATTCAGAAGATAAAAATAACTTTAGTCTAAAACTCTAGGACTCAGTTAGGCTAAAAAATATAAGAAAATAAAATTCAGAAGTCATTTGAATTACTTCCCTAATGACTATAAAGAATTCTTCATGCTAACAAATATAGTCCACTTCAAAATTTCCTCACAATTCTAAATTGAAATTCTCTTTTCTCGAAGGTTCCTAAGGTTTCAAGACTGTTTTTGTTTACCCCTATGTACTTTTAGTGACATATTTTATTTCCTTTATCTGGCTTTATTTTGCTTAGATTATGTAATGAGACAATATCTATCTCACATTTTATGAGTTCTCAAATTTTACTTCATATTGTAATTGATAATATTATTTAAATAATTATAGTTGGACATGTATTTTACAAATGAATACTAGAAAGAAAAATCAACCCAGTAATAAATCATTGGTTTCTCCTAATGGTGTATTTGCCTGAGGGACTTTGTTTGTATTAGCAAACTTAACTTTACCTAAATAATAGTTTATTTATCTAAAACTACCTATGGTATTTAATATAATCTAAAATATCTCAATGTATATCAGGCAGCATCTTATTTGTTAAAAATATTTTCTCTATAATATATGCTAGTTTATAGATCCAATCTTCAAACTTTAGCATGTGCTGCTCAATACTAATGACAATTACAGATACTACTAAGTATTATAAAAAAGAAAGACTGACTGACTGGAGGAATAGCTTTTACTGGACTTACTTTTGTACAGAAAACAAGTGTGGCCTCTGGACAAAGAATAAAAGGTACTCCAGAGTGATCAAAATCAGACAGAAACTGGAGAGAATTCGACCCTTGAAAGAAAGAAACTACATTGGATTAAATCCATGTTTATACAGATTTTCCCCTCAGGGCAGTCCCACATCTGAAGGTCAAGGAGTAGCTAAAACTTTGGGGAAAAAAGCCACAGACTTATTAGGTTGAGGTGTCACATGACAAAGTTTGGGGCTGCCAGACTGCTGGAATTTAAAGGAAAAAAAAAAACTGAAAAAAAGAATGCACCCAGTAGGAAACACTGGGGAAACCCCCAAACCTATATATAAAATGCCCAGAAACTGCATTCATGGGGAGACTTTAAGGAGCCCAGCAGAAAGCAATAGGTTGCTAACAGCACAAGAGACACAGAAATTGGGATATTTTAGATGTTCAGTAAACATGCCAGGTTTTCTGTTGAAATCCGAGACTGTCCATGCCTGGTATTTGCTTTAAATAGAAGGACCCAGTTGGTTAAAAGTAAAGGATAGAAAGATATATACCATGCAAACATTAATCAAAAGAAAGCTAGAGTGCTTATATTACTATGAGATAAGCTAGAGTTTAGAACGAGGAATATTATTAGGGATAAAGAAGGACATTCATGTCAATAAAGGGTCAGTACATCAAAGGAAAAAACTATCCTAAATAAACCCCATCTAATAGCAGAACCTTGACATATATGAAGCAAATATGTAAATAATCTATGGTGATAAAAATTAAATAAAAATAATGTTTGCACATGTAGGCAGGTATTGACTGGGAAATGCATAAGGAGTGTTTCTGGAGTAATGGGAATAGTCTATATTTAATTTGGGTGGTGGCTAAAATTTATATGAATTTATGAAAACCTACTGAATTGTCTATTTAAGATTTATCTGTTTCACTGCATGTAAATTCTACCTCAGAGGAAAAAAAAAAACAAAGGAACTAATGAATGTCAGACACAGTTACACAAGAGACAAGATTTCATTTATTATCTATATGACTATTATGAGGTAGATGTCATTATTTTCTTAATATGAAAGAACTAATTTTAAGAGAGATTAAATGATTCATTCCAGGTCACAGAATTAGTTAGTGGCAGAATCAATATTCAAAGGCACTTTGGTATTCATTCCACTGTACCATACTCTAATTAAAAGACCTTACATAAGCATCACAATTTCTCATAAAATCTTATGTGTCTAATTTTGAGTTATGCTTTTCTGTTTTCGTGTTCTTCATTAATGATCATTTTGCTGTATATCACCCAGCTGCTATATGCTCAAAGGTTTGAGTATTCTGCAAGGTCATTGTCAAGAGGATCTTTCTTTGTTAGGAGTGGAAAATTTAAGATAGCTAAGGTAAACTTCTTAGTGGTCACTGGTATATGGAATATTTTGAGAATTACAAACAAGTCCTACCAAACCTCATACTAATTTAAGAGAAATTAAACATAGAAGCAAGATAAGCCTTACATAGACCATACATTCCAGCATTACTTTTATACCAATATGTTGATAAAATTGTCTTCTTATGAAGGCTCAGGGTATTTTCTCTTCCTTTTTTCTGTACTTCTTTTATTTTTTAACTGACAAAAATTCCTCTTTTCAAAGGATAACATTTTTCTAAATGTGATTTATAATTATAATGTAAACTGAGTGACTTGAATCCTTGCCTTATTTGAGATTCACCTTTTCCTAGGAGACAATACTAACACTCCCAGGGGGAACTTTCTGTAGCCTTGAATAGCATAGAATTGATAGTCCTGGATTTAACAAATTTAAAAAATGTAATAAAATACACAACAGTTAAATTGTACAGAACTATCCTTATTGACTCAGAAAGCTCTTGAGAATCTTGCAATGTGTCAGGGTCAATCAGCATTGTGAACATTGTGATTATCGTTGCCCATCATAGACTAATAAACCAGTCATTTGAACTTTAAATTGGTTTGAGTTCTACATAAAGAAAGTCTATTATGTTTATAGAAGCCTAACATTTGAATTCAGTTGATAATTTTCTTGCTTTGTATTTATCATGACTTTATATATATTGCTCACCTTATATTGTTTTAATTTATATTTTCTGCACTTACTGCATTATTTTTGACACCTATCCCTAGTTTAACATTTAATCAATCGCTTATTCATTTACTTCATTTACTCTTGGATGATGCCATTATTTTTATTTCACACACACACACACACACACACACACACACACACATCACACACACAAATTGGAGATCTTCCTCTTCATGGCAAACACCAATCAGTCAATGAACCAATAAGTGCCCATATACTTTATCTCTACTCCATATGCAATCAGCAATCACTCCCAGGTATGGCTGGAATCCTAAGAGCAAACTCAAGGATATTGCTCCTATAATTTTGAGATTTCTACTTTATCATTGCCTTTGCCTTCACATCTGGATCATAGCTTGAAGACAAATCATGCTTTACCTCTTCCATTTTAAAACCAACCAACCAACTCTCCCTTGATCTCATGTCCTTCTGCAGATACTGTCCTTTCTTTCCCATCTCACTCTTATGGACTGAATGTCTGTGTCCTCTGCACCCCAAATACATATGTTGAAATCTAATCTCAAATAAAATCTTCTTAAAGATTCATTGTTTCTACTTCCTGTTCTTCAATTCTCTCTTGAACTCTCTCCGGTCATTACTTATCACTAATTGTTCCCCCAATGTTTATACTGCCAAGGTCACCTATAACCTCCTCTGTATTAAGTCCCACAGTCTTGAGTACCCATTTTACCAGGCTTCTAAACACCACTTGAAAGTTTATCACTCCTTCTTTTTAAAATATTTCCTCACTTGTCTGGAATACCGGGCTTTCTCAGTTCTCCTCCCTGTTTCTTCCCTTCTATGTTAATCTCAGCTGTAACTACAATACATAGAACTGTGACTGCAATGACCTAGTAAATACTTTTTGAATAAATGAATACTACTGTTTTAAAGCTACTCTTTGTCTTCAACTAAAGGTACTCATAGAGTAGATCCAAATATAAGCCTTAAAAAATGAATGCCAATTATTTGGCTCTTCTAACAGCATAACATTAAGAAAAATGTTCCTATAAAAATCATAAATGCATTTTTTTTGTATGTTAAGCCACAAGATTTCTAACAGTTTAATTTTAGTATTGTCTTTCTAGTCAGAGGATCATTAACATTGCTTAGCATTTGTATATAGTGTTAATTTTAATGTATTCATCTCCATTATACTTAAATATCACAAATACTTATTTACCTCCGCACATAAGATTTTGAGTAAATCACATGCTTATCAATAGACTTCTCAAATTAAATGGTGAGGATAGATGCCTACCTAGATACTATCTTAAGATCACTTTAAAAATTAAATTTTCTATTTAAAAAACATAACAACAAATAAAAATGAAACTGTGCTTAGCATTCAATAATTATTAGTTTAGGGGTGCCTGGGTGGCTCAGTTGGTTAAGTCTCTGATCTTGATTTCGGCCCAGGTCATAATCTCAGGGTCCTGGTATTAAACCCCGTGTTGGCACTCAGCATGGAGTCTGGTTAAGATTCTCTCCCTCTCCCTCTGCCCCTCTCCCCACCCACTCTACTCTCCCTCTAAAAATAAATACAAAAATAAATAAATAAATAAATAAATAAATAAATAAATAGTTTATTTAACATGACCCTAAGGTCACAGAAAGGTCTCTATAAGAACAAGTAAGGCAGGAAAATATGGCATTATTATATAATTTGGCATGTATATTGATATTTTTCTTGGTAAAAATAGTTCCCTATAACTCAGGAGATTATTCTAACAAATGGAGGCATTACCATCTAAAAGTCATGACATTAAAAGGAGATATCATTATTTTATTTTTTCAGAACAGACATACTTGAAGTATGCTCAAGTAGTATAATTATATTATTCAGGACTGGCTCACTGTTTTACTTAGCAAACTGAGTCTCCTTTAGGTGAAAGAAAAAAATATCATATAATTTTTTCAGACAGATGTGGTTTAATAAATATTTGAGAATAAAAGCACCACACAATTTTAATGGATCTCTAATTGTAATTCCCAAGTATCTTTCCTTCCTCAACTAATTGGGTAATGACATTGCTAGAATCAATCCAAGGTCATCAGCTTGCACACAGTACAGATGGTTTTCTCCACTTTACGGGTATATAGGGGATTCGAGATTACTGTTGCCTGCTGCTTTTTAAACTAATTTTTATTCTTAAAAATTCACATTTTCACTGCAGCTGAACAGCTAAGCCATATGTTGCTTTGTGAATACTTTAAAATATCTGGTGCATGTAATTATTACACTAAAACTAGCATGCATTAGTACTTTTCAATTTTGTTGTAAGGAAAGGACACTTACAGTACTATGCTTTGTGCGTTTTTTGGGTTTGTTTTTTTGTTTGTTTGTTTTTGTTTTGTCTTGTTTTGTTTTCCTCTAAGTAACAAGCTTTAATTTAAATTACAGTCCTAGGGAGAATTTTAACCTAAAATACACTGGTTGGTTGATCTGTCTCCTCACGTGCAATATATCCCTGCATAGTTACGAACTTACCTAATGTTATTTGAGATTCTATGTTAATCTATCTAGCTGATAGAAAGTTTGGCTTTGAATTATTTCTATGCTTTTGTCAGAATTCTGACATGCCATTAATATGTTTGACAACTGGGGGATTTGAGAAGCCTCTTTATGTAGTGTCATGAGTGAAATGTCCTTAAAAATAGTATTAGCAATAATACTTGTTTTTTGTTAATATTTAACAGTCATTAGGGACACCTGGGTGGCTCAGTAGGTTAAGTGTCTGACTTAGCTCAATTCAAGACTTCAGGGTCCTGGGAATGAGCCCCGCATCGGGCTCCTGCTCAGCGGGGGGCCTGCTTCTCCCTCTGCCTACCACTCCCCCAGCTTTTGTGCTTGTTCTCTCTCTCACTCCCTCTGACAAATAAATAAATAAGTGAAGTCTTAAAAAATATATATAACTGTCATTAAAGTGTTTATGTATGAAATATCTTCTTTATCCAAACCAATCTGGGGAATCAGAAGGCAGATTTATCATTATTTTGCATGAAAAAATTCAAACAGTGATCTTAAGGTCACACAGCCAGTAAGTGACAAAACAAGATTAGGATTTGCTGTTTCATTGGTTGGTATTCTTAGAGCTTATTCTGCCCCAGTGGATAGGTCCAGTGTCCTTTTTTTCATTTCCTTTTCCCCATTATAAGTTAGTAACTGGCCATTCAAAGCCAATAGGCAAGATAAATCTGTATTAGACAGAGTTCTCCAAAGAAACAGAACCACTATATTATATATGTGTGTGTGTGTGTGTGTGTGTGTGTGTGTGTGAAGAAATTTATTACGGGGAATTATTAGCTCATGTAATTATGGAGGCAGGTTAAGTCCCAAGATCAATACGGTGGGTCAACAAGCTGGATACCCAGGAGAGCCAATAGTTGACTTTCAGTATGAGTCCAAAGCCCTGAGAACCAAGAGAAATGTTTGTATAGTTGTATAGTTCCTGATCAAAGGCCACCAGACTTGAGACCCAGAAAGAGCCTATGTTTCAGTTTGAGTCTGAAGGTAGAAAAAAGCCAATGTTCCAGACTGAAGGCAGGCATGAGAAATTCTCTTTCTTGGAGAAAGGTAGTCCTTTTTGTACTATTCAGGACTTCAACTGTTTGGATGAGGCCCACTCACTTTAGGGAGTGCAAGCTGCTCTATTCAGTCTGCTGAAACACCCAGAATAATGTTTGACCAAATATCTGGGTACTCCATGCCCAGTCAATTTGACACATGAAATTAACCATCACAAAATGAACTAGATTTTTGCTGTAATTATATTCTCTCCTCTACCACATTCCTATTTTATATAAGCTTTGTTAGAATTAATCTGCATTAATTATTTTGTGAGTAAATAGAATAAATCTTTACATCAGTAGAGACTATACACAAAGACATATATATCTCCAACAATCATCAACATAGTGAAGCAAAACACACAAACCTAAAAGTTTACTTCAGAAGTATCTGTAAAGTATCTAAAAAATATCACAGAAATAGCTGATCCTCTGTATTCCATGTGAATACTTCACGGGACTTGAATATGGAAACAAAGTAGGACCTGAGTCGAAAGATAAGTTTAATCAGTTACATTAAATGGACAAAGAAAATGATTCCAAGCCTAGGAAATGGTCTGAGTAAAGTAAAAAGGAGGAAATTTGGTAAGTCATCTTTGAAGGATTTGTTGGGGACAACCAACGATCAAATAAGAAAGATTAATTAGCAGGATTATAAATATTATCAAACTCCACAAACAGGCAGATTTTATTCAGAAAAATATAGGATCTACTAATGATTTTGAGCCAAAAGGTAATATGATGAAAGTAGTTGAGTTTCTGAAAAATTTCCTTGAAGTGATGAATGAAATGGGTTCAAAATAAAGGCATAGAGATAAAAAGGAAAATAAATGAAAACTCATAATTCTTGGCAGAAATTGAAGAGTGTATATAACAGGGTAGCTGTGGAAGTATAAGAAAGAAAGGAAACATTAGTAAGGAAAACTAAAAATAAATGTTTGAATACGTAGTAAAGGAAAATTTATAAATCAAGATTTTAAGACAATATAGATTGGGGAATGACGGTATTGCTAATAGATATTGAGAATCAGGGACTGAGGCTTTGGCAAGACTATCATTTAAGAATATATGAGAACAAACAGCCAACAATTAAGGGAGAAAAAAAATCACAAGGAAGAAAGGATCAAGTTGTAATTTTACCTGGAGATCTAAAGAGAAGAATGTGTCAAAAAAAAATGTTCAGGGGAAAAATAAAATATGTGTGTGTGTGTGTGTGTGTGTGTGTATCTCATTACACATACACGTAGAAAACAATGTAGTCTGGGCTTCCAAAAGGAAAATGATTGGTGAAACTGTTTATAGCCCTTCTAGTAGATGAACATTCTGTACACCAATCAATTGCAGAGGAAAACACTGTCACTGAGTTCTAATTGCTAACTTTCACTACTTAATCTCTCTGTGGAGATAAGAATTAGTTATGGAGTGTTTATGTAGATGGCAGTCATCTTGGTTGCCACAAACTCATTTGCATGAAGAAGCACACATCAGTTAGACCCCTGTCAAAATAATTAGCTAAGCTCAAGATAAGGCCTGTTGGATTTTAGAACATTTCAAGCATTAAATCTTTTTTTAATGAAATCAAATCAACACATTTTACAAAAATAGTAAGCATTGTATGTAATTCTACATTTTTTCATCGTTACTTTTTCTTTGTTTTTTCTTATCTATTTAATAAAGCATCTAATTTAGTAAAATAAAACATTAGCAGCTGGTAATCACGGAGATAATGAGAAATGGAATTCTTCTCACTGGTATCCCTCTCGTTCTATGTTAGGCATTATGAAATTGAAATAAAATCCATTCCAATTAAAAGAGCTCTGTTCTCTTACTGTAGAGCTTGATAAACAGCATTACTAAATTCAGGTCAATCATAATTTAATCACTATGCATCCATCATCGAACACGAGGTTCACCAGAATATATCCTTCTCTCTTCCTACACGAAGTGAAAGCCCAAGGCTGAAGTATGCTTGAAGGCAGCTTATTACTAAGGGCATTCTCTCCTTTGCTTCTCCTCCTGAACCCAGAAAAAGGAAACAAAGATTCAGGGCTTCTATTTCTGGGAGATGGGATGTGATTTGTTGATTCCTGCAATAAGTTCATTTTAGAAATATTTAGTCTGATCTTTCTGTGAATTTACTGTCCTCTATCAAAAGTTTGAAAAACATAAAGTTGATATTCCTTTCATCATTTCCCATTTAGATGAACACATTTGGCGGAACCATAATCATTTCAGTAAATTAACTCCCCCAATTTCCATGGCTTCAGGCTATTTTAAAAGTTGAACAAACTTTTTTAGTATCTACTACCCTAAGTTCTGTGGATATGAAGATGACTGAGAAGCAATCCCTGTCCTTAAGTGTGCTCTACAGAGGCTAAAGCATTTACAGTTATTGCTCTATTAACTAAAAGGAAAAAAAAATATTTGAAGGTCACTTCACACACAAGTGCTTGCCTTTCTTACTTACTTTGCATAGGCAAAAACAGTCCTGAGCACACAAACATTACATTCTTCTAATTCGAGGTGCCCCAACTCTGTCACTATTGATAATCCTCTGTTGTGGGGCCTGCTCTGTGTAATGTAGGATATTTAGCGGCACCCTCAGTCTCTACTCACTAGATTCTGGTAGTGCACCCCGAGACACAACAATGATCAGTGTGTGCAGACATTGCCAAATTGTCCCCAGTCAAGAATCAGTGTGCTAATTGTGGAGGAAGATACCGACACTTAAAGGGTAATTAGAGAAAAGAGAGTGCACACTGGAGACTCAAACAGGGAAGGCAAGAAATAGAAGGGGAAAGACAAGAAAGTCTGAGAAGCCAAGAGAGGGAAGGATTTCAAGAAAGAACTGGGTCAGTGGTGTCACACACTGTGTCCAGCAATAAAGATGAGATCCAGGAATGGAATTTCAACAGAGCATTTCAAGAATGAGTTTTACATATTGATATTTAGTGCACAGTATCCTTCCCCATCCCAGTAGTTCTCAAGTGGTCCAGTTGCATCTGCATTGCCTAGACATCTCTACTTCCAGAGATTCAAATTTAGACATTCTGGAATATGCTGGGATATATAAATGTTTATATGAAAATAAATATATAAATACTTATATATATTTATAATATATGTATACTTATATGAAAAGAAATTTACCTGAGAGATAACCTGGAATACATCCCTAATTAATAGCTGTTTCTCTAATCTCATTTTCTATTTCTTTTATTCCTTCTGTAATTTTGTCCTTGTCTTTAGCAGTGTGGGATAGTATAAAGAATATTGAACTCAACCGTCCTGGTCAGACCCTTAAACTCTCAACCTCAGTATAATCACCTGTAAAATTAGATTGGACAGTCTCTCCAACACTAATCTACATATAATCTGATGAAATGGCCACAGTAAACAGATCCCTGGTGGCAACAGTAGCTGAGCTATTCTAATCAGATACGAATATTATGAAAATAGAGAAGTAAACTGCAGATTACAGAGCAGATTATACTCTAAAATGTGATGCAACAAACACACAATTACTGTGGAATATTTCAAATTATAATATATTTTGGACACAGCTGAAAAAAACATATACAATATGCTCTATGACCAAATAGAAAAAATAATTCTCTTAACATTCTGAGTGATTATATATTTCTATATTCTGAAAAGTGAATTCTCACATATTTGCTTATATTATGGATTTTTTCCCACCCATGAGATCACTCTACATAGCCAGTTTGGAATTCTGCTTTCCATGTACATTTACCGCAGCTAATTTATTACTATAGAAGTTGTTAATTCTAACACAACTACCAAAGATAGTCAAGAAGCAAGAAGCTGCTGTGTCCTCCACTGCCACCAACACTGCTTTGCAAACACAGTGGGGATGAACATCAGCAACCAAAGCTGTAGTTTGTGAGTTCATATATCTGAATGAACATCCATCCCAGGGGACACAAAGGAATGGATGCAGGAATGCTGATGTCACACATCTGCACACTTTCAAACTTTGTTTCAAACAGCCACGAACCTCAGGAAGAAGGGTTCTGCTTTATTGTCACCTTCTGGGACTCACACAAATGCATCTTACTAGTGGAACCTAATTCATACCCACAAGAAAGTCACCAATTAGCATTTAAACATCCCCCCAAAAGAAGGAGACTTGTTCCACAGTGTATTTCTGAATTTTCCTCTACAAATGGGGTAAAAAGAGCAACAGTAGTCTTTTTGAGTTAGTAATCTTCATTCTTGGCTATGATGGCATATCAGCAAAGAACTTGGGCGGGTATCAGTGTGGTTGATGTGAATATTAAGGAATGAGTCATAAAAATTGTTGTAAACTAAAGGATAAATTAGTTAAATGTCCAAATTCTGGATTAAGGGTACTAGACTAAAACCGTAGCTGCACCATTTAGCTAACTGTGGAACTGTGCACAAATTACATAAAGTTCCTATTGCTCAGAGATATCTCCATACATAAAGTGACAGTAATAACATTACCCACTTCATGTTACTATTAGGATTAAATGAGAAAATCTGTGGAAGGCTTCTAACTCAGCGTTTGACTTGGTATAAACAACACTAATGACAATGATAATTAAGTTAAACTGATTGTATATATCAGATCTGCCAAGGCCATCATGAAAGAATTTTTGAAATTATTATAGTGTCTGCCTGTTCATATATATCCAGTCTGTTTAAGGTAATGTTATATATCAAATGTTAAGTATTATATGTGAATGCATATATATTTTTCTCAGAATTTTTCATGGTTAGAATGGTGGT
Organism: Callorhinus ursinus; assembly: GCF_003265705.2. NCBI lineage: Eukaryota > Metazoa > Chordata > Mammalia > Carnivora > Otariidae > Callorhinus > Callorhinus ursinus. Next base: position 49,989,088 of record NW_027397066.1, on the reverse strand, counting down.
TATATTTTGTAGCCTAAAATGAACTCTATTTTATTACATAATAGAATCTTTGGAAGGAAAAGCTTATCATCCAAAAAGATGAAAGAAAAGAAATTTTCATCAAAGTTACAGTCTTATGATATCTCTATAGCTGTATTCTGTAGTACTTTATTTGAATTTCTAAAACATATTTTAAACTGCTTAATGACTACCTGAAGAGGGGTATTATTCCCCAGATTACTGCTCCCTAATATGATTATGAGATAATGAGAGGTTCCTAAGATGGTTCTAACAATGTAGTAGGATCTAAATAAATGTTTTCTTTTATTTACACAGCTTCACAAAAGCTTGGGCAATGTTGTCTTCATTTTAGGATTAAAAATGGTCAGTGAACAATGTGATGTGGTAGAAAAAGCATGAGTTTGAAATTAGGTCTTTATGATAGATTTCAAGGTGCCCACAAATCCCCGCCTTCCCTACATGCATATCCCTTTACAATGTGACTTTGCCTCTTCTCCTTTCAAGAGGTGGAGAAATGTCATCCATTGGGTTTGGCCATAGGACTTGTTTTACTCAGTGTGTCAGAAAATGTAATGTAGAGTATTAAAAGGTGTTTGAGTACTGGAGGCTTGCCTTCTTTATATTGAAAACCCTGTACCATGTGAACAAGCTAGAAAAGACTTCCAAAATGATGAAAAAAATATGGAGGGAGGTCCTAAGTCTTCCCAGGCATTATGCCTATTCCAAATATGGGAGTGAGGCCTTCTAGATTATTCAGTCTCTTCCTAACCAAACTGATCTAGACTGGAACAACTGCTCAGATAACACACAGAATTATGAGAGAAAAAAATGTATTATTTTTAACCATGTATTGTTTTAGGCATTCATTTGCTGAACAGAAAAAATCTAACTGAAAGGACTCATGTTATAGTTCCACCATTTAATAGAGCTGTTTAAACTTGGACAGGTTATTTATCCCCTTGATACTCAATTACCTTACTTGGAACATTGAGATAATAACTTCTGTCCATATGTAGTTGTGGTGAGAATCAAAAGAGATAACTTAGCACAATGTCTAGTACATGTTAGGGACTCAGTTACATTCCTTGACTTCCCTTCCTCTTCCAACAGTTTCGTTCATTGAGTGTATTTGGGGCCAAAGTGTATGTTTGTGCCAGATGTGCCAAGCACAAAAGTACCAGGCCTAAGGAGCAGTGGGACTCACAGTACATGTTCCATTTCCCAAACTATGTACTCAGATTGAGGGTTTTCTCTGCCCAGAAGAAGGGGCGCTTCTCCATAGTTCATACAGAGATGATAGAAGCCTAACTGTAGCCTGGATTATATGCTTGACAAATTTCTCTTGAACTGAATTGAATTAAATTATTCAGTAATACAAAGGTTAAATTTTAGAAAGTTAGCAAGAGTTATCTTGGCAGATTTCAGTCTTAAAAAAGAGTCATCCAAAACCCATCCTCTCCCTTCCTTGATCTCCAGTGAATTTTATATCTATTTCATTTCAGCCCTTATATACCTGGCTACATTCTGGAAATTATCATCACTTGTCATTTTTCAGCCTCAGAAAATTTAAAGTATAATATACTCTACTTTGATTATAACTGCAATCTTCTGCTATTCTGACTTCCTTAATTGTATTACATTTGGATTTCACCTCTTTTGATTCCATCATTTTCTCCAATCTATCAACCATCTCTTATAACACTCATTTTTCTACCCAGCCCAGATTGTACTGTAAATGATCTAAACTCCTTGGTCACAAATGCCCTCAATTCCCATGTATTCCTTCCTTTTACCTCATCTGCATTACAAAAAAAGCTCTAATGCTGGTTGCAGACCCAGTCTTCTTTTTGGCTCTTACACCTTTGTTGCCAAGCTATACTAAAGAAGAGAAAATAGCATAAAAATATGGATGTTTTACACATTAATATTGTCTAGCCAGAGCTGGACTTTAAATACTGCTTGGAAACCCTTGTCCATTTTCCTCTGCCCTTCGTTGAAGTAGCCCTTTCAAATCTTCGTCACACTTCTCAATCCCCTAACTCATTTATTCACTTCTCATTTATTCATTTATTCACTCATTCATTCAGAAGTTTGCTTTAAGTTTCCACTATGAAATACATATTTTGATGGGACCTGGAGATAAAATGGTGACTAAAATATGGATGATCTCTGCTGTCAAGAAACTTGTATTTTAGTCAGTAAATGAGAAATTAAACCAATAAACAAAAAAACATAGTTTTTGGTTTTTTGGAAGAACTAAATAGAAGGGATGCTCTGAGAGAGTTACAAATTGGGTTGGTGAAGAAGAGTTGGAGATAAGATTCTTTTTTTTTTAAGATTTTATTTATTTATTTGACAGAGAGAGACACAGTGAAAGAGGGAACACAAGCAAGGGGGAGTGGGAGAGGGAGAAGCAGGCTTCCCGTGGAGCAGAGAGCCCGATGTGGGACTCAATCCCAGGACCCTGGGACCATGACCTGAGCCGAAGGCAGTTGCTTAACAACTGAGCCACCTAGGTGCCCAGAGATAGAATTCTTATATGTTATCAGAGTAGAATCTTGTTGAAGACTTATTTGCATTAGAATTTAAAAAGAAGAATATGAAGAGAAGACTCGGAAAGAGCTATGAGAAGATGCACAGACAAATAGCATATCAGGGGCAGAGGCTTTGAGTTTGTAAAAATACACTGTTCTAGAATCTATCAGAAGTTCAGTCTATCTAGAACATGGAAAAACTCAGATGTAGGGTTTAACATGACATAGGAAATAGTGTAATTGATTCATATATCATCCAAAGGGAAGGAAGGAATAAAGGAAGGAATAAAGGAAGGAAGGAAGGAAGGAAGGAAGGAAGGAAGGAAGGAAGGAAGGAAGGAAGGAAGGAAGGAAGGAAAGAAGGAAGGGAGGGAGGGAGGAAGAGTGGGCAAGAGAGAAGGAGAGAGAAAGAAAGCAAATTAAAACATACTCCAACAAATTAAAGCAGTACCACTACAAAAATCATACCACACACAAAGGTGCTATGTCCAATCTGCATGGTAGGAATATGCCAGTGAAGAACTTCTGTCACTGCTTCTGGATCAGAAACCTATCTTGGCATCAATGATCCCAGGCATTGGGTACCTGATTCTCTCTCACCACTGCCCCTAAAAGCCTGCAATATCATCCTCCACTAAACATGAACTCCATGTGACACCTCTTTCCTCACGATGATCTCTTTTGAATTGAAGTTCACTATAGATGCACTTAGTTTGCTTAGCCTGTGCTGGTTTACAAGTCTATGCCCTTGTTGCAAAGGCATCTATGAAAGTGAATACCTGGTGTTTACCTTGGACTAGAGGAATTCAACTAGTGAGCAATTTTCCAAATATACGAAATGTGCTTGGCAGCTAGGTACCATGATGTTCATGCTATGAAATATAAAACTCCCAAATCTCATAAACTTACAAGAAAAATTCATTTCTTGCTCATATTAGATATATGGACTATGAGTTCCCTGAGTTTCTGTTCTACATGTCTTCTCATTCTAGGACCCAGTTTGAAGGAACAACTTTATACCAGTCATGCCTTTCTTGTTGTAGAAGCACAATCAAGAGGCAGGCTATTCCATGCAATCACATTTAATGCTTCAGTCTGCCAAATAGCATGGCTACTCATTTCATTTGGTCAAATTAAGTCTCATGGAAATTGGGGGAAAAAAAAGTGGAATGAGGAACTATGCTTCTCCAATGGCAGGGGTAAGGAGAGGAAGGGAGGAGGGGTAAATATTTGTGATCAGTAATCTATTAACACACTCTGCTCTCTTAGTCACAAAATTTATTCCTCTTCCTTCTGCACAAAAAACACACAAGAAAGACATCCTAACTATCTTACCCAATCATGGTATCAGACTGTAAATCCATCATTTTGTAATAATCTCCACTTTAAATGATGGCACTCCTCAGGCTCACACATCCATCATAAAATGGTGGAATATCCACTAAAAAAACATTAGTGATTGAAAAGAGAATAATGAGAGACAGACAGCAATCAATCACTGGTCCATAGGTATCTAAAATTCAGCTAGACAAACACCACATATCCCTCTTGTTGGTAGTAGATCATGTTCCTTAATTAGTCTCTGGTTCTGTCCACTGGAGGAATTCTTAATTCATTGTTCTCCATAGGTCTAAGCCTTGCCTTCTGGGAAGAGTTTTCTTTTGATTAGCTTCCTTGGCAACATGTGATGAGAATTTTCTATCTTTTTCTTTCCAATAGAAATTGCAAGCCAAAAGTTCATTTTACATATTGAATAGTCACAAACTCTCTTACCACAGGCTTGCAGTGATTCAAAAGTATAAATCTCTTAAAAATAGGGTTGGATTTTTAAACCTATTTGATGACAGTCAGCTCAATATCCTAATAGCCATACAATTATTTTTGAGACATGTTTTTCTCTTTAGGTTAATTATAGATATTCTCAGTATGTCTTCCTTTCATTGGCTCATACTCTTAACTTTATTCTGAACTACTTTATTCAAATAAAAAGATTTACCAGATACCATGTAATAACAAAGAAATTACATGAAATAATCTATTCAGAGAGTTTAACAAAGGATTAAACTATGCTTATGATTTGTGTTTTTCATGAGAATGTTTCTTAGTGGCTACGCCCATGATTTGGTCTTTGACCTAAGGAGGCATCTCCTAATGAGGCTTTGGGTCTCAAAACATTTCTTAGTTTTATGTTCACTGCTTAGAAAAGAGAGCCCAGGGGCGCCTGGGTGGCTCAGTTGGTTAAGCGACTGCCTTCAGCTCGGGTCATGATCCTGGAGTCCCAGGATCGAGTCCCACATTGGGCTCCCTGCTCAGCAGGGAGTCTGCTTCTCTCTCTGACCCTCTTCCCTCTTGTGCTCTCTATCTCTCATTCTCTCTCTCTCAAATAAATAAATAAAATCTTTAAAAAATAAAGAGAGCCCATTATATTTCCTAATACTGTAAATATCGGATATCCAAAAATTTAATTTCCATTTTATCTTTTCTTGAAAATAAGTGGGGTGTTTTATTTTGTTCTGTTTTGTTTCTTCCTGAGCTTTTCATCTCTTGCTTTTACCTGGTAGCATTTCATTCAATGCAACTTAATTGCTAACCCTCATATTAACATATAATTTCCCAACCTCATAGGTCAAAACCACATTTTCATGGACACATTATCTTACTTTCCAAATCATCATACTTGATGGTTTTATCATTTTTTCCTCAATGCAAATGAGTTGTCTTTGACCTAAAGAATATAGGTGCAGATTTCTATATTAGTCAGCTTTTGATAGGCTATGTTGTGTAACAAACAAGCCCCAAATCCTCAGTGGCCAACAATAGCATAGGTTACTTCTCATTCCTTTTACATGGATTATGTGGGATGGCTGTGCCTCTGTTGTAATCTGTGGGGCAGATTTGTATCTTCTGCATTTGTCCTTTAATTCTATATGCTATGGTGAAGGAACAGTGACAATCTAGGACATGACCTTTCTCATAGCACAAGGGAAAAACAAGAGAAACTAAGCCAAAACATGTCATTTTATTTATAACTCCTGCTCAGCTATGGCATACGGTAGATCTGCTCACGTAAAGCTGGCCAAAGTAAATCACTTGACCAATAGATGAAAAGTTATAATCATTCACTGAGAGGTTAGTAGTAAAGGAGAAGGAAGAATAAATATTTGTGAACAATAATACAACTTACCACAGGGGGAATGTAAAAACAAATCTCAGGACCAAGTTCTTGGGGACTGTAATAGAATATAATAATTTGAGTTTGATTAAATAAAGAAGGGTCAAAAAAGAGAAAGAATCAACTAGTGAGATAATATGAGTATCAGGGAAGTATGAAATCATGTAAATAAAATCAGAATTGTTAAATAAAAGACAAAGAGCTAGCTCTGTCAAGAACCACTGAAGTTGAGTAAAGATAAGGCCTGAAATTTGAGAAACAAGACAGAGGATCGTAAGGAAGGGAGGGAAAAATGAAACAAGATGAAACCAGAGAAGGAGACAAACCATTAGAGACTCTTAGTCTCAGGAAACAAACTGAGGGTTGCTGGAGGGGAGGTGGGTGGGAGGGATGGGGTGGCTGGATGATGGACATTGGAGTGGGTATGTGCTATGGTGAGTGCTGTGAATTGTGTAAGACTGATGAATCACAGACCTGTACCCCTAAAACAAATAATACATTATAAGTTAATAAAAAAATGAGGCCTGAAAGATGTCTATGAATGTGGCAACATGAAGACCATTGGAGAACTAGATATGAAAAATCTCAGTAGACCAGAGGAGTTATTGCCAGGTCAGAAAGCTATTAAAAAAAATTGAATAGGAGATTTTGAAGTTTGAGAGAAGTGATAAATTACATCCTTCTCTTCCCTATCAAATCCAGAACAAAATTATAAATATGTACAGGAGTAAGAGATATTGAGATCATAGCAACAAATCTATAACTAGTATAGCTGAACTGGAAATTACTTGGGATATGTCCACAGGGAAGATTCAGTATGCAAAATAGACTCCAATTATCCATCCATGAAAAAAAAAAAAAAAAAAAAATATCTGCCTCAGACTCAGACACTTCAATCCCTTCATGTCAGTATATAGAGAAAGAGGCTTTCGGGAGTTTTTAAAAGATCCTGGCCCTCAATCCCAGCATATTTTCCACATAAAGAGAATGAACAAAAGAGGAACACCTTCACAGACCAGGTACATGTGACAGAGATTACCCATTGTCTTTCAGTATCACATTTCCCGTCATAAGTTTAGAACTATATCTCCTTGCCACTGAATTTTGTCAAGGCAAATGGATTCCTAGCTAGAAATCAAATTGCCCAGCCTTTTGTTTTCATGCTATGGTTCAGATTAAGTGACAGATAAAGTGATAGGAACAAATTCCAGGGCACATACTTAAAAAGAAAATATTTTATCATCTGTTTTCTTTTTCTCTCTATCTGGGTTCTGAGAGATGGAAATAAATAGCACATCAAAGATGGAAACTATGCATACTATTATAGTAACTTAGGTTACACTATAATTAATACATAATTTAGAACTTAGTAATGTCATGCTATCATAATAAAAATCTCAAATGGAGAACTGGCTTCTCAGATGAGCTATGAGCCTCAAGCACATAAAAATCTTAGTTTTAAAAGCTATCAACACTTACTATGTCGACAAAACATTTGGTCAACCAGCTGCAGTAGTATGGATGGCAAACCACATGCTTTCCAAGCCTGTATTTGGTTTTGGAAAGGTAAGTGTGTTGCACTTTCTATGAATTCACCTTGTTGCTTTTAGCAAGATCCTGAATGAAATAAATGCAGACAGGGAAGAATTAGCCAGATCGTAAGCAGAAATTGAATGCAACACAGTTCTCCTGAAGGAGGTTTTTTTGGTTCTGTGGCTTGCAATCTGAATAGACTTAAGTTTAGTGTTTGGGTGCCTAACAGTATTGGAAATGCTAGGTTTTTTTCTTTTCTTTTTTTTTTTTTAATTTTATTTTATTATGTTACGTTAGTCACCATGCAATACATCATTAGTTTTTGATGTAGTGATCCACGTTTCATTGTTTTGGTATAACACCCAGTGCTCCATGCAGTATGTGCCCTCTTTAATACCTATCACCAGGCGAACCCATCCCCCCACCTCCCTCCCCTCTAGAACCCTCAGTTTGTTTCTCAGAGACCATGGTCGCTCATGGTTCATCTCTCACTCCGATTCCCCCCCTTCATTTTTCCCTTCCTTCTCCTAATGTCCTCCGTGCTATTCCCTATGTTCCACAAGTAAGTGAAACCATAGGATAATTGGCTTTCTCTGCTTGACTTATTTCACTTAGCATAATTTCCTCCAGTCCCATCCATGTTGATGTAAAAGTTGGGTAGTCATCCTTTTGGATGGCTGAGTAATATTCCATTGTAGATATGGACCACATCGACTTTATCCATTCATCTGTTGAAGGGCATCTCGGCTCTTTCCACAGTTTGGCTATTGCAGACATTGCTGCTATGAACACTGGGGTGCATATGGCCCTTCTTTTCACTACATCTGTGTCTTTGGGGTAAATATCCAGTAGTGCAATTGCTGGGTCATAGGGTAGCTCTATTTTTAATTTTCTGAGGCACCTCCACACTGTTTTCCAAAGTAGCTGTACCAACTTGCATTCCCACCAACAGTGTAAGAGGGTTCCCCTTTCTCCACAACCTCTCCAACATTTGTTGTTTCTTGCCTTGTCAACTTTTGCCATTCTAACTGGTGTAAGGTAGTATCTCAGTGTGGTTTTGATTTGAATTTCCCTGATGGCTAATGATGATGAACATTTTTTCATGTGTCTGTTAAACATTTCTATGTCTTCTTTGGAGAAGTGTCTGTTCATGTCTTCTGCCCATTTTTTGACTTGATTATTTATTTTTTTTTGGATGTTGAGTTATAGATCTTGGATACCAGCCCTTTATCTGTAGTGTCATTTGCAAATATCTTCTCCCGTTCTGTGGGTTGCCTCTTTGTTTTGTTGACTGTTTCCTTTGCTGTGAAGAAGTTTTTATCTTGATGAAGTCCCAAAAGTGCATTTTTGCTTTTGTTTCATTAGCCTTTGGAGATGAATCTTGAAAGAAATTGCTGTGGCCGATGTCAAAGAGGTTACTCCCAATGGTCTCCTCTAGGATTTTGTTGGATTCCTGTCTCACATTGAGGTCTTTCATCCATTTTGAGTTTATCTTTGTGTATGGTGTTAGAGAATGGTCGAGTTTCATTCTTATGTATATAGCTGTCCAATTTTCCCAGCACCATTTATTGAAGAGACTGTCTTTTTTCCATTGCATATTTTTTTCCTGCTTTGTCAAAGAGTATTTGACCACAGAGTTGAGGGTCCATATCTGGGCTCTCTATTCTATACCATTGGTCTATATGTCTGTTTTTGTGCCAGTACCATGATGTCTTGGTGATCACTGCTTTGTAATATAGATTGAAATCAGGCAACGTGATGCCCCCAGCTTTGTTTTTCTTTTTCAACATTTCCTTGGCGATTCGGGGTCTTTTCTGATTCCATACAAATTTTAGGACTGTTTGTTACAGAACTTTGAAAAATGTCATTGGAATTTTGATCGGGATGGCACTGAAGGTATAGATTGCTCTGGGTAGCATAGACATTTTGACAACGTTTATTCTTCCAATCCATGAGCATGGAATGTTTTTCCATCTTTTTGTGTCTTCTTCAATTTCTTTCATGAGAGTTTTGTAGTTCCTAGAGTATAGATCATTTACCTCCTTAGTTAGATTTATTCCAAGGTATCTTATGGTTTTTGGTGCTATTGTAAATGGAATCATTTCTCTAATTTCTCTTTCTACACTTGCATTGTTAGTGTATAAGAAAGCAACTGATTTCTGTGCATTGATTTTGTATCCTGCCACATTACTTAATTGCTGTAAGAGTTCTAATAATTTGGGGGTGGAGTCTTTTGGGTTTTCCACATAAAGTATCATGTCATCTGTGAAGAGAGAGAGTTTGACTTCTTCTTTGCCAATTTGAATACATTTTATTTCTTTTTGTTGCCTGATTGCTGTTGCTAGGACTTCTAGTACTATGTTGAACAATAATGGAGAGAGTGGGCATCCTTGTCATGTTCCTGATCTTAAGGGAAAGACTCTCATCTTTTTCCCATTGAGGATGATATTCACTGTGGGTTTTTCATAGATGGATTTTATGAACTTGAGGAATGTTCCCTCTATCTCTATACTCTGAAGAGTTTTAACCAGGAAAGGATGCTGTATTCTGTCAAATGCTTTTTCTGCATCAATTGAGAGGACCATATGGTTCTTCTCTCTCGTCTTATTAATTTGTTCTATCACACGGATTGATTTGCAAATGTTGAACCACACTTGCATCCCGGGGATAAATCCCACTTATTTGTGGTGGATGATCCTTTTAATGTATTGTTGGATCCTATTAGCTAGGATTTTGTTGAGGATTTTAGAACCCATATTCATCAGGGATATCAGTCTGAAATTCTCCTTTTTGATGAGGTCTTTGCCTGGTTTGGGGATTAAGGTAATGCTGGCCTCAGAATGAATCTGGAAGATTTCCTTCTGTTTCTATTTTTTGAAACAGCTTCAGAATAGGTATTATTTCTTCTTTGAATGTTTGGTAAAATTCCCCAGGGAATTCATCAGATCCTGGACTCTTGTTTTTTGGGAGGTTTTTGATCACTGCTTCAATTTCCTTACTTGTTATTGGCCTATTCAGGTTGTCAATTTCTTCCTGTTTCAGTCTTGGAAGTTTATAGGTTTCCAGGAAGGCATCCATTTCATCCACGTTGCTCAATTTATTGAAATATAGTTGTTGATAATAATTTCTAACAATAGTTTCTATTTCTTTGGTGTTAGTCATGATCTCTCCCCTTTCATTCACAATTTTATTAATTTGGGTCCTTTCTCTTTTCTTTTGGATAAGTCTGGCCAGTGGTTTGTCGATCTTATTAATTCTTTCAAAGAACCAACTTCTAGTTTTGTTGATCTGATCTACTGTGTTTCTGGATTCTAATTCATTGATCTCTGCTCTAATCTTAATTATTTCTCTTCTAATATGTGGCTTAGACATCATTCGTTGATTTTTCTCTAGTTCTTTAAGGTGTAAAGTTAGTTGGTGAATTCAGGTTTCTTCTACTTTTTTGAGTGAGGCTTGCATGGCTATGTATTTCCCCCTTAGGACCGCCTTTGCAGTATCCCATAGGTTTTGGACAATGTGTTTTCATTCTCATTGGTTTCCATGAATTGTTTAAGTTCTTCTTTGGTTTCCTGGTTGACCCAAACATTCTTGAGTAGAGTGGTCTTTAGCTTCCAAGTGTTTGAATTTCTGTCAAGTTTTTTCTTGTGATTGAGTTCCAGTTTTAAAGCATTATGGTCTGAGAATATGCAGGGAATAATCTCAATCTTTTGGTATTGGTTGAGACCTGATTTGTGACCCAGTATGTGACCTATTCTGGAAAAAGTTCTATGTGCGCTCGAGAATGAGTATTCTGTTATTTTAGGGTGGAATGTTCTGTATATACCTATGAGGCCCATCTGGCCCACTGTGTCATTCAAAGCTCTTGTTTCTTTGTTGATTTTCTGCTTAGATGATCTGTTTATTGCTGAGAGTGGAGTATTGAAGTCTCCTACAATTAACGTATTATTATCAATATGACTCTTTATTTTGGTTAACAGTTGGCTTATGTAGATGGCTGCTCCCATGTTGGGGGTATAGATATTTACAATTGTTAGATCTTCTTGTTGGATACACCCTTTAAGAATGATATAGTGTCCTTCTGTGTCTCTAACTATAGTCTTTAGTTTAAAATCTGGTTTGTCTGATATGAGAATTGCTATCCCAGCTTTCTTTTGAGGTCCATTGGCATGGAAGATGGATCTCCATCCCTTCACTTTCAGTCTGGATGTATCTTTAAGTTCAAAATGAGTCTCTTGTAGACAACATATGGATGGGTCCTGTCTTTTTATCCAATCTGCAACCCTGTGCCATTTTATGGGAGCATTTAGGCCATTCATGTTGAGAGTGATTATTGAAAGATATGAATTTATTGTCATCATGTTGCCTGTGAAGACATTGTTTTTATAGATTGTCCTATAAATTTCTGTCCTATATCACTCTTGTGGTCTTTCTCCTTTTATAGAACCCCCCTTAATATTTCTTGCAGGGCTGGCTTAGTGGTCACATATTTTTTCAGTTTCTTCCAATCTTGGAAACTCTGCATCTCTCCATCCATTCTAAATGAGAGCCTTGCCAGATAAAGTATTCTTGACTGCATGTTCTTCTCGTTTAGTGCCCTGAATATGTCTTGCCAGGCCTTTCTGGCTTGCCAGGTCTCTGTGGATAGGTCTGACGTTATTCTGATGTTCCTCCCTCTGTATTTAAGGAATCTCTTCCCCCTAACTGCCCTTAAGATGGTTTCCTTCGTTCTAAGATTTGAGAGTTTTACTATTACATGCCAGGGCGTTGGCCTGTTTTCCATGATTTGGGGAAGGGTCCTCTCTGCCTCTAGGACACGAATGTTTGTTTCATTCCCCAGATTAGGGAAGTTCTAAGCTACAATTTGCTCAAATATATCTTCTAATCCTCTCTCCCTCTCCACCCCCTCCAGGATCCCAATAATTCTGATATTGGAACATTTCATGGTGTCACTTATTTCTCTGATTCTATTTTCATGGATTCTGAGTTGTTTTTCCTTGGCCTCCTCTTTTCCCTTTTTATCTATTAATTGATCTTCTAGGTCACTAATTCAGTCTTCTGCCTCGCTTACCCTAGCTGTTAGATTATCTAGATTAGATTGGATCTCATTGATAGCATTTTTAAGTTCTGCTAATTCAGCTTTCATTTCTGCCCTTAAAGACTCTATGTTGCCATTAATTGATTTCTCCATTCTAGCTATTGTCTTCGAAAATGCTAGCCTGAATTCCATCTCTGACATCTTGGTTATATTTGAATCCATTTGTAAATCTATGGCATAAGTCATAGTCTCTGAGTCTTTCCTATTTTGGGGGTTCCTCCTCCTAGTCATTCTGTTGAGGGGTGGTTGAGGGAATGTATAGAGTCCAAATTATTGACCACAACCCAAGCAAGATGCACCTGTTTTATAGGGACCTTAGGGTTGCTGGCATCTAGTTCTCCCAGCCTGTCTTCTGGGGGAGGGGCCTGCCACTCTGTTACTCAGGCAACCCTGTTTGGGCAAAGTTGCTCTGCCCCCTGTGGTGGGGGATGGGCTCAGTGGAAACTGGTTTCTGGGGGGCTTTTGTTCCCTGGTGGCTTTCCATAGTGGCTTTCCGAGTCTCTTCTGAGAGTCAGAGCAGAAGAGATCTTTTCCAACCCTCTGCCTCAGAGCAGAGAGAACGCAGTCTGTTCTTCAGTGAGTTCTCCAAGCCACACTATCTCTGTTTCTGTCTCTGAGGCTATAAAGTGCAGCATCCTGGGTTGTGCGCCCTTCAGCAGTGCTCCCAGTCCTCACCACCAGGTCAGGGCACATCTCTGCCCTTTGTGCTTCTAAAACCACCAGCCACCCCCAGTTCGCAGGCATGGCCTTGCTGCTCTGGGTTTCCTCCTGGGGGGCTGCCCTAAAGTCCTTTCCCCTGTCACTACTGGTCTGGGAGTCTGTGCCCTGTCCCCAGCATGGGAGGCTATCGCTCACCCACAGTGTAGGATACCAACAGCTCGGCTCCTTCCCCCTTCTGTTTATCCTCCAATATCTACCCGGGAATCACAGCTCCCTGCTTCATACCTCGAAACCAACCACCTGCGATATTCTGTTTGTAGATATCCAGATTTATCTTCTTACATCTCAAGCTGATTTCATGGGTGTTCAGAGTGGTCTGGTAGATATCAAGTTCAACTCTGGGGACTGGTTAGAATAGGGTCCCCTACTCCTCCACCATCTTTTCCCTCTCCCCTGTCATTTTTTTTTTCTATATAACTCTACTCAAAGGAGATAAAATGGTTTTCAATATCTTTTTCATAATCCATCTCACCAGGATTTATCAGCTCAATGTGGTAGATCATATCATGGTGTTTCTTTCACAGCCAACACTTTTTTTTTTCTATTATATAGCCTCATATAGCCTCAGTTAAGCTGAGAAAAGAAGAATGGACTTAAGAATGTAAATAAATAAAAATATTAATGATTAAAAACAACAGACCTGTACCTCTGAAACAAATAATACATTATATGTTTAAAAAAAAAAAAAAGAAGATAGGAAGGGAAAAATGAAGGGGGGGAAATTGGAGGGGGAGATTAACCTAGAAAGACTATGGACTCTGAGAAACAAACTGAGGGTTCTAGAGGCAAGGGGGTGGGAGAATGGGTTAGCCTGGTGATCAGTATTAAAGAGGGCACGTATTGAATGGAGCACTGGGTGTTATATGCAAACAATGAATCATGGAACACTACATCAAAAACTAATGATGTAATGTAATGTATGGTGATTAACATAATATAATAAAAATAAATTTTAAAAATGATTACATAATGAACATGAAAATCTTCTGGAATGCAAACTGAAAGCCAAGAAAGACAATGAACAAATCAGACAAGAACCAAGGTCTAACCAAGGAAGTTTTTCCACCACTAACTGAGCAAATCTTTATAATTTCTAACTGCAGTCCATCATTATTATGTATTAATGACTATGTGCTATATGTTCTTCCCAATTCTTGATGGCCAAAAATAGTGCTTATATTGTTAATACTCTGCTCCCATTACACTGTGTATTAGGGATGTGTATGTGTGTGTGTGCATGCAGGGGTGCATGCATGTGTGTGTATGACAGGACTAGGGAGTGATGGAAGTAATTAATCTATTAAGGTATATGTCACCAGACTTGGAATAGTAACATCCAAACTCAATGGAGAGCACTGCATATTACCCAGAGATGGTGAACTTTGTACAGAATAGAACCTTGTGTGAGAAAAATGATATTCATTAATATTTGAGTGGCCAGAGAAGAAGAAACTGCTAAACACCCCTTGCTATCCATTCATCCATTTCTTAACAACCCTCTTTTGCCTTTGATTTTGAACCATGACAGCAAATATAAAGTACACTTCTCAGTTTTCCTTATCACTAAGTGGTCACAGTCTCAATTAAATGAGAGTAAAAGAGAGAGGTGAAACACGCAGGTAACATTTTGAAAAGAAAGTTTATTGCCCTCTATTTCATTTCCTCTTTCCTCCTTTATGCTCTCCCGGAAATGGTGACAACTGGAACAGCCACTTTAAATCAAGAAATGGAAGTCAGGTGTTGAAGGTAATAAATACCTGCTCATCTAGCATGCCTAATACCCTTGAAACTTCTCTCAACCTCTGGGCTAAAAAATGACAAAGAAATAAACTGTTAGATCCAATGAATCTTTGCATCTTTTTTTCTTTACAGAAACTTAACTCATACCCTAACTAATTCAATAAACATCCATGCATGTTTCATTCCTTCACCCAATATCACCAATCACATAGATCATTCATCTTATATAGCAGATTGAATGAGAAGGACCGGAAGTATAATAAAACTTATCCTTACAATATAGTTCTCCTCTAGATATAAAGTAGGAATTTTGTTCTTCCTTAACTTAGGAGAAAGTTTTGTTCTTCCTTAACTTAGAAAAAAAAATAAAAAATTAATTAAAAAAAAATAAAACAACACTAACAAAGTAAATTTTCACACAGCCCTGCCTGCTGCCATCCTCTGCCTCCGGCCTTTAGTGCAGGACAGGGAGGCAACAAGGAAAGGGTTCCTTTAACAACCTCCTGGGGGGAGGCCCACACTTTCCCTTCTGGCTCCAGCCTGCCTGTCCCATCTTCTCACCAGCTGTTTGCCATT
Source organism: Callorhinus ursinus (assembly GCF_003265705.2). NCBI lineage: Eukaryota > Metazoa > Chordata > Mammalia > Carnivora > Otariidae > Callorhinus > Callorhinus ursinus. The sequence continues at coordinate 49,973,718 of NW_027397066.1, read as the reverse complement.
GGAAATCAGTTGCTTAAGCCAAACTCAGTTATTCACCACAAATCCCTAGTTCTCTGTTGTTCCTAGAAAGTTGCCCACCTCCTGCAGTACTCTCTCCACTTTCTATTTGGGACTTTCTTTTTTCCTCATTCTTTAAAGGTCCAATCAAGTCTTGTCATTTCCTAGACTTCCCCAACTACAACTGCTTTTGCTGACATCTCTTAATTCATGAAGCTCTGATAGTCTGTAAGTACCATATGACCTTCAACAAAGGTACTCCTGTTTTCTGATTTTTTTTTTTTCTTAACCTGTACCACTATTGTACCCATTAGAGTTAGCTTCCCTACAGGGCAGAACTGGATCACAATTATCCTAGTCTGCACATGATTCTGCCTTTAAGCGTTGGCAATGAACCTACTCTGTGCTCTGAAGCAGAAGCATAAAAACACAAACTATAAATCAATATTAACAAATACGATACAGTGCAATCACATTCTCCTTGGTAGAAATTTCTATTTCTACTGGTAATTCTCAAGACCCAATGTATCATGGTTCTTTATGAGTTACTTTTGGCTCCATATGGCCTACTCCAGATCCATAGTTTATATGCTGTATATTCACCTCCATGCTAACATTTTTACCTGTGGCCTCTTTATTTTTCTGTAATAACCTGAAAGTCTTAATCAAAGACTAAGATTCATAGGTAGAATAGTTGGAGTAATATAGATCCTGAAGAATTCAAAACTCTTAAATTATATATGGAGAGTACCTAGCAATATATATTTCTCTTCAGTCCTGTCTCTTTATGGTAATTCCTTTGGGTAAAATCTAACACTTCTTATAGCAATATAGAACCACATTGCTTTGAATAATATATATTACAGAAGTATTTATGTTGAGAATATAACACTTTGTAGGTATGCTCTGTTTTCTGACCGCAGTGGTTCTATTCCAGTTTAACTGTGAACTATTAGCACCTCGGCAAGCAGCACATATCATTAGTTTTTTTCCTACCCTCACCTGAATGTAGCCACTCTGGGGATTTGGAATTTCCACGGAAATTTCAGAATCCCTAAAGTATTTTTTGATCACACTGAACAAGTCTTTTACTCTCTTTGTCATGTTCAGCCAATGTTTGGAACTATTTCACTAGTGTTAAACAAAGTTCAGTGTTCTCTGCCAAAAATGATGTTTGAGTAATGATTCTGATAGAAACTTTGAGGGGTGGTTCTCATATTTCAAAGAGAAGAAGGGCTATTCCAAGTATTTATGGCTGGCCAAGAAAAATTTTAAGGCTTTTAGTATGGAAGCTTACATAAAACAGGCAGGTAACATGACTATAAGCAATCAATCAATGTGGGTCCATTTTCATTTTTATGAAAACTATACTTATGGCTATATGCAATAAGAGCTATTTGGGTAGAGAAATTCAGATTGAAAAAAAAGCCAGCCTTGGACTTTTGTCTATTAGCTGGACTTTATTGTTGCTGATATGAGTTTTGTAAAAAAAACAGCAAAAAGTAGCCAATTTTCACAGCTAATACAGATAATTCCAAAAATTCCTGCAATATTACATGTACCCAACAAATTACAGCATTTATTTTTTCTTAAAAATTGAGACCAAAAAAACCAAAATGCCATTCTCTTATTTAAAAGCCTCTTGCATTAGCCAGAGATAAGAAGAAAAAAGCCATTTCTATTGATCTATGGAGAAAAACAAGTGTATAGTATTGAGTGAAAAGTATTGGTGAGAAAGTAGTGTATTATATTGGAAAAAAGAAAGACATCAACTTTAGTGAGTAGTTAAAAGTGGGTTGTTAGGGAATTTAAAAGAATATTTATATCAATGTGACCTTTGTGTAGAAACAAGGAAAATAGAAAAAGAAACAAGAATTGTATTACATTTTGCATTCCTTTGCAATGCAGAAGGCAGGGGAATAGAGCAGAGCTCTGGTATAAATAAAAAATTAAGATTTCCATGATGCTAAATAGCACAACCAGGGCGCCTTGGTGAACAAACTCTTCTCCTACCCACAACTTATGGGAATTACATTATAATGAAAACTATTACATACAAGTTAAGTGATTATTTCTCATGTGAAAGATGTGTCCAGCTAGTTTCACCTTAAAAGAAAGTCTGTCAAGGAGAAAATAATTTTGAGACTTTTTTTAATGTCATGGCATACATAGAAAATAATGTTTGCATGCCCACTGGGATAATTGGGCAAGGTGGACAATTAGCAGAGGCTCACTATCTCCCCAGGCCTTGCACAACTTCTTTGTGGACCGAGGAGATCATCATCTCCTGGGTACTTCTAACTCCTTCCCTGCAGACCAGTACACCCTGGCTCATCTTCAGATACTGATTAATTTCAGTAGGAAAAGAACTTGTGTTTGAATAAAGGGGTTAAATTAGGCCTATGTACACTTGAGTTTCTGGACCACACATGTAGTATCTCCTATTGTTTTAGTTGCAAACAGTATGAATAAATCTGACAATTGCATAAATCCATTTTGCATGACCTGTTTAAAATACTGGCATTGCCCATGTATGGAATGGGATTTTGGATCAAAGAATAAAAGTCACCTTTCTGTGTATTTTGGCTCATTATTATAGATAATGAGGCAGCTTATTTTTTGAATTGATTTCCCTACTCTATGCTATCAGCCAAAAAGGTTTAGTTGGCCTAGAGCCCCAAAGGAGAAAGGTACCAAAAGTCAAAATATAATAGCTACATTCTAGCATTCATTTTCATAACTTTCCAATATTTAAAAATATATACATATCATGGTATCAATCCTTCGGAAATTCAGGGTTTTTTTTGCTTTAATTTTAGGTAAAAAGTTAATGGTTATACTTTGTAAAGTATCTTTACAATTTAATAAAGCCTAGGTAAGTACAACTTAATTCAAGGAATAAAATATGTTAACATAGATCTTCAAACATTAATCTTTTGCCAAATTTAGTGATATGCAGGAACCACAAAATCCTTTCTTTGGCAAAAAATATTTTGAGATACCTTGCCTCAAGTTGAACACTCTGGCTCACAATGTCTCAGAATGCTTATCAAAGGGTACCTTCTTCTTTTTTTTTTTTCCTAAGCTTATAGAGAAAGATCAGGCAGTTGGTAAGTAGCAAAATCACCTCACTAGAGATATTTAATTATAATCAAAGCCATTTCAAAATAGCACCACATAAGTAGGAAAGACTGGGTCAAATTAGTGACCAACAACCAGTCTAGTCATTGTTATTCAGAGTCAAAATACACTGGTATCTCCCAGAGGGTGATGCGACAGTTTGTGCCTTTGATGTTAAAAGCAAAATTTGTAATTCAGACTCAAGATTTAGAGCATTTGTAGGTTCATAGTATAGAAGCGTATAGTTTGAATATGGCATGGATTGAAATGCATGAAGTAGCTTATAGCTGAGTCATTTCCATCTTTGCATTGTGCAATGTTTTTTTTCTCTTGCATTCCATTTGTTTTTCTTCTTTTTTTATATTTACATTTACCTTTTACCTCTTCAAATTCATCTTTTCTCTTTTTCTTTGTGTAAACTGGATAATACTCATGCTTATGAAAGAAATCCCTCTTGAATGCTACAATTTATTTTCCTTGGGGAATGGGAGCTATTAGGAAATCATTGAGGTTTAGCAAAGGCTGGGATGAAAAATCAAGTGTTTTCTGCATAAGCAACATGAGAAAGAAATGCTTTTTGAGATTTTACCACTAATTCTTATACATGATTCCAGTCTGGTAATGTTTCATCTTCATTAATATTAATTTAGTTTTGTGAGCTACACACAAATACTGAGAAAATAAATATGCTCAGCTAACCCTGTATATGTTCACTTCAACGGCAAACCAGAGAAACAAAAGCAAAATGTGAATATCTGTGGATTTTCTAATGTACAAATATAGACTGAAAATGGCAGATAGGACAACTGGAAGATATAGTATATATTAACAGAAACTTCCCAATAAGAAAAATATTTATTTTGTTTTCTGTTTAAAGGTCAGTTTTGAAGATGCCTATGTAGGGCTATCAGAAAAAAATCTTTGCTACAAAAGCAATGCAACTTCACATAAACTCTCAGTGGTGCTGACAGAACCAGATATACTGACAGATCAGTATAATAGAAAAAAAAATCACAAAATGAGCAGAACAGTGACTCTCTTTTGCTGATAAGGAAAGGAAAAAAAAGTAAGGTAAGTGACACAAAGGGAAGGGATGATATGGTAGTTTTTAATACAATAAATTGGTTATAGAAAGGTACTTAAAAGATGACGATAAATTGGTTTGTCTGAACTGTGGTCAATATTTTGATGCTGTAAACATTAATAACAATTTGCTTCTCTTGTCATACACTCCTGATATTATTAATAATTAGAATTAGACTAAAGTTTTATGGTATTTTCTACATCAAGTATGTATATATGTGTGTATATGTGGTGAGATATATCACAGACAAGAAAGAACACTTGTTTTAATTTTTAGAGGTTATTTGCATTTTTTTGTAAAATACTTCTGACAACAAAATATTTGCATCTTTAAGGATAATAGGTTTAGACTAGTATTGTAACAAAAAAATTCAATACAATTGATTTATGACCTTTCTGTTTTTTTCAGTCCCATTTAAAAAGTAATCATGCCTTTATAAAATCACGATGGACTCAACATGATTTGTATCATATACTTAAGAATTTAAAAAATATTTGCTATATGAGGCCTCTCTTTACCTTTCCACATAAAAATTATTTAACAATTAGCTCTTCTGCCACTCCTGCACCATAAACTCTAACAAAAGCAGTGTTCTGTTGTTCTAATAAGATCTTTTGATATTTTTTTGGTCGTTTTCTGCATGAATAAGGCTCACTGAAGCAAACTATAAAATTACTCCAAGGTTTTCTTCTCAGATGGAACAAAGAATGACTGAACACAATTGAGTTTCTGACTTTTGACAAAATTTTCTGCTGCCCCTAAAATAACATTTAAAAATATAGTCCCGAAATGAGCAACGTATTCTTTGCAGATTTTTAAGAGATGTAATGCCCATTCAGAAAACACAAATGTAAAAGTGTGAAGTGAGAAAAGTAATGAATTTGAGTCCAAAGACTACATGTGTCCAAGTTCACCAAAGTGATTTAATTTTAAAACACAGGGATAAAATTACTTGTCATGGGGAAATTTGTATTTGTTTTGGCACTGCTCCACTCTTTGGGATATAATTAATACCTCTGGGTCCTTCCTTATTTATACTTTCAAATGCATACTCTGAATATAATTTATTGATGTAAAACAAATTTTGTAGCTTAATCACTTAATATTGTCATATATATTCAAATACTACATGATGAGTATAAAATACTACACAAATCTGAATGCTTTGTTGAAACAATACCATATATTCCCAGCATTAATAAATGCATTAAGCTTGGTAGCAGAGAAGTCCATTATATAAATTCACATTATATATTCACAATGTGAACTATGTCACAAATGCATCATTCTGTGTCCTGCATCATAGAATACAGACTTTTGAAAATTCACAAGAGATATATCAAAACAGAGAATTCCTTTATATTCCACTCCTTTTCTGACATGATACCTATAACACCCAGCCTTATCCATGACTTCACAAGTCTTTGAAGCTGTACATGCAGTACAAGCATGCATCATTCCCTCCCAAGGAGTTAGTCTCTGGGATGTCAGCCCCTGACATGGCAGCTTATTAATTTTTAAAAATTACAAACTGTAGTTTTCTCAAAAGATTTATCCATTTATGAAACCATTGGTTATGCATTGTGTTACTTAAGAAATGAGTCTTTCTTGCACCAAAACATTGTTTTATGACATTCAGTAGGTGCATACTCCCCAATTAGAATTAATCCTATGTTAAAAGACCTGGGATCTCCATAAAGCCACTCAATTGATGGTAGACTCAATTTCTTAACTGATTAACATCTAATTTATAGAGAACAGAGACATAATAGAATTGGCTATGGGTTAGGTAAGGATTTGGTTGAAAGAAAATAATGACAAAATTCAGGAAAGGGAGCTGTCCAAAAAGTTCAGTGCAAAGGGTCTAAGACAGAAGAATGAAAATATTAAGAAAAGGAGGCAAAGGAAAGATGGAGAAAGAGTGTATTGAAGAGACTGAACGAGAAAATGGCATTATGTTTCGGGAACAAATGAAAAGTGAGTTAATGGTAAATCTAGAAAGAAATGTTTGTGTCTATGTGACCATTGTGTAGAGACACAATAGAGAAAAGAAATGAATGGTAGACTATTTTTACAGTCTTTTGAATACATAAGTGAGGGAAATGGTGGGTCCCAGCTTGTCCTCAGACCCCTCCTGCTCTACATGCAACCTGCCTCTCCAGCTACTAACTTAACCAATCCAAATCAGGCTCAAACCCACCAGTACATATTTGGTATACAGAAACAAGTAATTGATACAGAGAAAGAAATAACATTAAAGGGAACAGAACTATAGGTGTGGACATCTGGAAATAAATATGCTTAGAAATCATGGGCACTGGCAAATGCCTCAGCTTGTTGGTTGGGACCTAGGAGAAGATAAAAATCAGAGATGATTAAAAAAAAGATGACAGATATATCTTCTGCTGGATTGCAAGCAACTGGGATGTGAGGGATTTTTCACCCTTTATTTCCTATGTTTAGGAGAGTGCCTCACTGAGAATAAATGTCCAATACATACTGAATGGAGTAATAAAGTTATCAAAATTCCCACTGTTACTGCCTTAAAGCAAAACTAGCAGTGAAAACAAATAAATGCTAATATCAAAAAAGAAGCACTTGTAAGAGGACCCATTCCCAACTTGATATTTAAACAGCATTTGTTGAGATGGTTATTCAAAAAGGACCTGAAAAATCTTAGAACTGCTAAGGAAAGGTTGTATGTTTGAAGCCTTTGAGAGTTGAGTTTGAATTTCAGTTTCACCATTAGTCATGTGAATTTTGGAAATCAGTACATTCTAAGCTTCAGTTTCCCCATTTTCAAAACAATGATAAGTTCTACCTCACAGGACTTTTGTGAGACTCAAATGAGAAGATGAATTTAAAAACAGATATTGGGGAGGAAGACCCTATGGTCCTTCTAGTTGGATTTAGAATCAAATTGACATGAGACAGATCAATGGGAGAATATCCAATTTAATAGGCATATGTACAGGGAATTCACACAGACTTGAAATTCCAAAAACAATGAGGCAACATGAAGCTTATATGAGCTAAGGAGAGGGGTAGGGCCTGAGAATACATAGGGGTGAAAGCTCATTAGCAAGAAGGTGAAAGGAGATGTTTAGAAAAACAAGTTTCCCTATTATACAGATACCTTCCTTAGGTGATGAGGATTCTCTGTTAATAGCTCTCTTCCTGGTACAGTCTCTCCTTTCCAATGTAAATTTAGGAAGTTATTGGGGAAGCTGAGAGCTTTTCCTGTATCTGCTGGGTTTTAATTTCTTTTAACTAAAAATAATCTTTATGCCAAAGTGGAACATTTTGGGGCATCTCATCCTGCACTTCTTCACAGACTAATGGATAGTAGGCACTCAGTAGATAATACAGCTATTATTTTAATTGTTTTTAATATTATAATCATTATTTTTTAAAGATTTAATTTATTTTATTTTATTTTAGAGAGAGAAAGAATGTGTGAGTGGGGGGGGGGACAGAAGGAGATGGGGAGAATCTCAAGCAGACTCCCCACTGAGCATGGAGCCCGATGCTCGGCTTGATCTCATGACCCTGAGATAAACCCCCGAGTGGGTTGGCTTTCTGGACTGAGACAAAATCAAGAGTCAGACACTTAACTGACTGAGCCAACCAGGCACTTCTATCATCATCATTATTATAAATATGTCTTCTTGGAGTTCACACTCTACCAAAGTTAATATTGTATCTGCAAGTAAATTTCTCTTTAAACTCCAGCAAGTGGGAGGTCAAATGTGCTATAGTCATGTGTAAATTTTAAACAAACAACTGTGAATCTTATTTTCATGTAAAATAATAACAATTCCCTCCTATTCTTCTGGTACTGCCAATGGAAACTCTTTCTTTTTCTCCTTGAAACCTAAGCCCTTTATTAAGCCTTAAAATTTTTATTAATGTATGTAGTCAAAGGATTTACTCATTTAGAAAGTATTCCTTCCCTATTGGTCTAGGAAGAGACCAAGATTCTTCTTTTAGCATCTAAAAGAGCACTAACATATTATCATTTATAAAATATCATCATATTTAGATGAGCCTGGGTGGTGCAGTCAGTTGGACCTCTGACTCTAGGTTCTGGCTCAGGTCGTGATCTCAGGGTCATGGGATCAAGCCCCACAATGGGCTTTGCACTCAACATGGAGTCTGCTTAAGACTGTCTCTCCCTCTCTCCCTCTGCCCCTCCCACCATGTGCTGGCTCCAAAATAAGCAAATAAATCTTAAAAAAAAATTAAAAATATATCATTATATTTTATCTTATATTTCTGGCAGTAAGTATTTGTTGCCATATACTTATTTGTTTTCATTTGAAACAAACAAGAAATCAAAATTCATAAAACTCCTGTGGAAATAAAGGCCGTCCAAATGAGAACAAGAAAGACTATTTATTCAGAGCTTACTATAAAGCAAGGGAGTCAGCTACCATCACTTGCATTTGGCAGAGACTCAAAAGCAGGCAGGGGAATGAGGAGCTTTATAGTGGGAAAAAAAAGGAAGGCTCTGATTGGAGGTTGTGGCATGAAGAAGCTGGAGGCGGGCTAACTAGAAGTGGAGCATCCTGTGATTGCTTAGGGAGGCTTAGTTGGCTTTCTCTGGTTGATCTAAGTTGGAAGCAAAATTGTCATTTATCAATCAGTCATGATCATTTGGGGCTGATTGGTAAAGAGGTTGTGGGTTGGCTTTCTGGACTGGTTGCTACAAATGTTGTGGATTAGAATTTTGTTTTGTAAATGGTCTGGTCATTTTCAGTCTCTCCTTTTCTGACATAAATAGAGGACCCTTCAAAATAAGATTTTATTTTCATGCTAATTTATACTTATGGAAATGAGTTTCATAACATATATACTCAATAAGTATGTTTCTACACTGGAAATATATTATGCTTTTGAAAACATTTGTGTATAGATTTCTATGCAGAAGAGACAAACACATTAGTATTGACTTCAGGTTTTTTGTTAGTTGTTTTGGGGAGGAATCTCAATTCTGCTACTTTCGATTGGAGATATTTTAAGAACATTTTTGAAAACCAAGATGGAAATGCTTTTAGACCACCATGGCTAACAGAGGTATGATAGCCTACTATCAGTGTTCCTTATTCATTGATTAAGCCCTGAGGAAGAGCAATCTTACTGTGAAATTGCTTTTTTACTGGAAATAATTAAATCTGATATATAAAATAATTTATTAACTCTACAAGGTCTTTAAAAGCAATTTTGTTAGATGAATAAAGTATTGCTATCTTTGGGAAGAGATCACAACCAATCATAAACTATGTATAAAAATAATTTCACAATAAAAGAGTGATTATGCAATCTTGCACACAATTTACTCTGGGTAAACAGAGCTTTAGAATGTGGTAGCATGTTACCCTTAAGAACTTGAAATAAAAAAGCAACTCCTGAATAAGGAAATTATAAAATAAAAGTTTGCATTATTAAATTGCTTTATTTAAAGACTTTCCATTAAAAATAACCAAATGTTTTATATAAATTAAAGAAAATTATCTTCTTCATTCATTCCCTCTTTTTTTAAACAGATACTGCTAAATACATGGAAGTCTAGACTGAGGATATGAGTTCAAATATGGTCAGCGGGCATCTGTTGGCACCATGTTTTAAAAAGTTGAACCAACCCTTAAAATTCAAGGCATTTCATATACAAATCTAGATTTCTGTCTTCTTGCCTTGAGAAACTGGGACCTGCATTTATGCAGACTAGACAATCAGCTGGAAGAGAAAAAGGGCAGTCTCCTTTAGACAGGGCATGTAATCTTCACTACAATTCTGACCATTCCCCAATGAAACATTAGCTCTCTCAATTCTCTTTTATCAGAGCCCTGCCATTGTTGTAATCCATAGAGATATATATCTTAATATCAGTGCCACTATAAAGAATTGAAAAGCAAAAGCTAGACCAAGAAAGGCGGAAATTTTATTTACTTGTAGAAATAAGGCTATTTTCACAATTAAATATGCAAGCCATTTCTGTAACAAAAAAGACAAAACCCAGTCCACTTAAATTGTTTATAATTATCAGCCTGGCCCCTGCAAGCTTTTGCACTAGAAACTCCAGGTATACAAAGCCAGGTAGTATGCTAGTTCCTGGGAATGTAATTGTTAGCAATATCGATGGGTCCTTGACTTTATAGAGTTTATAAACCAGTAGGGAGAAAACTATTAGGAATTTTAATAAAGTTAAACAAGCAATTACAATAAAACCCTTTCCTTAACCATTAGAAAAATGGAAATTTCAAGGAGCTGCCCTTTTGTGAATCATAGGAAAAGCACAAAGGCCTAGGAAAAAGACGTTTGGCTTATGCTAATTTTGGACTGTGAGATCTGAGGCCATGATACCCCATATGTCTATTTATGCCAGTAATCACCAGTTCCCATAGTACTTACCTACCCAATTGTCTGCCTCTCTCCTTCATGCATTGCAAACTTCTAGTATGTGATCAGCAAACTCCCCTATAGCTGCCAACTTTAGTCTGAATGTTTTCATGGCTGGCTGACCATCACTAAAACCTAGTTTCCCCTTGTGGAAGTTATTCCACTGAATTGCTCTTAAGAGAAAGCCTTCTTGGGGTGTCTGGGTGGCTCAGTCATTAAGTGTCTGCCTTCAGCTCAGGTCATGATCCCAGGGTCCTGGGATTGAGCCCTGCATCGGGCTCCCTGCTTTGCGGGAAGCCTACTTCTCCCTCTCCCACTCCCTCTGCTTGTGTTCCGTCTCTCGCTGTGTCTCTTCTCTGTCAAATAAATAAATAAAATCTTGAAAAATTAAAAAAAGAGAGAGAGAAAGCCTTCTTTTTCTTTCTCAGTCCACAAATCTCATGACCAAGAAGTGAGATAAATGTCCTCCTTCCTCCTTAATGCTACAGTTAGGTAATTAATCACTCACCTTCTCTGAAAGAATTAATGCTATCTAAAGCATGTGTCATCTTCCTTTGCCACCCTCTTGTATCTCGATACCATCTACAGAGCTGTTCCTTATCATTTGTTGAAGACATCTCTCAGCTACTTCAGCAATGACATCGATGAATTAGCCACGCCCCAATCTCTTTGGTCCTTGAAGCCTCATCTCTATACTACCATAGACACCCATTCCTACAATTAATTTTTTAAAGATTTTATTTATTTATTTGGGAGAGAGAGAATGAGAGATAGAGAGCACGAGAGGGAAGAGGGTCAGAGGGAGAAGCAGACTCCCCGCTGAGCGGGGAGCCCGATGCAGGACTCGGTTCTTGCACTCCAGGATCATGACCTGAGCCGAAAGCAGTCACTTAACCAACTGAGCCACCCAGGCACCCCGCTACAATTAATTTTTATTTCAATAGAAATTCAACCAGCTGTGAAACTGGACTTCAGACATAATTCCTAATCCCTCTCCAGCCCTTTTGCTATAACTGTCTTTTGATTAGCCCTCTCCCAGTTTTTTTTTCTTCTTTTTTGTCCATCTTGATTACACAATATGCCACTACAATCACTCATTTGCAAACACTCAACTCATTTGCCCCTTTCCCCTTCATTTTCACTCTAAGAAACCTCTTCTCGAACTTCAACCTGCACCATTTTCCTGCCGGTAATTGAGCACCTGAATATTACTAGGGGAAAGAAAAACATAACTGGACATATTTCACATTCAAGTCATAATAAAATTCCCCAAATGAGCACAAAATAAGTAACTCCTAGAACTACTATATTCCTTTAGTACATTTGTTTTCCAACATTCTGAGATAATTTATCATGTCTTCACTCTACATTCTCAACTCCACTGTGCTAAGTATTAGTGATTTAATTAATATTTTATTGAGATAATTGAAGACATCCAACATAACCTCTTTGGCATAGACTGCTCAGAATTTCAAAATATTCATTCAATTTTTTTTTTAACAACAGAACTCCATTTTTTTCTTTCAGAACTCCATTTTTTTGATAATCATATTTCTATCTGGCTAAAAGATTTTATTTCCCAGCCTTCCTTGGAGCTAGGTATGGCCCTATGACTTAGTCCTAGCCAAGGAGATATAAACAGAAATGTGTGATATCTCCATAAAGTTCATTAGAAGGTATGGATGTAGCCTTCTTTTTCTACTTTCTTCAAATTACTGCCTAGAAATAAAAAAAAAAAATGTGGTGTCTTTTATGCAAAACCTTTTTTAAGAAAAAGGGGAAAGGGTCAAGTAAAAAGGAATGGAAATTACTCACAGCGTGTCATAATAAAAGATCATTTGTGGTCCTTGCCAAAGACTCTTTCAATAGACTGGGAGAATTAGAAGACATTACAGGGGATGGAGTGAGTGAAAAGATCAGAATAAGAGACAATCAGTTCATAAAAATCTTTTAAGAAGTTTGATTATAAAAGAGATGGGAGATGAAGAAGTAAATTGAGGAAGAATTAGAAATTAGGATTTTTAGTGGGAGGTGCTTAATTGTTTCATACTACTTTTACTTACTGAAGGAATATGTGTTGATTTTAACAAATTCATCAGTCTAAGGGAGACTAAAGGAAAAAATACCTCTTCTACTCTCCCAGCCCCCTAAACAACCCATTCTTCATTGTTATTACAATTTTTTAACACGACATTGTTTTAATTTTCTCTCCCATAAAATGGAGATAATATTAGTGTTAATATCAAAGGTTGGTAAAGTTGACATGTGCTGTTATTTCTTGGCAGTTGGACCTGTGATTGGTTCATTTACTCTCAAATTGATTCTCTGATGTGGTCTCACTCTGCCCTACATCACAGATGTCTGCCTCCTTTTTTGGGGGTGGGGGAGGTCCTTTATCAATTGTCTTCCAGTTAGTTTCAAGATTCTGGATGCACTAACAGAAGACTTCAGGAGAGAAAGGAAGTCAGGATAGTTATAATTATCTTTGTCTTTCTCTTGGCCCCATGCCAGGTCTCAGCAAGATCTGCCTGTACTCTGATAGCACCACCTTGCCCCACTGCACTTCCAACTATTGGGGTGATTGTAGAGTTCAGCTACTGCCAAGTTCTGGATGTCTTTCTATCACCCATTTGGTTTGTCCTGTCTTTTATCACTTTTGTCCTTTTATCACTTTATCACAATTGTCCATTAAACTCTTGATGAGCTCTCTTCCTGACTTTGCCCCGATACATGGCATCATCGTCATTGCCATCTGAATGAGTCAGTAAATAGGAATTAGTTACATGCAGAAACAAGTGCCTCAGAAAGTCAAAGATGGAGTTCAAAACCTAGGAAAGAGGAGAAGCCTGGATTTGGAAGAAGGAAAAACATCTCCCTATTAAAAGAGGAAAAGAAAGGGGGCACCTGGGTGGCTCAGTTGGTTAAGCATCTGCCTTCAGCTCGGGTCATGATCCCAGAGTCCTGGGATAGAGTCTCACTGGGCTCCCTGCTCAGTGGGGACCCTGCTTCTCCCTCTGCCCCTCCCCCCGTTCATGTTTTTTCTCTCTCTCAAACAAATAATTAAAATCTTGAAAAATAAAAAGAGGTAAAGGAAGAAAACATGAATATAGAACCAGGTAAATAGTCAGCCTAGTTTATTTTGTTTTACATTTTGTTATTTTTACATAATCCATTCATTCTGTACATGTTTGAGGCAACTGAGACCAGAGTGTAATTTTATCTTATCTCCCACTAACACCTTAGCAAGGTAGTGAGTCTCCAGGGAAAGATGACAGAATCGTGTATTTATGCAGATAGAGCCTTAGAAAGTGTAACAGAACTCTTCAGGTCCCAGAGTGCACAGCAACAGTAGAATAATATGCATGCAACATAAAATGGGGCCAAAAATAAAAACAGCTTCATGGAATTCCCAGACAGCTTTAGGCTTAATTAGGCTCAAAAAGTTCCCCAAGCACAACATTGTGGGAGGAACAACAAAATTATTTCTCTTGGCCTGAGCATGGTACTACAGAATAAAAGAGATTTGCTGAATTTAATGGACCAGATGAGAACCAGGAATAACGTAGTAGAAACCTGTATAGAATGACCACTGAGAAATAAGCAAGACAAGGAGCGACTCAATAGAAGTCAGTGTGAACAGAGCACAGTTAAAACTAGATGTCCATCATACCCCCAGTGTTTTGGGACTATGTAAGACCCACAGACCCTTGACTCAGAAGCTAGAAAAGAAAAGGGAAGACCATGAAATAATTTGGATTACAAATTTTGACACTCTGATGAAATAGGGCTCAAAATAGAAATTATAGTTTTAGAAAAATAAATTTCAATTTATTATACATCTGAATTAGTAAAATGAAGTTTCTACCTGTGACAAGCAAATAAAAATAGCTGAAGGCTCTTACGAGATGAGTTTTAAACTCATTTTAGAGGAATAAGCTTGTGTAATAAGAAATTGTATGAAGTACTGCATTGAAGATCTAAATGAATCTATTTTTGGTCAAAACAGAGAAAGCCAAGATAGAAAAAATATATCCCTATTTTAAAATGCTCAAAGAATGTTTTGAAGAATTGGTTGAAAGGATGAAATCAACTAAAATACGACCTTGGACTTGTATGAATGAACACATAGCATTTTGGTCATTTTGTTGTTTTCTTTTGTTTCCCCACATATAAAAAAAATCTATAAAGACAGATTTAGTTGTAAAATTATTTGGAAAGAATTTTTCAAATATTTATACATATTTTCAAATGGGAAAAATACAGATATATATTTATATGGGATCAAAACCATAACAGATAAAATGTAAGACTGGGAGTTCACATGGTGCCCATTCTGCATCCTACAATCAGCAACAAGACATCTTTAACTGATTGAGAGTCCTCAGTTTAAAATTATTTCATAATTGTTTTCTCAATATCTTCAATTGGGTGGCAATGTGGTAAATTAAAATAAGAATTTAAACACATTTAGGCCATATTTATAATGGAGTTTGAAGTGACATAAGTTTTCTTTACATACAGAGATAAATCCTTACTTGGCATGTAGAAGGCATTAGCCAAAATTTATTTGCTGCTTTTCTTCAAAGAGAAAAATAATGATGTCCTCGCAAAGAGTAAACATGAGGATAAGGTGAAAGGATTCATTGTTTGCTTAACAAGTTGCTCACAAATTTGGATTATTTAGGAGATATCTTTCAGGGCTGAGCATTTATATTCAACAGTTAAAAGCTAACTGTGAATTGTTATAATGTACTTGACAATATCCATATAATAGAAATAAGTTTAAGAGTTTGCAAAAGGAACCTGATCATTGGTAATATAAAGTAGTTTTTTACCTTTCATTGCATATAACGAAAACTGTAGTATTAGTGGTTAAAAAAATGTATGAGTTATCTTTCTTTACTGAACATATCTAATCTAGTAAAAAAGACTGAGGAGTCAGTCAGTGAACATTTCACTGACATAAGACACAATTAACTAAATTTCCCAGTAATAAGATTCATTTATTGAAAATTTTAATGCTGGACAGAGCCATCTCTTTGTAAACATCATCCCAGCTCTTCTCTACAGGAATCCCTCTGCCATAGTTCATTAAGCTGGAAAATTTTCATTCACATCTACATTTTATATCTATATATTTATATGTCTAAGTATTTTTCTCACAAAAGGAAATTGCCCAGATAAGGAATGTTTCTTCATACAACCTAGATTTTTAATACATATTTATTTTAGCCGTTTAGGAAAAGAGAAATAAAAGAATCTCACATGATAAGTGATATAAAGTATCATTTTTTGCGATAAAATGCTGATGTTTTATAGAGTTGAATATGAAATTTTAGGAATGGGGCATTGGGACACCACACAGTTCACCACCTGGTTTATTATCCTATGTCATTAGAGATACTCCTGCAAAAACTTTGAGAAAAACAGCAATGACTACAATTCTTTGATCACTGATTTCACATCCTTTCAATAATTCAATAACTTTGTCCATTAGCAAACAATACCTCCTTGAGCCCTTACTCCACATAAATATCCTCTCACTGTAAAATTAGGGACCTATGTCCTGGTCCCAGATCCAAATGAAAAGTGCCAGACACTGGCAAGCTGGGTCACCTGTTAATTATCATAGAGGCCTTAGTGGGTCCTTTGCGTAAACGAGCAGAGAATATCCCTGTGTCTTTTTCCCTTTGTTTTCAGGAGCCTGGCTCTTAAGGGAAACAGAAAAGAACATTCAAAACCCTCTATCGGCAGTGTAACAATACTATTGTGGGGTCAGTAGTAATATACAAAGCACTAGTAGGGGAGCCTGGGTGGTTCAGTCGTTAGGCGTCTGCCTTCGGCTCAGGACATGATCCCAGGGTCCTGGGATCGAGCCCCGCATCGGGCTCCCCGCTCCGCGGGAAGCCCGCTTCTCCCTCTCCCTCTGCCCCTGCTTGTGTTCCCTCTCTCGCTGCGTCTCTCTCTGCCAAATAAATAAATACAATCTTAAAAAAAAAAAAAAACTAGTAAATGGTGAAAATATAAACATGATAGTAATTATAGAGGACGTAGAAAAATAAAAGGCCAGGACTCTGAGGGTGGCTTTCAATTTTCCAGTGAAGGAAGAAGAACATCATTTCTTCTGCAAGAAGCGTGGAAACAGAAACAATTTGGAATGTGCCTCTATCTTGCTTCTCAGATCTGTGCTTCCATTAAAGGATAATATTTAGATTATTAAGCTGGCTTTTGTAAAATCCAAAGGTCTTACTAGGAACTTTTACCTACTTAACCATTCCCTGGGCATGGAAGACCAGCAAGACCTGTCAAGTGCAGGGGAGGCCATCTCCTTCTCTTACTGCAGCAGCGCTCGTACCTCAGGCCTGCTTTGCATTCATCCCCATAGCATTTTGCAAAGCCTGTCTATGAAAGAGAGCACTATAGGACTGCCAGATTTCGGCCTCACGGATTTATTAACTGACCTCTATACAATGGTTAATACGTTCACCACTAGTGAGGACACAGTGAATAATTACCATCCGATAAATTATCAGAAAAGTCATTTTCAATATGAAAGTAATAATCTTTTATTAAAGTCCACACAGACCCGTTCTCTCTTACTAGTAGATAGTGCACTCACAGAAGTTATAAAGCAGTGTCTGGAATACCCTTTCAGGGTGGTGAATATTTTTGAAATTTGGGAAAGGATCAAAGCAAGCTCAATTTTATAGGGTTAATTTTTTTTCTTAAGTTTCATTGACACACAGCTGAAAGAACATCAGCAGATCATGCAACAAAATGACCAAAATATTAATTATAAGTTGACTCTAATAAATGGTACATTTTATTTAAAAAATGCATTAAGCTTAAAGAGGGAACATATCAAACTCTGATTTTAACTTAATTGTTTTAGTTGATACTACAAACATAATAATATATTACTGAAAGAAAATACTACCTAAATTAACTTGAATCACTTTATTGACATTGTATACTTCACTCTTAACCAAAAGAAAAATAACATTATTAGAAAATGTTCATATAATAATGTTGCTCTAGCTTGCTTTCTGCCATTTAAGCAAATAACAGTTTATTATTTACACTTTAAAAATTATATTTTATGTGAAAATAGTTATATCTTTAAACATATTTGCTTTATATAGAATTTTCCAACAGTTCGAAGTCTAAATTTAAAACTTTTATGCTGAAAAATTTTCCCCTAGATTAATATGTTTGGTAATTAGATATTCACAGCATAGACTTTTATCTTTCTGTCTCTTGACTTACTTTTAACATATCATTAATACTACCTTATTTTTCCTTCTTTGGTTATATAAAGAAATGAGATATGTAAAATATATTTATATTTTCCAATTCAGCATTATAAAAATTACCTGCCAAATTATAAAAAGTTAAAAATATTCTCAATTCCTAAATCACCATGAATATTATGATCTACAACTCTGTTCGTTATGTGGCCCCACTGTGACAAGATGAACTTTTAATGGCAATACTGTAGTTCACATCATCATGGTACACCTTGAACCATACAGAGCAGTTCTTTTCTTGCCAAAGTGACATTTTAATCGTTTTCATTTTTGTGATTCATCTTATCGTGAGTTCTTTTTAGGCATTTGGACACTTGAAAAAGCAATTTCCTTCTGTAAGAACATAAGCACTATATTTTTTTCCAAATGAAATTAGAGTTTATGGGTATCTATTTTCTCTTTCCTTTTTTCACAATAAGTCAGTCTTTTTCTTTCTTTCTTTCTTTCTTTCTTTCTTTCTTTCTTTCTTTCTTTCTTTCTTTCTTTCGGACAAAATCCTCAGAGAAGCCACCAATAATTGCATCATATTCTAGTTCACTAAATTAATGACTTTATGTGAAAATACTTTCTCCTATTTATGTATCTTCCTACATATTTCTTTGTATAAATGGCACTTTATGTGTAAGTATAATATGCATGAATGGTAATAGTTATACTTTAATTTTACCCACTCTATTAATCAGGAATTCGTCAGAGAAATAGAACCAATACCATATATACCTTTATATATCTATCTATCCATTCATCTATCTAAAGAGATTTATTATAACGAATTGGTTCACACAATTATGGAGGATAAATCCCACAATCTGTTGTCTGCAACCTGGAGACCCAGGAAAGCTTGTGATATAGTTCCAGTCCAAGTCAGAAGGCCTGAGAACCAGGAGAGACAATAATTAAAATTTCAGTCCAAGACAGAAGAACTTGAGATGCAAGGGAGAGGATGATAAAATTTCCAGTCCAAGGACAGGAAAAGACTGACGTTCCATCCCAACGGTCAAGCAAAGAGCAAATTCTCATTTCCTATGCCTTGTTGTTATTGTTTTTATTGTTGTTGTTGTTCTACTCATGCCCTCAATGGACTGGATGATGCCCACTCACACTGGGGAAGGCAGTCTACTTTATTCAGTCTACTGATTCAAATGCTAATCTCATCTAGAAATACCCTCACAGACACACCCAGACGTAATGTATAACTAAATATCTGGGCACCCTGTGTTCCAGTCAGAATGACACATAAAATTATCACATCCACATATTTTTGTTCTATTTGACTCTTTTCTCCTTTAGTATTGGTAAAAATATATTTACCTTATAAAACTATGTCAGAACAAACTCTTCATAATTATTTTCTCTCCAAACATGTGTTTCAACTCCTTCCATTACACTGTTTATGTTTTCATATTAGAATTCAATAATCAAGTATAAGAATTCAAAAGTAATGCAAAGTATATTAGTAAAATTATGATAAGTTATATAATTGGTATATCAAGCAAGTTTATGTCACATCATAAAACCTAACTAGGGCGCCTGGGTGGCTCAGTTGGTTAAGCGACTGCCTTCGGCTCAGGTCATGATCCTGGAGTCCCGGGATCGAGTCCCACATCGGGCTCCCTGCTCAGCAGGGAGTCTGCTTCTCCCTCTGACCCTCTTCCCTCTCATGCTATCTCTCATTCTCTCTCTCTCAAATAAATAAATAAATAAATAAAACCTAACTATAATCCTCTTAAATAGATGAATTATATTCGTTTATTATTTCAGTTAAATATGTTTCTAAGTGTTCTAGACCCCACACCTGTAACGCCAATATTGAACATGTATTTCCTAATAAAATTAGGGTTACAAAGAAGCAAACATCAAAAAACAATAACCTCTTCTCACACCAGGTAATACTGAAACTCTACTTCCTTCTAAGATAATTTCCTTTTTCAAAAGTAGGAAATTTAGTATATCAATTATTCATTGAATTTTCACCAAAATTCATATGCTCTTTGGTTAACTAAGGAAAAAATATAATTAGATAAAAGTGGACTTTGATCTATTTCTCACTTTTAAGATTTTTTTGCTGCTTGAGGATAAACCACCACACTGTGTTGTTTCTTGTTGTTGTTGTTGTTATTTTTGTTTGTTTTTTGGCATGGGTATAAAAAAGTTACTCTGGTAAGACAATAGTTATCGATTAGAATTAACTTCTAATAATCAGTATTTCTTTAGAAATATTTAATGTAAATTATATTTGCAACCACTGACTCTATTTTTAAGATAGTTTCATTCCTTGATTGTTCTGTGACATTAAAGGGCTCAATTCTCTGTGAAGTTTAATTGACTATATATCATTCACACACATAGATTTGCATCTTATAAATAGATGTCGTTTCATAGAAAACATAAGCAAAAAAATGTTAAACTAGAACTAAGACGTTATTTCTCAACTACTAATTAAGAATTGTTAAAGGCTTTGTCATGTTTCTGCAGCACAGATTTTTATAAATTAAAAGAAAACTTAGACAAGATCTATATCTGTTTCCTTCATTATACTGGATAAGAAATGACAGAACGATTAATGCCTGGGCTTTGCTTCCAGTAAGAAGATATAAAAAAAAATAATGACTCAGTAGTATGAGTGATCCATTTTCAGCCTAAAATCCAAGTAGTACGTTAATGCTTCATATTCAAGGGGATTTCAGGTGTTTTGCCTTTGATTCCAAAAAGAAAACTGTTATTCCTATGGCCAGAAAGAAGAAACTAGTATAGAAAAACAAATATAACTAAGGATATAGGATCAAAAGTCTAAAGTGTTTGATGCTATCGCAGAGCAAGAATATTCTGTCCCCTTCAAGATCCTTCTAGCTGGACTAAGAGTGAAACTGTATATAAAGTTTATATATATGTTTATATATATAAATAAAATTTAATAGTATAGATATGGGGAATCCATACAGACATGAAAATTCCAAAGACAGTCAGGCAAAATTAAGTATATATGCCATCCTAAACTAAGGAGATAGGAGTAGCATCCTGGGACTTAAAAAGGAAGGAATGTAATACTTAGGAAGATAAAAAAGATTAAATGTTTGGTAAACAAATGTTTGCTGGGCCACTCAGAAACAATGAGACCTAGAGGACTTGGATCAAACAAGTCTTGCTTTGTTCCTCCCTGTCTACCACGTCTGGTTTATATGATAATTTAGTTATCTATGGTGAAAGCTCTCTTTCTGGAGTAGTTCCTCTATATAAATTCTTTTTGGGTAGTTGAGGAGGAGGTAAAGAGATTTTCCTGAATCTGCTGGTTTTTGTTGCTGTTTAACTCAAAATAGTCATTATTGATGTAGGAAAGATGTTAAGGTTCAGATCTGATGGCCAAGAAAGAATTCTTGAGACATCTTCAGTGCAAAGAGGTGGTCTTATTAAAGCAAAGGGACAGGGTGTTATTAAACCACAGGGAGAAAGAGCTGCCCTGGGGTCATAAGGAGTGGGGCCCATTATATACTTCCTTTCTTTTTTTTAAATTAATATATAATGTATTATTTGTTTCAGGGGTACAGGTCCGTGATTCATCAGTCTCACACAATTCACAACGCTCACCATAGCACATATCCTCCCCAATGTCCATCACCCAGGGGCCAGGGATAGCATAAGATTCCCAGGTTTTTTGGAAACAAGGTTTCCAGGATCCTGAGGGGGCTAGCTATTGTTAGGAAAAGGTCATTTATTACTATTAGTAAAAATCCAGTCATGAGACTTTTCGGACGTATATCAGTGGGTCATATGCTTGGAGGATGACTGCCAATGTGTATTTTGGGGGTTAGAGATAAAGGAAGTTTCCAAAAGAATTTTTATATGTTAAAGCAGACTTATAGATCCTAGGGGTCAGGCCTAAGATTTCCCTTTGCCCTTAGCCAAGTATTAACATCCAGGCAGCTGTGTTCCTAGAGGAATGGCACGCTGCCTGTTTCAAGGACTTGTCAGTGGGCTGTAAGTAGTAAGGAAATTTAATAATTTTTCTTCTCTCTTTGTTTCCCACATCAATTATACCAAAGTGGCTTATCTAAGGGTAGCCTGTCTTTAGCCCTTAGAATGGCACTGATGCTCCCACAGATTAACATATTTGGTAATACTGACACTCACCAAACTGAATCAAGCATAAACCTGTGCACAGCATATCGGGCAGGGTAGACACAAGAGACCATATTAGAGGGAACTATGTGGAAGTGCATCAAGAGTGAGATAACTGCCTATAGCTAGCAATTGCCTATATCAATTCAGAAGGACTGGTCATAATTAAAAGATATTCAGCAAAAATATGGAAAATCTTGACCAAATCAGAATAAAATTTATTTCCTTCATTTATCAAAAATTGTAAGTTGACTATCAAAATACAGTAAATAAAATGATTTCATGTATTTTGTATATTTATTCTTATAATATATAATAAAATATGCATGTTTTATTTTAAATATGCATAGAATGTGATTGATTATTCTCCATAAATCTGTTTATCTATAAAAGAACTGAATTTTAAAAAAATCTTTACAAGTATTATATTTTTTTAAGTTTTTATTTAAATTCCAGTTAGTTAACATATAGTGTAATACTAGTTTCAGGTATACAATATGCTGATTCAACACTTCTTACAATACCCGGTGCTCACCACAGTAATTGCACTCCTTAATCCCCATCACCTATTTAAACCATTCCCCCACCTACCTTCCCCCTGGCAATCATTAGTTTGTTCTGTATAGTTAAGAGTCTGTTTCTTGGTTTGCCTCTCTCTCTCTTTTTTCCCCCTTTGTTTGTTTATTTTGTTTCTTAAATTCCACATAGGAGTGAAATCATATGGTATTTGTCTTTCTCTGACTGACTTATTTTGCTTAGCATAATACTCTCTAGCTCCATCCACATAGTTGAAAGCGTCAAGATTTCATTCTTTTTTATGGCTGAGTAATATTCCATTATATATCACATTTTACTCCATTCATCAGTCAATGGACACTTGGGCTGTTTCCATAATTTGACTATTGTAGATAATGTGGCAATAAACATTACAAGTATTTAATATATAGATCTTTGAGTTAAAATGGGGTTACATTCAATAAACCCATCATAACTTTAAAATATCTTAAGTTGAAAATGCATTTAATACACCCAACCTATCAAATGTCATAGCTCAGCTTAGCCTAACTTAAATGTGCACAGAACACTTACATTAGCAAATAGATGGGCAAAATTATCTAATACAAAGTCTATTTATAACAAAATGTTGAATATCTCATGTAATGTATTGAATACTGTACTGAAAGTGAAAAACAGAATGGTTGTAGGAACAAATAATGAAGCTGGCATCCATGTTGTTACTTCAGATGCAAGAATGCACACTAGAAGTCTTATTGCCCTCAGGCATGCCTGGACAAGCCAAGGAACCTGTAGGAATGCAAACCCACTAGCTTACAAGTAGTTAATCAGCATTACCTTAAAGATATAATCACAAGATATACCTAATGAAATCTCTAACATAAAGAATAAAGGAAAGTCCATGGACTTTCAGATTCCAAGTCTTTTGAGATGGAAAGGACTTCTGGGGGACCAGATGAAGCAGCACAGGGCATGCTAGCATGACCTACTGGACCTTCAATCAACAGCATCTACCTTCTCAGGAGATAACTGCCCCAATTCTGCCCTTAAAAACCTGCACTTGCAAGCCATCAGGGAAGTTAGGACTTTAGAGCATTAGCTCCCCATTCTCATGGGTGGTGCCACACCAATAGATATCCTGTCTTTCTTCAGTGCAAAAACTCACTGCCAGTTTGTATTGACTTGCCATGCATTAGGTGGACAAACTCTCATTTGGTTTAGTTACAAGAATGGCTGTTAAGTATACTGGTTGTTCACCCTCAGATCATGTGGCTGACTGGGAGGTGAGCTTGCTGCCCCTGCCCAGTATCATGACAGAGTATTGGGCACCTGGGTGGTTCAGTCACTTAAGCATCCAACTTGATTTTGGCTCAGGTCATGATTTTTTTTTTTTTTCCTCAGGTCATGATCTTAAGGTCTTGAGATCGAGCCCCACATTAAGCTCTGGGCTCAGCATGGAGTCTGCTTGAGATTTTCTCCCTCTGTGCCTCCTTCAGCTCAAGCTCTCTCACTCTCTCTCTCTGAAAATAAATTTAAAGTCTTTTTTAAAAAATGAGAGAGTATTGTACCACATATTTTTAGCCCAGAAAAAGGGCAAAGTTCAAAATTCAAAGTATAGTTTCTATTTAATGTGAATTGCTTTCATACCATTGTTAAACCAAAAAATCATAAGTGGAAACATCATTAAGTTGGGAACTCTCTGTATAGGCAATTATGTTAAATTTATTATGCGTTTTTAAATCAAGTGAGCCAAAAGAAATAAGCGCACCACTTACAAAATTCTGTCACCACAAGACTTATGTTGTCTGTTTGGGTCCCTTATGATGTGGGAAACAAAGGCAAAAAGAAAAAAAAAATTAAATCCCCTTACTACTTACAGCCCATTGACAAGTCCTTTAAACAGGCAAAGTGACTTTCCTCTGGGAGCTCAACTGCCTCAATGTTGACACTTTGCTAAGAGCAAAAGACAATCTTAGCCCAACCCCCCAGGATCTGTTAAGTCTACTTTAACATATAAAAATTTATTTGGAAACTTCCTTTATCTCTAACCCCCAAGATACATATTGGCAACTATCCTGGCCCACTGATATACATCTGAAGTCTCATAACTGAGTTTTTATTAAGCAGTAATAAATGACATTTTCCTAACAATAGCTAGCGCCCTCAGAATACTGGAAACCTTGTTTCCAAAATACGTTGGAGATTTGTGCTGTCCCTATCCCCCTCCCAACTTGAAAGTATATAATTCTCACCCATCACAACCTTGGTGCAGCTCTTTCTGCTCACAGGTCCTGTCTCTTTGTTTTAATAAAACCACCTTTTTACACCAAAGACATCTCAAGAATTCTTTTTTGGCTGTCAGCTCCAAACCCCAACATTTCCTACATCACCTTGGAGTGCCTACTTAAACAATATCACTGATTTAGGTTAAAAAACAACACTGTGCAAGTAATAAGTGAAAGAGAAAATGTGTACAGACACTGATAAAAAAAAAAAAAGTATAATTGTACTCAAGCCTAATTATTTCTTTCTCTGCCCCCCAAAGTAATTGTATTTTTTTCTTTCTTCCTACTTAGTCTCTCCAAATTGATCTTACTAGTGACACCACATTACACAAAACTGTCTATGAAAAGGAGAAACAATTTAAGAAATATGCCTTGTATGGTTGTGAATTAGCTACTTTTAAGTAACTATTGACAAAGTCACCTGGTACAAACTGACGAAATGAATTGTGTTATGTGATAAAAAACAAGTAATTCACTTACAGTTCTTTGCCCATAATACATGATGTCTTGGTAATCAGCATTTCTGAAGCCTTCCTGAAAGGAAATAATATTATATCAAGAAAAAGATCAGATGCATATCTAGCATTTAATGAGCTTAATTAACTGCTTTGTACTTCTCCCAAATAAGTTTTTTTTCCCCTTGCCATAGGAAAGAAAATCAAGCCCAATGTTTATTTCTAATAGTCAACTTCTTATATAAATTCTCATTTGCAATAAGCTCCTACTCAGGCAAAGTGAAGTTAAAATCTTTTAATCACCTTTGCTCTCCTTTCCTGGCAAAGGGACTAGGGAACAGAATTTGCAACCCCCCCCCCATATGTTTTGTGTTTTTTGGGATAAGTATTATTATTAATTTTTAAAGGTTGTATTTATTTATTTGTCAGAGATAGAGAAAAAGAGAGCACACAAGCAGGGGGAGCAGCAGGCAGAGGGAGAGGCAGGCTCCCCGCTGAGCAAGGAGCCTGATGTGAGACTCAATCCCAGGATCCTGGGATCATGACCTGAGTCAAAGGCAGACACTTAACTGACTGAGCTACCCAGGCATCCCAGAATAAGTATTATTTAGGCTGATTATTTTTAAGAAGTAGCAGACTTGGGAGAAGCTCTGAAAGCGAAATTGAAGTTATCTTTTTGTAAGAGACATTCACATGTATCAGGGAAATCTCCATTTGTAAGGGTCTCCTCTCCACGAAGAAGAGAAGGATGACTCTAAATTTCTCAAAACTCTTTATCAATGGAGAAGTCAAGGACTTAAATCTACATAACAACCTTACCTTTATTGTCTGTGCCTTTCCTGGTAACCCACTATGACCAGTCTTTTCTTTCCCCCCAACATCTTTTGTCTTTAGCTAAAGATGTTATTTAGGGTGGTGGCTTGGGCCATTTCAGGAAATTACTGTTTTCCTGAGCATCACCAATTTATATAAGAGATATGCATGGTATTAATCTTCTGTTTGTTTTTTCTCCTGTTAATCTTTTATTACAAGGTGATGTCTCAACCAAGAACCTAGAAGAATTGAGGGAAAATTATTTTTCCTCTGCCATAGGCTATACAAAAGCTATGTTTGGACCTCCTGTGGTTTTATGAAAAGCATTCTCTTTATGTACAATTTAAGGAGTCATTGAAATGTAAAACTCTCATGAAATTTTTAACAGTTGCTTTTGTGCTATCATGGCCACTATTAAACTTATTAAATAGAAATTATTTTAAAATAAAGAATAATTATTAGATAAATTAGAAAACGATGGGATGCAAGTTTGTAAAAAGTCTAGGAAGAAATTTTAGAAGAGGTTTGAGGATACATATTTGACGTTATTATAAATATAAGTGTAGGGAAAATTAAGGAAGTAAAATAAATTATAAAGTAATGAAACATGAAAATGATATTTCACAGGCATTGCATATCTCCACAACAAAAGGGTCATCAAACTGATTTGGAGTACTTTGAAGAAATGATAAGCACCTTCTGGTGAGATAAGATGGATTGTAGAACAGGAGGTAAAAAAGATGGTCCAGAAGAGAATAAACACTATGCAAATAAACATAAACATTATTCAAGGTGTTAGAGAAAAATTAAATTTAGGGAGGATGTTATATCAAAATTATCATCTATTATGTACTATTTACCATAGCAAACTTTAGTGATTAACTGTGGGGAAAAAAAAAAAAAGAAAGAAAGCAAGCTCACTGTTTATTGTCCAGTGAGAGGAGAGAGCAAATAGACACAGAAATAGTAATGCTTAGAAACTAATACTGTCTATAAAGTAAAGGAAACTGATTCTCTGAGATTATATTAAAAAGGAAGTTATTTAGATTAGATAATCATGGAAAGTTTTTCTCATGAAATTGACTTTTAAGCCAAAACCTCATAGTGAGTATGAATTAGCTAGGCAAAAGAATTTGGAGCACAGAGTAGAGGGAGTCAAATATTGGAGAGATATGCTTCCAGGGAAAAGAGATGAAATTATAAAGGCCTAAAAGAATTGCCCAGACCCTAACTGAAAGCCAAGGTGGCTGGATGAGTAAGAATGGGTGGTAATAAGAGTGGAGATAAAGCTAGAAGGATATCATGGGAACAAGGTCAAAGATTTTTAATTTTATCCTGAATGTAATGCAAAATCCAGTGAAAAAGTTTAATTAGAGAAATGGCATCATGTGATTTATATTTTATAATTATTTCGACTGCTATAAGCAGATTAGATTGGTTAGGAAAAATATTAGAAGAGAATTATTATAGAAGGTAAGGCAAAATGACTAAGAAAAGTTGGTGGAGTGAGGATAGAAATAAATTGTTAAAAATTTGAGATATTATTTATGAAACAAAATTGGCAGGATAGGTGTTCAAATATATGAAATGGTTGTTCTGTTTTCTTCTGTGAGCAGCTGGGAGATGGTGGTGTTATTTATTGAGAAACGGTTATTATTATTTATTAAAGACTGGAGGTTTTTGAATATATCCATTGTTTTGAGATGAAGACATTCTGAACACAAAGGATTCAGGAGGAGCTTTTTGCCTCCCCTTGAACTACCTGAAAGAATTTAAATAGTGTCTGTTCCAGCAAGAGAGCTATCACTAGAGATAACTACAAAGGGTATGTGCCTGGTGTTATAAGCTGGAAGGATCTCAGCAGGGACTGTTCAAATTCCTGTGTCCCATTGTCTCTGCATGGCAAGGCAAATATTTGTTTACTAAACATTTGATCTTCCCATCTTCCTGTGAATTATCTTCCTCCCCACTGAAGTCTCAAATACCTACCCCCTTCTTCTTAGATCAGAATGGCATATAAGCCTCAATTGCCTGTCTTTGTGGTTCTCACATAAGTAATTAAATTTGTTTTTTCTCATCTTTATCTGCCTTGGGTCAATTTAATTAATAAATAAGCCAAATGAATCTAGAAAGGAAAAGAAATTTTTTTCCTCCCCTACCCAGAGTTAAGACAATTAATTTTGGTCATGTTAGGACTGAATGCTTATGACATTCAAATGTAGATATATAGTAGATTGTTGCTTTTGCATCCCCAAACTCAAAAGTGAAACAAGGACTAGTGATATATTTTTGAGAAAGGTCAATATACAAATGATTTCTAACATCATGGGACTATATAAGCTAGGCAAAGTGATTGTATATAGCATGAAGGGGATAAAAGTACAATATAAAGACCTGCAGTTGTATAAAAGAAAAATCACAAGGAAAAAAGAAATAGAAGAAAACATAATGAAGATAGGAAAAACAGAGCCGAAGAACATATCAGGAAATTGAATTAAAGACTATTTTAACACAAAAAATTGGTCAAATTTATCAAATATATCAGACATTGCCAAGAAGTCAAGTAAGACAAAGAATGAGAAATGCCCATGCATTTGACAACATGGAAGAATTATTGGTAACTTCAGCAAGACCAGAGGACAAATAGAGTCAGAGTAAATAGAACTTGTTATATTTTTTTATGAAGAGAGGGAGCAAAATAACATCCCTGAATTACCTTATAAGCACAAATGAATTATATAACTTTGTGTATGTAAAGGATGTCAAGGTATTAAATATCTTTTTTTAAAGACTTTATTTATTTATTTTAGAGAGAGAGCAAGTGTGGGGAGGAGCAGAGGGAGAGGGACAAGCAGATTCCATGCTCAACACAGGGCTTGATCTCACAACGCTGAGATCATGACCTGGGTGAAATAAAGAGTCAGATGCTTAATCGACTGAGCCACACAGGTGCCCTTAAATATCTTAATAAATCAATTGCAATTAGAATCTACTTGGTTTACTTTTCCTAAATTTGTATGCCTGTCACATTTTAAAAATTCAATCTATTTTTCATTCTACAAATTGCCATATAACTGTCCTGGAAAAATGCAACTATCTGTATTCCAGTAATCACAGATGGAAAAAAAAATAAGGATAATATGAATTTACTAAATACTGATTTCAAAAAATAAGCATAATGAAAGTCAATAAATATTTGAACTAAAAAGATTTTAGACAATTTGAAGCCTACCCCTAGTTTAAGAGATAAGGAAATTAAGCCACCAAAAGAACAGCTCTTTATCAGTCCAGGATATTGAAAAATATAAAATTACCCATCTAGTCTCATAAAATAACATGCTCTGAGTTCAATAAATATTAATTATAATGTTACTCAGAAATAAAACTTCTTCTCTTCTACAAATAAACATGAAAAATGACATCTAAAACAATTCTTAAACTGCTGATTTCAAAATTGATCTACCACAGGGAGCAAGTATCCATTTGTCTATTGGACTATAAAAAAATACATATTTTTCACATTTCAGAGAAATTTCATGGGCAGTTGGTGAACTGGAATTTACTAGTTGACTAGGCAGGAATACTATCTGATTTTCATTCATTGACCACAGGAATGCTGGTGGGGAAACCTGATGACATTCTATGTACTGTAGCTTTTCAATTAAGTGTGTTTCAGTTTAAAATAAAATCTGGCTCTGTGCTTTACTTATCTGTTCTTATGATTGTCAGTCAAATTTGTATCTACATCTGAAGAGATCTTAGGTGGATTCTCAATAACCAAATGAGATAATTTATAGAAAAGCACATGCCTGGCCTAGTGAAACATGTTATCATTGCTATGCATTACTTTTCACTTTAATATTTTAATGTAAAGGGAGTCTTCAAAATTTTCATTTTCTAGCATGCACTTGGTAGTTTTAAGAAAAAAAGGGGGAGGCTAACAAATAAGCCCATCAATATTAAGGAAGTAACACAGTTTCTACAAATGTTAATTTTCATAGATTTAGGAGGATTGTTTTATTGAGATAGGAAGGAAGAAAGAAAGGGAGAAAAGAAACACCAGTGTGAAAATTATCTTCAGTGCCCCCTTCTTACTGATCTTTTTTAATGTAATACAAAATAAAACAAAAGAGATTAAACTATGAGATACATACAAAGTGACCTTGATCATATGACTTGGAAACTTGAGTTAAAAGACTTGGCTCTACCTTGGTATCTGGATAACCTTGACTAAGTTAGAGAAAGTTCTTTAAATTTAGTTTCTTTGAAGACAAACTAGCTAAAAATCCTTATATCCCTCACATTGTTATGAAGAGAATAAACATCTTTTAAGCTACAAAATGTTATTTTTATAGAAGGAATGGCTTGCCAGTATTTTTTTAATCTCTACTGATTTTAGAAAGATAGTAATAAAACTTTTTAAAGCAAACCAATTACAACTAAATTTGAGGTAGTTCAAATATAGGATATTGCCATGTGGATTCATTATCGATCTAATGAATTCTCAGCAATCTAAGGTTTATTTGTACAGACTGAACCAAAATTTGTTTCACACAATGTTGATATGAAACTAGATTTTTAAAATTTGTTGTTATGTGGCACCTGGGTGGCTCAGTTGGTTGAGCATCTGCCTTCAGTCTCAGGTCATGATCCCAGGGTCCTGAGATTGAGCCCTGTGTTGGGTTCCCTGCTCAGCAGGGTGTCTGCTTCTCCTTCTCACTCTGCCCCTCCCCTGCTCATTCTCTCTCTCTCTCTCTCAAATAAAATAAAATTAAAATTAAATTTTTAAAATTTGTTGTTACAAATACAGTCATAAAAAATATTATTTTTACCTATATTTATTTTCAAAATATTTTATGTCATCAATGGTGGCTGTGGTGGGTAGACTTTAAGATGGCCTTCAAATATATCTACACCTTCTACTTTCCAGTACCTATGTCCTGTGTAATTGAGTGTGGGTAAGATCTGTGACTTATTTTCTATCTAGTAGACTATAACAAAAGGGATGAGATACTGCCATGATTCGGTTACTGGGGGAAAATAAAATGTCTGTAGATTTTTCAATGTTTAGGTAAAAAGCCCTAATCTCCTAGTAACTTGTTCACATACCCTGACAATTAGATATGTAGCCATTTTGTCTAGTTAATTGCTCCAAATCAAAAGAATAAAGAAACCTTTCTTATCTCTTTAGACAGTTAAATGGTGTGTTTGGCTACAGTCAGAAGGTCTTTGGGTTAAGCCCACAATGTGCCAGAAAGCCCACAAAGAGTATCTTCCTAAAGATTTACATTTCAAGGAGGAATAAAGCCCAGGAACTTGAACCCTTCTCTAGATTGTAGACCAAAAACAGGCGTAATCATCTGCAAGAGAGATTTTATTTATATAACAAAGACCTGGAGTGAGGAAGATATCTTTTCAGAAGGAAAAAGAAGAAAGGAAGGGCAGATACCTCCTTGCCCCTCTTAAACATAGAACAATATTACCCCCAACCACCACTCCTTACTATGGGGCGGGGAGAGGGAATGTCAAGCTTTTCTTTCCTTGCAATAAAAGACTTGTTCCATTTTTGTAGGCCTAGGGATAAGGACTAAGATACATGGATGATGACACTGTCATTTACTGTGAAATATTTAATTTAAAAAATCTCTCTGATTCACAAAACCTCATGTGTGTATTTAGGATGCAATCAATAAAGATGACATTAAAAAACACAACAGTTACATAAGATTGTAACTTCAGACTGAAGGAGTTAAGATGGCAGAGAAGTAGAACCCTAAATTTGTCTCACCCCTCAAATACAACTAGATAGTTATCAAATCATTCTGAACACCTGAGAAATCAATTGGAGGTCTAAGAAAACAAATTTTTGCAAGTCTACAAGTAGAAAAGTGACCACTGTTTGGAAGGTAGGAGGTACAGAGACTTGAACCCAGTGTGATATAGCTGAGAATATGGTGGTGGGGAAGGAGCCTGATTAAGGAGGCTACCACAAAGTATTATTAGCAGTGGAGTGCAAAATTAGAACTTTTAGTAGAGTGCTACAGTGGGAGTGTGTGGCTGGCTTAAAGGTGCTCAGGTGGTGAAGCAGGGCAGAATACCAGGTGTGACAGCATGGGTGGGATCCCTGGGGTCACCTGAAGAATGGGTGGTGTCTAAGTACGGCAGAGTTCACAGGCATAGGAATGTGGAAGCCAGCTGAGAATCGTGAATCTAGGTGCCAGCTTTCTGCTCTGTGTTGTCATAAAGTGCAAACTGCTGCATGGTCATGTGCCTGCTTTCCTGAGATGGGTCCAGCAAAGGGCAGAAGTGTAGTGAGACCCACCTGCTGCCCTGGGAGGAACAGCATGGGTCCGTGCTGCAGGAGTCCAAAAAATTTGGAGGTTTGAAACTCAGTTGCATGCCTGAGATAAAACACTCAGTCACAGGCAGGGTGAACACAGAGTTCTGAAGGAAACTGGGGAGGCAAGAATGATTGATTGCTTTTCTGTGAGGGCTCACTGAAGGGTGGGAGGCACAAATTTTCAGCTCCAGAGCTAGAGATCCCAGTGCTGCCATAGTCATCCTGCCTATCAATACTGAAAGACCTCAGGGAGCAAAACAGCACCACCTGGTGGAGTCCAGAGCTGCTTACACCAAGCCATGACTACATACTGGAAGCACATTTCCACTATGGCAAGTCCACCTGAGAATCAGAGCAACAGGCCCTTCCCCCAGAAGAGCAGAACAAACAACTTGCTGGCATCAAATTTACTAATCATAGAGGGCTGTAAAGCTTTAGCTCTAGAGGAAAACAGTATCTAGCATTCCTTGTATTTTTATTCTTTAGTCTTTTATTATTTTTTTCAGTTATTTTCTTATTTTTTAACTATTTTTCAATTGTTATTTTATATACTTCATATATGTTTTTATTTTTTGTCTTCCTTCATTGTATTTTATACACACACACACACACACACACACAGACACACATCTTTATTTCTTTCTTATTTTGGGATCTAGTTTTTTGTTTTGTTTTGTTTTTTGTTTTTTGTTTTTTGTTTTTTTAACAAGCAGACCAAACCATAAGCCACACCCATGATCTACTTTTGTTTTGTTTTTGTTGTTGTTTTCTTTCTTCTTTTCTTTTCTGGACAAAACGATGAGACAGAGAAATTCACACCAAAAGATAGAGTAAGTGGTAGTGCTTCTACAGAGTTTTAATCAATATGGATATAAGTAAGATGTCTAAACTAGAATTTAAAACAATGATTATAGATACTAGCTGGGCACTAGAGAATCCCTTACTGTAGAAATAAAAGAACTAAAATCTAGTCAGGCCAAAATTTAAAATGCTATGACGTGGATTCAGTCCCAAGTAGAGACCATAAAAATGAGGATGGATGAAGCAAAAGAGAGAATCAGTGATATAGAAGATAAAAGTATGGAAAATAATGAAGGTGAAAAGAAGAGGGAAAGAAAACTATTAGACCAGGAAAGCAGACTCAGGGAACTCGGTGATTCCATAAAGTGAAATAATATCTGTATTATATAAGTCCCAGAAGAAGAGGAGGAAAAAGGGGCAGAAGGCTTATTTGAACAAATTATAGCTGAAAACTTCCCTAATCTGGGGAAACAGACATTCAAGTCCAAGAGGCACAGAGAGCTCCCTTCAATATCAACAAAAGTAGGTCAACACCACGAAATATAGTGAAACTTGCAAATTACAAAGCTAAAGAGAAAATCCTGAAAGCAGCCAAGGCAAGAGGTCCTTTTTTTTTAAGATTTTATTTATTTATTTGACAGAGACAGACAGAGAGAGAGGGAACACAAGCAGGGGGAGTGGGAAAGGAAGAAGCAGGCTTCCCATGGAGCAGGGAGCCTGATGCGGTGCTTGATCCCAGGACTCTGGGATCATGACCTGAGCGGAAGGCAGACACTTAACGACTGAGCCACCCAGGTGCCTCAAGGCAAGAGGCCCTTAACCTACAAGGGTAGACACATAAGACCTGTCCACGGATACCTGGCAGGCCAGAAAGGACTGGTATGATATATTCAATGTGCTTAATGGTAAAAATATGCAGCCAAGAATACTTTATCCAGCAAGGCTGTCATTCAGAATAGAAGGAGAGATAATTTCCAAGACAAACAAAAACTAAAGGAATTCGTGAATAACTAAACCAGTCCTGCAAGAAATATTAAAGGGGATCTATTGTGTGGAAAGAGAGACCAAAAGTAACAAAGACCAAAAGGAAGAAAGACAACCTATAGAAATGGTGACTTTACAGGTAATAGGATGGCATTAAATTCATATCTTTCAATAAGTACTCTGAATGTAAATGGCCTAAATGCTCCAATCAAAAGACATAAATTATCAGAATGGATTAAAAAAAAATTGATAATGCTGTTTAGAAGAGACTCAGTTTAGACCCAAAGACACCTCCAGATTGAAACTGAGTGTGTGGAGAACCATTTATCATGATACTGGACATCAAAAGAAAGCTAGAGTAGCCATACTTATATCAGACAAACTAGATTTTTTTTATTTTATTTTATTATGTTATGTTATTCACCATAGATTTTAAACCAAAGACTGTAATAAGAGATGAAAAAGGACACTATATCATAATAAAGGGGTCTATCCAACAAGAAGATCTAACAGTTGTAAATATTTATGTGCCTAACTTTGAAGCAATCAAATATATAAATCAATTAGTAACAACTTAAAGAAACTCATTGATAATAATATAATAATACTAGGGGACTTTAACAGCCCACTCACAACAATGGACAGATCATCTAAGCAGAAGATAAACAAGGCAACAAGGGCTTTGAATGACACACTGGACAAGATAGACCTCACAGATATATTCAGAGCATTCCATCCTAAAGCAAGAGAATACACATTCTTCTCAAGTGCATATGGAACATTCTCCAGAAGAGATCACATACTGGGTCACAAATCAGGACTCAACTGGTATAAAACATTGAGATCATACCATGTATATTTTAAGATCACATGCTATGAAAATTGGAAGGACCACAAATACATGGAGGTTAAAGAATATCCTACTAAGGAATGAATCGGTCAACCAGAAAATTAAAGAATTTAAAAAAAATACATGGAAGCAAATGAAAATGAAAACACAACAGTTCAAAACCTTTGGGATGCAGCAAAGGTGGTCCTAAGAGGGAAGTATATAGCAATACAGGTCTTCCTCAAGAAGCAAGAAAAGTCTCAAATACATAACCTAACCCTACACCTAAAGGAGCTGGAGAAAGAACAGCAAATAAAGCCTAAATCCAGCAGGAGAAGAGAAATGATAAGAATTAGAGCAGAAATCAATGATACAGAAAAAAAGATGGTAGAACAGATCAGCGAAACTAGGAGATGGTTCTTTGAAAAAAATTAATAAGATTGATAAATCCCTAACCAGACTTATCAAAAAGAAGAGAAAGGACACAAATAAATAAAATCATGAATGAAAGAGGAAAAGAGGAGAAATCACAACCAACACCAAGGAAATACAAACAATTATAAGAAAATATTATGAGCAATTATATGCCAACAAATTAGGCAATCTGAAAGAAATGGATAAACTCCTAGAAACATATAAACTACCAAAACTGAAACAGGAGAAAACAGAAAAGAAAAACAGACCCATAACCAGAAAAGAAATTGAATCAGTAATCAAAAATCTCCCAACAGAGGTGCCTGGGCGGCTCAGTCAGTTAAGTGTCTGCCTTCGGCTCAGGTCATGATCCCAGGGTCCTGGAATTGAGCCTGCATCAGGCTCCCTGCTCAGCAGGGAGTCTACTTCTCCTTCTCCTTCTGCTCCACTCTCTCTCTCTGTCTCTGTCAAATAAATAAATAAAATCTTTAAAAGAAAAATCTCCCAGCAAATAAGAGTCCAGGGCCAGATGGCTTCCCAGAGGAATTTTACCAAACATTCAAAGAAGAATTAATACTTATTCTTGTGAAACTGTTCAAAAAAATAGAAATGGAAGGAAAACTTCCAAACTCATTCTATGAGGCCAGCATTACCTTGATCCTAAAACCAGACAAAGACCCCACCGAAAAGAATTACAAATAACCCTAATGAACATGGGCACAAAAATTCTCAACAAGATACTATCTAATAGGATCCAACAGTATATTAAAAAGATTATTCACCATGATCAACTGGGATTTATTCCTGGGCTGTAGGGGTGATTCAAAATCTGCAAATCAATCAACATGATACACCACATTAATAAAAGAAAAGATAAGAACCATATGATCCTCTTAATAGAGACAGAAAGAGCATTTGACCAAAAGACAGTATCTTTTCTTGATAGACAACTTCCACAATGTAGGGATAGAGGGAACACACTTCAACATCATAAAGGCCATATGCAAAAGACCCACATCATCCTCAACTGGAAAAACTGAGAGCTTTCCCCCTAAGGTCAGGAACATGACAGGGACTCCCAATCTCATCACTGTTGTTCAACATAGTACTAGAAGTCCTAGTCTCAGCAATCGGACAACAAAGAGAAATAAAAGGCATTCAAATTGGCAAAGAAGAATTCAAACTTTCACTCTTTGCAGATGACATGATACTCTATGTAGAAAACCAGAAACACTCCACCAAAACATTGCTAGAACTGATACAGGAATTCAGCAAAGTGGCAGGATATAAAATCAATGCATAGAAGTCTGTTGTATTTCTATACACTAACAGTAAAGCAGCAGAAAGAGAAATCAAGGAATTGATGCCATTTACAATTGCACCAAAAACCATAAGATACCTAGGAATAAGCCTAATCAAGAGTTAAAATATCTGTACTCTGAAAACCAAAGGACACTTATGAAAGAAATTGAGGA
Organism: Callorhinus ursinus; assembly: GCF_003265705.2. Taxonomy (NCBI): domain Eukaryota; kingdom Metazoa; phylum Chordata; class Mammalia; order Carnivora; family Otariidae; genus Callorhinus; species Callorhinus ursinus. The sequence goes on along the minus strand of NW_027397066.1, from coordinate 49,936,783 downwards.
AGACACAAAGAAATGGAAAAACCTTCCATGCTAATGGATTAGAAGAACAAATATTGTAAAATGTTTATATTACACAAAACAATCTAAACATTCAGTGCAACCCTTATCAAAATACCACCAGCAGTTTTTAGAGAGCTGGAACAAAGTATTCTAAAATTTGTATGGAACTAGAAAAAAACCCAAATAGCCAAAGTAATGTTGAAAAAGAAAACCAAAGCTGGAGGCATCACAATTCTAGACTTCAAGCAGTATTACAAAGCTGTAATCATCAAGACAGTATGGTATTGGCACAAAAACAGACACATAGATTAACAGAAAGAATAGAGAACCCAGAAATGGACGTTCAATTCTATGGTCAACTAGTCTTCAACAAAGCAGAAAAAAATATCCATTGGAAAAAAGACAGTCTCTTCAACAAATGGTCCTGGAAAAACTGGACAGCCACATGCAGAAGAATGAAACTGGACCATTTCCTTGCACCACACACAAAAATAGACTCAAAATGGATGAAAGACCTAAATGTGAAACAGGAATCCATCAAAATCTTAAGAGGAGAACATAGGCAGCAACCTCTTTGACCTTGGCCACAGCAACTTCTTGCCAGACAGGTTTTCAAAGGCAAGGGAAACAAAAGCAAAAATGAACTACTGGGACTTCATCAAGACAAAAAGCTTTTGCACAGCAAAGGAAACAATGAACAAAACTAAAAAACAACCTGTGTAATGGGAGAAGATATTCTCAGGTGACATATCAGATAAAGGTCTAGTATCCAAAATCAAAAAGAACTTATCAAACTTAGCACCCAAAAAACAAAAAATCCAATCAAGTAATGGGCAGAAAACATAACCAGACATTTCTCCAAAGAAGATCTATAAATGGCTAATAGACACATGAAAAGAATGCTCAATATTATTTGGCATCAGGGAAATAAAATAAAAAACACAGTGAGATACCACCTCACATCAGTCAGAATGGCTAAAATCAACTACTCTGGAAACAACAGCTGTTGGCAAGGATGTGGAGAAAGGGGAACTATCTTACACTGTTGGTGGGAATGCAAACTGGTGCAGCCACTCTGGAAAACAGTATGAAGTTTTCTCAAAAAGTTAAAAATAGAACTACCCTATGACCTAGCAATTGCACTACTAGGTATTTATCCAAAAGATACAAACATAGTGATTCAATGGGGCACATGCACCCCAATGGTTATAGCAGCAATGTCCTCAATAGCCAAAACATGGGAAAAGCCCAGATGTACATCAACAGATGAATGGATAAAGAAGATGTGAATATATATATATATATATATATATATATATATATATATATATACACACACACACACACACATATACACACACACACACACACACACACACACTCGTATAAGAACCAGCCATCAAAAGAATGAAATCTTGCCATTTGCAATGACATGGATGGAACTAGAGGGTACTGTGTAAGTGAAATAAGTCAGTCAGAGAAAGATAAATACCGTATGGTTTCACTCATATGTAGAATTTACAAAATGAAACAGATGAACATAGGGGAAGGGAAGGAAAAATAAAATAAGATGAAAACAGAGAGGGAGGCAAACCATAAGTTACTCTTAACTACAGGAAACAAACGGGGGGTACTGGAAGGGAGGTGGGTGGGGGGATGGAGTAATTGGGTGATGTGCATTAAGGAGGGCACTTGATGTAATTAGCACCGGGTGTTTTATGCAGCTGATGAATCACTAAATTCTACCCCTGAAACTAATAATACACTATATGTTAACTAAATTGAATTTAAATAAAAAATTTTTGAAAAGATTGTAACTTCCATCTGGCTGATATTCTCTATTGCACTCAGTTTGCATACTTTGTTGAAGCAAGAAATGGAAGAAGTCTCCAAGTGAAAGCTAACAAGGAACTGAAACCTAATATGTCTCAAGAAATTGAATTTGGTCAAAACTACATGAGCTTACAAGCCGACCTTAGCTCAAACCTTTAAAGGAAATTCCAGCCCTCCAGAACAACTCAACTTCAGCCTTGTGAGAGATCCTGGGAGTGAGGACCCAGCTAAGCCATGACTAGATTCCTTTTTTTTTCTTTTTAAGATTTTATTTATTTATTTGACAGAGACACAGGGAGAGAGGGAACACAAGCAGGGGGAGTGGGGGAGGGAGAAGCAGGCTTCCCGCTGAGCAGGGAACCCAATGTGGGGCTCGATCCCAGGACCCTGGGATCATGACCTGAACCGAAAGCAGATGCTTAACAGACTGAGCCACCCACATGCCCCTAGATTCCTGATACACAGAAACAGTGGGATAATCAATGTGTTATTTGAAAAGTTAAGTCTGTGGTAGTTTGTTACTACGCAATAGATAATATAATGACTTCAAAATCTATGGCACAGATGTTGAAAAACTGCAGCAGCGAAAGTTTTCTCACACACGTAATTATATAATGTGAATTGTGTACTGTGGATTACCAATTTTTTCTAATTAACTAAGGAAATCATCTCTTGGGAGAATTATTTTTTCTCACTTCAAACACAGTTTCGATGAAACGTGAGGTTTTGCTAAGATCGTTTGTAAATACAAACAAATTTGAAAAGTTTCATAGTTGAAGTAATTAAAAAAAATTTGAAAAGCACTGGATGAAACACATTTCATTTTTTTAAGTCAATATTTTTTAACATAGTCACAAAATATATTGAAATAACATTTCCTCAAAACTTTATTATTCTTTCAATAGCTTAAATATAAAATACCTTCTATTAAACACAAATTCATGAAGTAGCTAAAGAATCATTAGAAGACTGAATTGAAAAGAAGCAAAATCCTATCAGTAATTTTAGCATATATGTCCAGTTTTTGATCAAGCCAGAACAGTCCACATATTGCTTAAAGGCATACATATGTATGCCTTAGGCATACACAATACATGCTATTTCATAGTTTGGAAGAAAAATAAAAACTGTCACTAGGAAGACTGCCACTAGCAAAAGAAAAAAGAAAAGAAAAATAGGCCTTTATAAAATATAAATTAGACACTGTTTTCAAGCTTCTTGTTTGAACTACATTACATAAAATATGAAATAAGCTAAAGAAAATATAACAATTTAAAATTCTTGACAAAGGGCTGCATGGATAAATATATATCTATAAATATGTTATGCATTTTGTATTATAGATTATATTTGAAGAGGTCATTTTTATTGTTTAAATGTACTATTGAGCATAAGGAAAATCAAACATGAAAAGCAGATAAAGTACAGAGGATATTGAGAAATGTTTTTAACTTATCTAAAGTCTTATTACTTTTTCTTCTCAGTTGACTTAAAATTAATGTATTTTATATGAATATGAAGCAGTACAAAAGAAAAAGTAAATAATATATAAGCTGTCTGTGTCTTTTCAAGATGGCTATTTGCCTTATGCAATTATATGCTGGAAGCATTTAATAGAGAAAAAATTAGAGCTGTAGGACCCAATCCAAAATGGTGGTTAGAACTTTGTAGGTTACTGTAAATATTACTAAGATAATACATTTAAAATGCTTAGAAAGGGGTGCCCGGTTGGCTCAGTCAGTGGAGCATGCGATTCTTGATCTCAGTGTTGCGAGTTCGAGCCCCACATTGGGTGTAGAGATTACTTAAAAATAAAACCTTAAAATAAAATGCTTAGAAAAATACCTGGCAGTTTGAAAACTAATAGTTTGATGTCTAATGGGGAAGTAGTCTGAGCTTGTGTACAAAGAAAAAAATATATATGGCCATGTACATTTTTAGGATAGTATTATTATTTAGTTCTTATTCCCAAATTTTTATTTCATGTACATTAGGAGTGTTTCAGAATATTTTTACACAAATTTTGTTAATGAAAATTGAAAGTTGTAAAGCACACTCAATTCTAGGAATGTCAGTGATGTGAAATCATTCTTGGCTGGTATTTACTTACCCTTTCTTTTCTAGAATCAGGCACCATTACAACTTATAATAGTTCATATACGCCTGTCTACAAAATAAGGCTGCTCAGTGAGATCATTCACTTATCTTCATCTTCTTAGATTTCCTTTACCCTAGTTCATAAGTTGAGTGTGTTGTCTACTACTGTCTCTGAAATATTGCAGGAATTCACATTTCCTTTCAGCTCCAATCTCTACCTCAAATTATTCAATGTCTTATATCATCTTCCAACTACTTAAGTTAATGGGTTACATTTATTTTTAAGATACTTTGTTGAAAGTTTATTTTTAATTCAATAATTATGGCCAAGTTCATATTTACTATCGGATTATGATGCTAAGTAATAAAGTAGATTTAATTGATCTTAGATATTATATTCCTCATTATTTCTCCAATCATTCTCCAAATTTTAGGGATTCCCTTCCTCTACAACTGCAAAAACATAAGGTTCATGATATCCTAGAACCCTCTTAAACTGAGAAAATTAAAAAGTAGAAATTTGTGTAAAGTGCATTACATAAAAATATTTGAAGCTTTATATATATATATGCATATATGTAGGCAGTTAAAGAAAAAAAAGTTTAAGAATTGTATACTTATTTATGGAAGAAAATAATAATATACACTTTGAGAAATCACGAAATATATGACATTCTGGGTGTTTAAAAGAAATCACATCTAATGTTTCCATTTTTAATTTCATTTTAAGTCAGAAACTGAATGTAACTCTGCTGATCTTTAAACAACCAAAGGTGCTTGATAGTATTTGTTATGCTTTTACATTGTACACAACACTTACCACTAGAATGTTCCATACATCCTTATAATACTTTCATTTAAAAAAACTAAAATTAAAATATTCTGTGCTTATGTGTGGCTATTTGAACAAAGAAGTGACATTTAGCTATTTTTTGTTACTAAAGGTAACACATATATGTAGAGAATGGATTGGATAGGGAAAAGAAAAGTAACAAGTAATGCGTTAGGAGTTCACTGATGAGGTTTAGAAGAAAGAAAAAATATGTTGAGATTAGTAGAGATCAAACAAAGGTATAGAAGGAAAGGGATTCAAGATATATAATATGGGTGATAATACCAGCTGGATTTACTGAGGTGAGGAATTAAAGCAAAGAAAAAATTAAGGCTGATTCCTAGGTTTTGATTTGAGCAAACAGGCAAATGATAGTGACATTTACTGAGATTATAAGGAACTGGATTTTGATTTTTTGGTTGGTGTGGCAGATTGTATTATCTAAAACTGGCCATAGCAACATCTCCGATCTCACATGCACTTCCAGAAATTTGAAACTCACCAACTAGAGGTAGAGACTCTTTCCCCTCTTTTGAACCTGGTTGGATCATTGTGGCTGCATTGATATGTGGAATGCAATGGAAAGGATGCTGCTTGACTTCTGAGGGTAGGTTATAAAAGAAAATCTCACTCCCAGGAGGCTAACCCTTGGAAACCCGCCATCAGGTTGTAAGGAATCTAAAGTTACCCTGAAAGGACTGGGTAGGAACTCAAATCAATAGTCTTAGTTAAGGTCTCAGCCAAAAGCCAGCAAAAACTACCTGACATAGAATGAATGCGTCTTCAGATGATTCCAGATTTCAGCCTTTAGAGTGATCCCAGCTGACACCAAGTGCAGCATAGATGAGACATCACTAGCCCAAACGGCAGACTTGTGAGCAAAATAAATGCCATTGTGCTTTAAGCCACCAAGCTTTGGGGTTATTCAATTTTGGCAGAATTTTGTGTGACTCCAGCTAAATTATGCTGGTTTTTATTCATAACAGTTTTCATATGTTCATATCTAAAATGGTTTTCCTATTGCTTATATAAGTACATTTTTTTACTCTGTAAATTTCATATATTGGATGTTAATACTACAAAAGTTGAAAAGAAAAGGTATTTTAAAATTTTTTTTTAAGATTTTATTTATTTTTTTGACAGAGAGATAGAGAACACAAGTAGGCAGAGAGGCAGGAAGAGGGAGAGGGAGAAGCAGGCTCCCCACTGAGCAGGGAGCCCGACGTGGGGCTCAATCCCAGGACCCTGGGATCGTGACCTGAGCCAAAGGCAGCCACTTAACCGACTGACTGAGCCACCCAGGTGCCCTGAAAAGAAAAGGTATTTTAGAATATTTTATATCCTATACATTGCCAGTGACTGCTGAATTTTCATTTTCTCACAACTGATTCATCATTCTGGAATTTGAATCTCCTTACTGACTATTTTTTTAATTTTGAAACAATACATTTTATGAAGTTTGAAAAGAATATATAGGCATTTTTCGGCAATAAGTAATAAAAACACTATTATATTTTCTTTGGCATTATATTGCATTTTTTAATTGTTTAAAGGATAAAATACATTATATCTGATAAACCTGATAATCTAACAATGTAGAAATTATAAAATATGGAGAGAAATATAGTGCTCTGAAATAGGACAAGAAATTTATGGTCTGACACAAGAGTGACAGATTTGATGCTCAACTATTACACCAGCTGCATTAGTTTCTGAAGTATTTGTTTATATAAATGGGGAAAACTTAAATGAACAAATAAAAACCTTGAAAAACAAAACATATACATTTTTCACATTCTTTTACTTTTTAAATTTTTTTAAGATTTTATTTATTTGAGAGACAGCATGAGCAGGGGGAGGGGCAGAGGGAGAGGGCCATGCAGACTCCCTGCTGAGCATGGAGCCCAATTCAGGGCTTGAGATGGGGCTTGATCCCAGGACCCCAAGGTCATGACCTAAGCCAAAGTCAGATGCTTAACCAACTGAGCCACCCAGGCACCCCTCACACTCTTTTAAAGAATTCAATCTCTGACCACCTTAGAAGTATGGCAGCTTTGCTGATTCTAAGAGGTATATCTCTTACCCTTTCTATTGGTGACCACTACAGTTGCCAAGAAATAAAAAATATATAGAACTGTTTAGAAAATGTAGTTGTCCTTTTCTCTTTCTTTCTTCCAAAACCCCAACTTCATGTTTTGATCCATGGTAAGTTTTAAGAATTCACAGGCCCTATTTGTGCTGTTTAAACATAATGCTTATTGATACTTTGATGACAATTTCTGCCCATCTACTTCAACTATTTTGCATTTCAACCCTTCTTATAAGAGAATATCAAAGGTTAAGCTATAAATTCAGCTTCAGTGGGAAGGGTTCAAACCTCCTGAGTTTGACTTTAGAATTTAAGTTTAAGTCACTTAGCAACTTTCATTGTTCTTTATGTTATGAATAAAAACCAGCATAATTTAGCTGGAGTCACACAAAATTCTGCCAAAATTGAATAACCCCAAAGCTTGGTGGCTTAAAGCACAATGGCATTTATTTTGCTCACAAGTCTGCCGTTTGGGCTAGTGATGTCTCATCTATGCTGCACTTGGTGTCAGCTGGGATCACTCTAAAGGCTGAAATCTGGAATCATCTGAAGACGCATTCATTCTGTCAGGTAGTTGATGCTGGCTTTTGGCTGAGACCTTACTTTCACATAAATAAAGATCTCCATGCCTAGGAAATAATTAGATTCCAGGTATAATTTCATTGTGTTTTATTCTTCCAAATTTTGACTTAATAGCAATAATTCAGATAGTAGTAAATATATTTAATTTAATTATATTGTCCAAACTAAGTATTTTTTAGAACTAGTCTTTTATTCTAATATGTTCTTTTTCCTTTTTTGATGGTTTATTCACGTTTAGCACAAATGCAGTCTTTCCTTATGTGAGATAAGAAAGGTAAATAAAAAGAGGTCATAGATGTGATATTCTGAGAAAATGCTATGATGGTTCCCTTTTTTATTTTATTATATTTTAATAATTGGAAAATAGAGAAATGGATGCTTGCTGGTCTGAAAGAAAGAAAAAAATACACACAAAAAAAGTTTCTGCTATATTGCTAGACCATAGCAATACAACACCAAAATAAGTATTAGCAAAAACTAAATTATCTGGTTTCTGATTCATGGGCACAGTAACTTCTATGTTATAAATAACTGTTATAAATTTACTTAACTATTAATAATTATGTCTAAATATAATGAAAGTTCAAATCAATTTCATTTTTCCTTTTTTAATAATGTTCACTAGCTTTATTTTATTTTTTTAAGATTTTATTTATTCATTTGAGACAGAGAGATACAGACAAAGAGAGAGCATGAGCAGGGGGAGAGGTAGAGGCAGTGGGAGAAGCAGACTCCCCGCTGAGCTGGGAGCCCAATGCGGGACCGATCCCAGGACCCTGAGATCATGACCTGAACCGAAGGCAGACGCTTAACTATCTGAGCCACTCAGGAGGCCACAATTTCATTTTTCTTTAAAAATGTATCAAATATTAAAAAGTCTAAAGATACATCTAACATTTATTTTAATTTCCAAAGATTATTTCATATATACATCGTGGTCGTACTCTTTTTTTTAAAGATTTTATTTATTTATTTATTTTAGAGAGAGCAAGAGAGTGCAAGCAGGGCTTGGGGGAGAGGGAGAGGGAAAGAAAGAGTGTCAAGCAGACTCCTCATTAAGCACAGAGCCCAATGTGGGGCTCAATCTCATAACCCTGAGATCACCACTTGAGTTGAAATCAAGAGTCAGACACTTAACTGACTGAGCCATCCAGGTGCTCTACATCATGGTCATATTCTAAGATCAATTTAAATAAAAGATAATTATTCCCATGTTTGTATTAATCCTTTCTGTAAATCTTCAAACTACACATGGTCAGCTTCCTTAATTTTTTTCCCATGTATACACATGAATAAATTAGCTTGGAGTCATGAAAAAATTGATACAACTAGAAATCACAATTTAAAAGAGCTTTAAAAAAAAAGAATAATCCATACCACTGATAAATGAGTTAAATTTTCTAATTCTAAATGAATCCTATAGAAATGTTTCAAAGTAAAGCAAACTAAAATTTTCTTGGCAAAGCTCTTATAACCTCCAGCTATCTTCCGATATCTCTGACTCCGGTCGTTTCTGAAGAGAATATGTGAATTTGACACATAAAAATTTAGATTGACATGTTTAGATCCCAATAGGTATAGGGAGGGACTGAACCAATGGATCCAGTTAAAAGCTGCTTGATCAATTCCCCAGACATCTGACACATATTGTGCTTTATTTCTGGCAATAATATGACTGATAGCAATACAGCATGGTGGTTGAGATAACAAAATTGGAGTTGGCCATACTTGATTTTCAGAGTCATCACAACTTTCAACTTTCTTGCCTTTAAGACAGATTATGTATTCTGTGTCGTCCACTCAGTCCCCTACACTTAAAACTTTGTACTGATTTTGAATCTTTTCCCAGGATCAGGGTCAGTCAGAAAATCCTCTTCCTTTTTTATTAGGAATGTCCCTTGAATTCTTTCCTTTCTATAATTGTAAATTTGTTCTGTCACTACCCTAATCAAGGCTCTTGTCAAAATAAGTCTGTACTAGGTCCCCAAGCAGTCTTTAGGGGGTAGATTTGGTTCTCAGACCAAGTTCTTCAATTCCCTGACTCACATTTTACTGCCACACCCTTTGCCGTGTGACATTGTGGTACTACTAGAATTGGCAAACTATATTTTCCTACTCCATTGATATTGAGCATGGCCATTGACTTGCTTTGATCAACAGACTAAAGAAGGAAGTGAAAATAACTAGTTCTGATCTGAGCTGAGGCTTTATGAGTCAGAAGGTGTGTCTGCTTGTGCCTTGTATTATTGTGAAGAGAAAGGAAATGTCCCTGGTTGACCCTGATCCCAGGGTTAGACATTTGTAGGGCACACCTGAACCCAACTTGCAGTCTGTAGCAAACCTAGACAATTTGTAGCCTGAAGACAAAGTACTTCAGCTGACCTGCAAAACTATGAAAAAGAGGCTACACACATTTATTGTTGGGAGTCACTGATATTTTGAGACTCTTTGTTGTATAACAAAAACTGACTAATACTCTGTCTTTAGGTACTCTTTGCTCTGTTTGATAGAATGCATCTCTGTCAGTTTTAACCTCCTATAATACAGCTGGAACTGTCCTGTCTACTGCTTAAATGTTTTATTGTTCCCAACCACCTAATGAAAAATCCAAACGTTTTAACCTGATTATTCACAACCTGGCTACTACTTACCTTTCCTGACATATCTTCAAATACACCTAAAAATGAACCTATTCATTCCAACACATTGATGGATTCATTTCTCCAAAAGTACTTATTACCTATTTCCTTGTTTACTCTATAGCTCATTACTCACCTCCTTTCTTAAAGTACTCTTCTTATCCTCTCTCAAGCAATAAATATCTGAAACTATTACAATATTTGTAAATAATAGTTGCTTCTTACACAGAATATCAAAGGTATTTTGTAAACCTTTTTTTAAAATTATTATTTTTTATAAAGATTTTTATTTATTTATTGAGAGAGAGAGAATGGTAGAGAGAGAGCATGAGAGGGAAGAAGGTCAGAGGGAGAGGCAGACTCCCTGCTGAGCAGGGAGCCCGATGAGGGACTCGACCCCAGGACTCCAGGATCATGACCTGAGCTGAAGGCAGTCGCTTAACGAACTGAGCCACCCAGTAAACCTTGTAGAAAGATTAGATTGTTGCTATCCACATTAAGTGTCAAGTGAAAATGGCACTTCCTGCCCTTCACTTCTGAAATCCTGTAAGCCACAAATACTGAGGGACCTTTTAATAGAGTTTAAGTGGCTCCCACACACATGGCACTTTAAGGCTGCTCTAGATAGGCACCACTGTCTTAACTATGTTGACCATGTCACCTACGTGTTTAAAAAGCTACACATGACTACGCAGTTCAAGTGAAAACAGAAATAAGAGAAAAGACAAATACTGTTCATTTTTCCTCAGTCCTAATAAGACTATGGTATTATTTGCTTCTGTTTTGATCTATAACAATAATTATAAATATTTTTCTTGTTGTTTCTTAGTGTCTGAACCCACTCTTAAGACTTAGGCCAGCCTGATACTACCTATCTTAATTGCTTTCTGCCAGATCACAAAGATAGACCAAACTGCCCCACACATGAATATTCTATCCTGTGTTTTTCCTTTTTGAAATGACTCCTTTCACATGGCTATCTTTTATACAACTTTGTTGTTTAAATTAATATATCTGAATCCCCTAGCTATACACTAAACTTTGAAGAGTCAAATTAGTTCTTTGTAACTCCAAAACCTAAATGATATCGTACATATTATAGGCAGAATATAAGAGGAAAGAGGTACAGGATTTGTACCCATAAAGACCTAAGTGCAAAATGTGAGTCTACCAACTATGATAGCTTTGGTAATATAAGTTATTAAAATCTCCAAGTCCCAGATTAATCATATTTGAAAGGTTGGGAAATAGGGGGAGTAGATGTACAAGTACTAATATCCAATACATTTGGGACAAGCTATTTGCTTAACCATTCTTAGTTTCTAATCCCACTCCACTTGCCTCAAACTCTAAAATGAATGAGGTTTTTGACATGAGAGGTATGGTTCATTCTGGGAGCCCCTGTATCTACCAAGTTGTTTTAGTTTATTATTAAGAGTCTAAATTGTTGGGGTGCCTGGGTGGCTCAGATGGTTGAGCGTCTGCCTTCAGCTCAGGCCCCGGTCCCAGGGTCCTGGGATCGAGCCCCGCATCTGGTTCCCCGCTCAGCGGGAGGCCTGCTTCTCCCTCTCCCTCTCCCACTCTCCTGGTTTGTGTTCCCTCTCTTGCTGTGTCTCTCTCTGTCAAATAATAAATCTTTAAAAAAAAAAAAGAGTCTAAATTGTTTATCATTTTCCAGGACTTCTTTTCACCAGGATTTCATCACCCCATTGCTGTCTCCAGCAAATTCCAACCAGAAATCAAAGAACACAGACTCAATTGGGCTGTCCATAGAAATGCAGAACAGAGAACCTACGCATCACAGCACAGGGTTATGCTATGTATCTTCCAGACTTAGAGGGTAAAGTATCTGTTAAATTGGGAGAAAAACTGAAAGGGAAAGGAGCATACCATTTTTGTCTGATTTTAATTTAGATGTTCTTTCTTCACATAGATTAAAATTGACAAAAGTTGTATTTTATCTAACTAGGTAGCAGCCTGAAAGAAATTTAAATAGGGCTGCTTTAACAATGCTCTCTCAACTTCTGAAGCTTTGATAGTCATAGGGTGATGCCATTGTGGAGCTTTGATAGCTCAGACTGCCTGCTAGGCACTCAATAAAATATATGACAATAATTGATTAAGTCACAGATGCAGTTTAATGATTAGGCACCACATACCTCTCATACCATATCAGTAACAAACAGCTGTTTATTTACTTTATCAAAAATCACCTTTAGCATTAATATGATGACCATAGAATATGTGTCATTGTCTGAAAACTTTATATTAGGTTTTAGTTTAAAAATGGCCTGACTGGTTATCTCTGACTCAACCTTTTCAACTTTCTCCTAGATGCTCATAAATGAAGAAGAGAATACACTTTTACATAATCATGTTAAAACCAAGTCACTAAACTTATTGCTGAAAATAAAGAGGAACTTTAAATAACAAAAGCCATGGAGTTATACTGGCAAACCCAAGTAATTAAACCATGTTTGCAGCAATGAAACAAAGCAAACTGGCTGTTCTTGAAAGTAGGTAAGAAATGGCTCCAGTTCACAATCAATTTCTCGATCAAAGGCAACAAACAGATTTGTATTTATCAGAGTGGATGATTTTTGGTATTATAGAATACTTCATACCCATTTCCTAACTATTATAAGAATCTTGCTAGAAATTATGCTAGAATTTGTATAATGCAATTTGCCTTCTAGTCATCTCAAGGACATTACAAATCTACCAAGATTGCAAAGCATACTTAGCAGGACTCCAGACCACATACATGCTTCCTGTGTGCAAATGTCAGTTCTAAACAAAGAATACTCTGAAAATAAACAAAATTTGAGGACACTGAAAAAAAAATATCTTACAGAATAAAAAGAATGTCAACCTGAAATTCAAACCAAAAGTATTTATATCAGGAAAAAACTCTATAGGGCTACCTTAAGAAATGTTAGAAAACTTTCTTCATTTTCCTCAACAGGCTACAAGATCTGACTTTTATGAAAGAAAAGCAACAAGGAGGCAGAGTAATACCAAAAATTTTCAAAAAGCATGTGAGATGCAATTCTCTAGACTAAAAACCTAGCTATTTGTCTTGAGGAAGAATTGTAATTAAATTTTTAAAAATACCTATTGAGACAATAAGAAAATTTGACAGGAAATCATCAGGGATCTAGAATAGATAACACAGAGGGAATAAACAAGGAGAAGAATTTATAAAGGAAAATATAAGGACTATGAAAAACAGAATGGAAATCTGAAATAAAAAGTATAAGTGCTTCTGAAGAATGTACCGGAAATATTAGATAGAAAAATAATTCAAAATATAATTAGAAAGAGTTCTACTAACACTTATGATGTGTAAATTTGCAGCAGAATGTCATTCTAAGCTGAACAATGGGAAAAGTCTGGATAATCTATAACATTTTTTTTTAACTCATCAAGGAGTTGAGGTTACCAGGTAATAAGGTAAACCTAATTCTAAAGGGTGACAAACCAACCATGAGCTAGAGTGACTACACAGAATACATGGGAGCTTTGTATACAAGGTAAAGTTTTCCCCATTCTGCAGCCCTTTCCTGGCACAATGGACTGGGAAGCAAATCCCAGGGAGCAGAACCAGAGGCTAATTGATAGTGATATAGTTGAAACAAAACAGCCATATACTCATTACATGGTGTGGTAATTCATTTTGGCAATAAGTAGCAAGAGTTTTAAAAATGGTTATATCCTTTCATCCAATAAGTTCATTTTTTTGGTATGTATCTGAAAGTAATAATCAGAAAAAGTCAATTTGCAAGATTTTGAAACAACATAAGGGTCTTATAATATGAAAATGTTTAAACTACAGATCATCCATATGCTGAAATATCATTGATTTAAAAATATTTTAAATGTCTAAATGCTCACAACACAATATTAAATGATAAAAGCAAGACAAAAGCAAAATAGCATAGTGGTATGGGCCTAATCCTTTTGTAAGAATATCAGTACATTCGGCTCAGGTCATGATGTCAGGGTTGTGAGATTCTCTCCCTCTCCCCACCCCTCTCTAAAAAAAAAAAAAAAGAGAGAGAGAGAGAGAGAGAGAATATCATTGTACAGAAGTTTAAAGCACCAGAAAGGAGTATTATTTATGTAGTAGCATTGAGTTAGCTATCTTTACATGTCTATTTGTATAAGAGTCTATCAGAATGATCACTACTCCTGTAATATGCTGTGTCAGTTTGCTTTAAATTCAGTGCTTTAGTATGTCAGAAACAATGGATTTTAAAACAAATCTCTATTTTAACCACCAAATGCTGTGAATATCTAGAAAAAATCATTTCAGTATACCAAATATTTAATCTGCCAAGAAAGAATTTTTAGGTAGGAATTAACCCATTTTTCTTAATCTGTTATAAATTTTTTTGTTTTGTTTTTGTTGTTGTTGATGTTGTTTGTAAGACTCATTATTAAATGGATAAAGAAATCCACTGGAAAAAAGAGGAGTGGTTTGCATCAGTGTCAAACAATGGGGAAAAAACCAGCAAAGTCTCCTTTATATGGGAAAGAGCTCTATCATATTTATTAATAATAATTAAAAACATTTTACATTAAAAATTTAAATAGACAAGTAGACTTTTAGATAAAAGAGTAATTCAAAGAGAGTTTAATTTTAAAATCAGGATGAAAAGAACAACAAAAAATGGTGATATATTGAAAAAAAAAGAATACAGAAAAAAATTGAAAAAAAATTAAAATTCCCACAAGGGTAAATACAAGATAGAAGTAAAAAAAAAAAAAAAAATACAGGAAAAAATAAAGATGAGAAGCACAAGGTAACATTATAAAAGGAAAAGAGTTGAAGGTTTGAGATACATATATTAAATGAGAATTTATAAATATAAAATGCAATCAAGGCACAAATGTAATCATGCAATCAAGGCATAAAAACACGAATTAAAAACTAAGAGAAAAAGGATACCTTTTTAAAATAAAAAATAAGAAGAATTGCAGAAATTATTTTCAAAAGAAAAATAAATGTAACATCTTGACTTGGTTGGAGATTGGACAAGAAACAGGCCTTAAAATGAGAAAATTTTGTAAGTTGTGGTTAAATCCTGTATTATCCTCCGTCAAAAGTCTCTCCTTGAAGCTGGGCAGCACCTTTGTGAGCAAGGTCTTAGGAATATTAAACTATTGTGCCTTTCCTCACTTCTATATCTCTATCCTGCACTTTGCATCTGCATGAAACATGATTTAGTTTCTTCTATCATTAAAAAAAAAAAAAAAGTGGGGGAGGGATGCCTGGGTGGCTCAGTCAGTTAAGCATCTGCCTTCAACTCAGGTCATGATCTCAAGTCCTAGGATCGAGCCCTGCATCAGGCTCCTTGCTCTGCAGGGAACCTGCTTCTCCCTCTCCCTCTGTGGCTCCCCCTGCTTGTGCTCTCTCTCTGTGTCAAATAAAAATATATATATTTTTTTAAAAGTCCCCAGACTGCACACCAAATTCCAATTAACTCCATCTCTTTACTCTTCACACTCACACCTTAGAACAAAATTGTCAATAATTGGGGTAATTTACTTCAATTCACTAAAATCTGACAACGTTTGCCCTGATTAACGCCACAGAAGTTACAATTTTTAAGTTTGCCAAGAGATTTGACATTAACAAAATCCAGTGGACTTCTTTGGTCTTCTTTCATTAAACTCTTAGCAACTTCCATCACAGCTGAAAACATCATTTTTTTAAAAGATTTTATTTATTTATTTGAGAGAGAGAATGAGAGATAGAGAGCACGAGAGGGAAGAGAGTCAGAGGGAGAAGCAGACTCCCTGCTGAGCAGGGAGCCCGATGCAGGACTCGATCCCGGGACTCCAGGATCATGACCTGAGCCGAAGGCAGTCGCTTAAGCAACTGAGCCACCCAGGCGCCCCTGAAAACATCATTTTTAAAATACACTCATCTCTTAGTTCCCATGACATGTCAGGCTCCAGGCTTTTTTTCTACCTTTTCCTAAAACAGTATTTTATCACCTTCATACTACCTTCTCCTACTGCATTAAATATTGGAATTGCTCAATGCTCTGCCCAGTCTATGTTGAGCAATATCCTCCACTCCATTGGTTTGAATGTGTTGATGTCTAGGAATCACAAATATGTCATCCGCTGTCTAGTCCTCTTACCTGCGCTCTTAAACTATGAAAACAATGATCTCCACCTGAAGGGATCTGTGATACCAAAACACTGCATTTCTTCAATTAGATCCAAGATTTCCCCACTCCCAATTTGCCCCTTATCTAGTTTCTCCTCTTAGATTATGGTTCACACGGCCTTCCTTTGGGGTAAAATTTGAAACCTTTAACATAGTTTAAGATGCCCTTCATTGTTACCTATCTTTTAAGACGGTATCATACTACTCTTTCCTCTGACTATTGTTCTCTAGTCATTACTATCATTTCCATTTCTTAAACTCACTGTGGTAGTCAGAATAATCCCTTCATCACACACACACACACACACACACACACACACACTCCTAAACTATCCACATCCTAATCCCTGAAACCTGTGAATATATTATCTTACATGGTAAAAAGGACTTTACAAATATGACTTAGTTAAGGATTTTGAGATGGGGAGGTAATCCTGCATAATCCCAGGAGACCCAATGTAAGCACAAGGGTCCTTATAAGTAAAACTAGGAGGCAGGGAAGTCAGAGAAGAGTTTGGGGTGATATTGTTGCTGACTAGGAGGGGGCCACAAGCCAAGAAATGATACAGGCAACCTCTAGAAGCTGAAAGGGCAAAGAAACAGATTTTCCTCTAAATTCTCCAGAAGAAACACAGCCTCGTCAACACCTTGATTTTAGCCTAGTGAGACTGATTTTGGACTTTTGACCTCCAGAACTGTTATGTGATAAATTTGTGTTGTTTTAAGTCACTAAGTATATACAATCTGTTACAGATACAATAGGTAACCCTTCATATTCTTTCTTGCCTCAAATACCTGGAAATTCTTGCTCCTCTTTACCCGGCTAATTTCTGCTTGTTCTTATGCCTCAGATTAAATATCATTTTATATAGAAAATCTTCTCTGCTTGTCTCCTCCAAATATTAGGTCTCTGTACCAGTTTTCTATTTATCATTGTTCACTTAGTGGCTTAAAACAACATATACTCTAAGAGTATATAGTTCTGGACATCAGAAGTCCAAAATCATTTTTAATGGGCTAAAATCAAAGCATTGGCAGGGCTGGTTCCTGCTGGAGGCTCTAGAGAATGATTTGATTTCCTTGTTTTTTCTGGCTTCTAGTGGCCTCCTGAATTTCTCGGCTAATGGTTTCTTCCTCCCTTCATTTCAATATCTTGCTTCCATAGTCACATCTCCTATGAATAACTCTGATCTCCTCTTATAAGGGCTCTTGTGATTACACAGGACCTATCAGGATAATCCAGGATAATGAATGGGGAGCCATCTCAAGATTCTTAACTTAGTCACTCCTACAAAGTCCATTTTACCAAAAAAAGTAATATTTATAGGTTCTGGGGATTAGGATGTGGATGTCTTTGGGGGGCCATTATTCATCCTAAAGAGTCCCCTATTATATACTCCACAAGATACCCTGTAATTACGCTTATAATCAAAAACATCTTATAATTCTTTGTTATAACATTTGTTAGAATGTGTATAATATTTACTGTCCTTGGTCATATTCTTTGTGAGTGCATTGAAGAAAACATATATGCCTGGTATATAACAGAAAGTAGATATATTTTGATTACTATGACTTCCATATTTTGAAGCCTTGAAAATATTTTCAAAAGACAAACAGAAACATTTTTAGGTATATTTTATGAAACCTGTATTCCTTGTCACTTTCAAACCTGTGTACTTTTGCCTACCTTTTGAAGCTCATCTGTGAGAGAAAACAAGTAGTTAAGTATGTCATATCTCCACATAATGAAGGGAACGGGCAAGTAATCAGAAGTGAATTTAAGTTGGGAGTAGTTTTTAGTTCACTAAAAGAGGCTAAAATAACCTGGGTTGCAACATTAGATGTTAGCTTTTAATTCATAGAAGTTGACGGGAGTGGGGGTTAAAGGGCAGCAGTCCAGAATTAGAATAGAATAGAGAATGCTTTAGAACAGTGCTTTTTAAACTATATTTAATGAAGGACTTCTTATCATTTTTTAATTAATAATCAGTTATGGTTAGAGAGCCTTGTAAAATATAATAATAAATTGCTAGAAAAAAATAACATGAAAATATAAGAAAGACCCAATTCTCCATACTTAGGGAAGAAGAATTTAAAAACCATGCATGTGGTCCATTGACTGTTCAAAAGTAGTAATGTATAAAAAGACACATTCCTACCTGTCTGTCATTTCAAACTGTACTTAAATGAAAACTTATAAGCAAAATGGCTGTTTTCCATGTTAAACCTCTTTCCAAAAACTTTGATAAATTACATGTATATCAGTACGTATAATAGGATGAATGAGTTTTCTTCTTCCTTGTTAGCTTATTTAATCTAGGCAAGATTGATGGCAGTGGTACTTGCATGGGATAATGTATATTTACATGGTGTTTATATTTTGTTTTAATAATATGGGTAGAGAGGCCACTCTCCAAGGGCTTTGCTGAATTGAATGCAAGATGAAATTTAAAATCAGTTCAATCTCTGAATGTTTATTTTTAACTTTTACCCAAATGGAAGGAAGTTATGCTGCTTTTCAAAATTCATCTTCAATTACTGATCAGCAGCAATCCCGACAATTTATTCTGTAAAATTATGATTAAGATTAAATTATTTTATGATTAAAGAAAAGAATTATAGATCCATAGATATCCTATTTGAATTTTATTCTGTTGGAAAGCTCAAGTCAAAATTTTCTGTAAAATTCTTAAGTTTTTCAGTGATAACTTTTTACAGATATGTAATATCAACATCCTCTTATCATCATTCTTAAATTAAGAAACATGGTAAAGAATTTGTGGAAATAATTCTTCTAGATTTCTAACTTTTGTTTTTGTTTTTTGGTCTTCTCTGTTTTTGAAAGCTGTGTTGCATTCATCCTTTGTGTAAAAATATTTAATGTTTCAATGTTGGTTCAGTAATTCAAACGTTTTGAAAAGAATGATTTCTAGCATGCATTCATTGTTGTTTACGATCAGCTTCTGTATTATCACTTAATAATTTCAACTTTAATATTTCAGCCTTTTGTAATTAATAAATATTACTAAGTCACTAGTTGTTTTTTTTTTCCACAGCAAGTCTTTCTCCATAAAGGAAGCAAGGTATCCATTTACATTTGGCACAAGCTCACTCTTCAACGTACATAAGGACTTCAGAAGGCTCTTCTGATATCACAACTGCTTCTTCAGAACACACTGCTATAGAAACTTAATTTTTAAACAATGTAATGGTCTATATTTTTATAAAATATTTTAAAAGTTAATTGTGTTTCCATCAATTAAGCTGAAAAAAATTATTCTTTCTTCCCATCACTACTACGTTCAATGTTTTAAATGGTCATGTTAGCCATATCTGGGCATTTGCCAAGTTGCAATAAAAGATACTTTAATAGTTTGTTCTCTAAGATGGTCCTCCTTATCATTAGCCTGTTCTGGAATATGTCATTAAGGCAGTGGAAAGTAGCATTTTCACTACTTTCTCTACTACAAATTCACCCAGGATTTCTAAGCAAACATAACAACATGGCAATTGTATATTTTAGTCTTGGCTAACTGTTACTTTATTACAATTCAAAGCAGTAATGTTCATAGGTAAACTATGAAACATCTATCAGCCTTTAATTTGATATACCTTCTTTCAAGTAATTTTAGGGGAGTTTGCATTTTTTTTATTTGTTCATAATTTCTGCTAAGATTTTCATGGTTTTATTGCTTCATTAGTCACGTCATGATCGTATAAATAAGACACTAGTTTTAACATTCCTCTTCAATTATGACTATAAAATCAAACTTGGTACACAAGATATTATGTTTCGAAGTAAAGTTAGTAACTCTTTGGGATTTACTTCCATTGCCATCATTTGGTTTATAACTGACAAAGTGGATCCTAACATAGGCAGTGTGCTCCTGGAAACAGCAACAGCTAAGAAGTGACCCCCAGCACACACAAACACAGACACACACACACACTCACCCAGTTGTGTTCTGAGAAATGACTTACTGCAAAGAACCACATTTACTCATATAGGACTTAGATAAGACTCAAGAATGTCTCTTGTTTACCTATCTCAAGGCCAGACAAAGATCCTCCAAATTTTCATTCTTTGTCTTATACTTGACTAGCTGAACTATTTGTACCCACTGACTAATCTGGACAAAAGAACTTCCAACACGACCAAACTTTAGTTAGGTTTCTCTCCTACTTCCAAGACCCTGAATTTTACCCACTCTAAGACCATCATCAGAATGTGAAACAACCTCCACTGAAGACCCTCCCAAGAATCAGCTGACCATGGGAAAATTAGTTCCCTGATCAAACGTCTGATCACACCACCTGCTCAAACCACATCCCCTCCAAAAAATTCCTTTTTGCCTGACCTTTGAGATACTTGTAGATCTTATGGTTGGAGAGCTCTCCCTAATGCAGTAGTCTACATCTCCTTATTGCAATCGTCTTTTCAAATAAAATCTCTCCGTATGTAGGTCTTGATTTGTTTTTATTTGAAAGTTTTCGGGTGCTGGGACTGAGAAGGAGTCCTGCCCACCCTGAGACTCTCCTGTCTTCACCTGAATTCATTCCAACTTCTCTGGTCTTTTGTGTCCTTTCTCAGCTGGGGAACTCACCACAGTGGTGAGTCTAAATTCCCCATGCCTTGTTCTGGACATCTGTCTGTTGTAACATGGTCAAGAGTTACTTTGATTCTTTCATGCACAGAGAATTTTTTTGGCTTTCTGTGAGGCCCTTTCTGTCTTTCCTTGGCTCCTCAAGTCAGGGATTGTGTGAGGGAATTTCCTTAGCTCCTCAACTTGGTAATACATAGAAGAATTTCCTTGGTTCTTTGGGGATTGTGTGAAAGAATTAATCAAGTGGATCTCTTTCTCAGCTCACTTAAGGTTGTATCTCTGGTTTAATTATCTATTCCTCTGAGTAACTTTCACTCTATTAGTCTCCTGCCTCCTCTTCTCCCATTGACTACATGTTTTCCCATATGTCACTGTCTTAGTTTGCTGTGGCTGTCATAACAAAATACCATAGACTGGCAAGCTTAAACAACAGAAATTTACTTTCTCACAGTTCTGGAAGCTGGAAGTCCGAAATCATAGTATCAGCATGGTTGGGTTCTAGTGACCTTGCTTTGCAGATGGCTGCTTTCTTGCTATGTATTCACATGGCTTTTCTCAGAGAGAAAAGCTTTCTGGTATCTCTTCTTAGAAAGGCACTAATCCCATCAGGAGGACCCTGGCCTCATGTCTGCATGTAACCTTCATTCCTTCCTAAAGCCCTATCTTCAAATACCATTGCACTGGGGGTTAGGGCTTCAACATATGAATTTGGGATATGCACAAACATTTAATCCATAACAGGCACTCTTCAGTTCAGTATCTTGAGAAAAGGTAAAATATCACTATAGAACCATTTAAAATTTCAATGTTCTAAATGTTTTGGAAATTTGGGACTGCCCCAACTGGACCATTTATAACTTCCCACACCAATCACCCACCCCTTCTCTTTTTTCCTTTTTGCTGCCTTTGATCTTCCCTTCAGCTCCAGTGAATCCTTATCTGCCCACCCTCCCCCTACCCCGCCTCAATATCTCCAATTTCCACCCCTCTATCCATCTCTGCCAGACCTTTCCCTCCCACCCTGGCCCTTCAACTCCCTACAGCCACTCTACACTCCAGCTTTTGATGCTCCTCCCCTTTACTGTGGTCTCTGGAGGGGCTCAGGAACCCCCAAAGCAACCACTTGAGACTGAAAAACCTAACTATTAAAAAGCAGGCTAGTTTTATGTCACTCATAGAGCTTTGGAAACACCCAGATGGCCACTTGCTCTCTATTTAGTCCCTTGTCCAAAATATAACCTACAGACTAAACACAATTACTCACCATATTAAAAAAAGAAAATTAAAAGCCTGGTTCAGTCGGTAGAACATACAATTCTGGATATCGTGGTTGTGAGTTAGAGCCCCATGTGGGATATAGAGATCACTTAGAAAATTTAAAAGTCTCCCCCACAAACATTTGTGGGTATCCTTCAAGTCTTATATTGAGCAGGTAACCTCAAATTGTCCCATCAGCCTGAAGCACAGTTCTGATAATGATATACAAGTGGAGCAAAGATGAGAGCCAGACTTTTCCTATAAACCAGTGAGTTTTGTATTTCTGTGGTTATGTCTGACTCATAGGTAAAATTTTATTTTTTTTAAGATTTTATTTATTTATTTTGACAGAGGGAGAGATAGCAAAAGTAGGAACACAAGCAGGGAGAGTGGGAGAGGGAGAAGCAGGCTCCCCATTGAGCAGGGAGACCCATGTGGGACTCGATCCCAGGACCCTGGGATCATGACCTGAGCCCAAGGCAGACATTACTGAGCCACCCAGATACCCTCACAGGTAAAATTTTAGAATTGAACCAATAATCTCTGTATTTGGGCCTGTTTGTCTATATATGTATGCATACATATGTATGTATGTGCTGCAAACTGAATACCCCCCATTCATATATTAAAGCCGTAACCCCCAATGTGACTATATTTGGACATAGGGCCTTTAGAGAGGTAATTATGGTTAAGGGAAGTCATAAGGAAGGAGTTCTCATAGGGCTGGTATCCTTATAAGAAAAAGAGACACTGAAATGATCTCTCTCTCTCTCTCTCTCTCTCTCTGTCTCTGTCACTCACACACTCTCTCTCTCTTCACCACTCCCCCCTGCACACACAGAATAAAGGCCATGTGAGAGGCAGCAATTTGCAAGCCAGAAAGAGAGTCTCACCAGCACCTGATCATGCTGGCACCTTGGTTTTAAACTATCCAGAACAGTGAGAAAATAAATTTCTATTATTTAAGCCATCCGTCTGTGATATTTTGTTATGCCAGCCCCAACAGACTAATAAACAAATTTTGGTACTGGGAAGTGGGGCACTGCTATAATGAATACCTACATATGTGGAAGTAGTTTCAGAACTGAGTGATCCATAGAGGCCAGAAGAGTTTTGAGGTGCTTCCTAGAAATAGCCCAGATGATCTTGAAGGGACTGTTAGAAACATGGACATGAAAGGTAATTTTTGTTAAGTTTCAGATGCAAAGGAGGAACAGGTTAATGGAAAGTGAAGTAAAGGTGATCCTGTTATAAAGAGGCAAAGAATTTGGCTGTGCTCTAGTGTTTTGGGGAAGGTAGAATTTGGATATTTGGCTAAGGAAATTTCTAAGCAAAGTACTGAAGTAGAAGCTTGCTTTTCCTTACCACTCACATAAATTGCAAGAGGAAAGATAACTTGAAGTAACTTAAGCAAAAAAGAACCAGAACTGAAGACGTGGAAAATTCTCAGCCTCTCCATATTACAAAAAACAAGGAAACACGTTCTGAGGAGAACACTAAGAGCGTGGCTGTACCATCATTTGATTAAGAAATCATGGATGCAATTCATGGATTTAATCGGTTTCAGCCATCTCAACAGACCAGGGCTAGAGATGGGATTACATAAGCAGAAACGGTGCCAGCCAGAACTACAGGGGACAGAGAAAACAGAACAGAGTGAATGAAGGCTGTCAGATTTCTGGGATTCTATGGGACAGGACCATAAATTTATCCAGCTGTGAATATACATGTACCATTCTTCAAGAAAAAGGGAAAATGGCTCCAAAGGCAATCCAGAGATCATCAGGGCTGCCACTCCCCACACAAACCCAGAGGACAAGGTTGATTCCTCCTTGATCTCAGAGAGTGAATCGCAACCTTGGTTTCAGCAGGCCAGGCTGTCTCTGTAAAGAGCCACAGCAGCAAGGCCACTACGGAGACCCATGTGGTCAGGGCCACTACAAAGAGCCGCAAAGAGTATTTCATTTTGCCTGCCCAAGCAGTCTGACATAGTATGTATGTGTAATATTTCCCTGCCTCTAGATAATTACCAAGTTAAATTATAAAATGACTTAAAGGAGCTCTAGTCTAATTGGCTTAGAGACAAATAAGTACTTACATAGATAGAATATTCTTAAAATAGCCAGAAATTGAGGTTAAGTCAATCTTTTTCTTTTTTTCTATTTGGATAAGTTCTTCCTAAACTTACACATTACTGACTAAATAAACCTGCATTGTATCTACTAGATGTTTAAGATTATGAAAATGTAAATTTATGACTAATCAAATTGAATCATTCTAACAAACTTTATTTCAACAATAATTATGTTTTTTGATACGTCAGTGTGAAGGCATAATCTCCAAGATTTTTGTAACTTAAAATCTTAGACTTATGTTAAATTTGGTTAATTAAGGACTATGGTTTAATTACCTAAATCATTTCTAAGATAAAATACTGAAATATAAATTACTAAGGTTAATCTTAAAGCTGTATGTATTTGGGTCTGTTAATGAATGTATTCATTTTTGGCCACATTGACAAATTATATTACAAGGACATATATGGTTATAAAAGTGAGAAGATGTATATTTCTAAGCTCTACAACAAAACCCTGGCCTAAGACACTCACAATTATATACTTTATACTTTTCTCTGTGAAATAGAAGTTAATGTATTTAAAATTTGTAATCACTATATGTTAATGAGGTTCTACTAAGAGAAATAGTGGCAGAGAAAAAGAGTTTTCCAGATAAGGTATGCAGGAAATATTTTTGCTAAAAGAAGAGAGGGTAGTTCTGTTCCAATGTAAAATAATTAGTTGTTCCATATGAGAAAGGGGAAAGTGGAAGACAAAACTTGAATGGGTATAGAAAATTGTAAAGTTCCACAGAAAAACAATTTTATTTGTTCTGCTCAAAGCTATCAAAGCTCTGATGGGTTTATTTATAAGAAATTTTTGTAAGGGGCTTTTGTATAAAGTGTTATAATTGACCCTTGAACAACATGAGTTTGAACTGCAGGGATCCACTTATATGCAAATTTTTTTTCAATAAATACAGTAGAGTACCATAAATGTATTTTCTCTTCCTTACGATTTTCATATAATAACATTTTCTTTTCTCTAGCTTACTTTATTGTAAGAATACAGTACATAATACATATAAAATAAAAAAATAACAAAAAATTATATCAGTAAGGCTTCTGGTCGACAGTAGGCTATCAGTCGTTAAGTTTTGAGGGAGTCAAAAGGGGATTTTCGACTTCAATGGGGGTCAGTACCCCCTAACCTCCATATTTTTCAGGGTCAACTGTATAATGATGCAAAACTAGAATCTGGTTTTCTCTGTTAAAATGACAAAATTTCTTGAATTATTGGTCTGCTCTTAGTAAGAGGTTATAAGAGGTGTATTTACCTTCTGAATAACCTGCCTAGAAGCCAAAAGTTCTGTCATATCAGAATTGTTTCTTGTGTTTTCTTTTGACTTTACCATGGACTTAATTACTTAAGACAATGTTCTTGGGGCACCTGGGTGGCTCAGTCAGTTGGGCATCTGCCTTCAGCTCAAATCATGATCTCAGGGTCCTGGAATTGAGCCCCACATTGTAAGAAAGAAATTACACTTGATTCTTTTGTGTTCTGTAAAGCAACTACTGCAAAGAACCATTCTTCCTCATATGACTTAGATAAGAATCAAGGATGTCCCTCAATTCGTTTACCTATGACAAGGCTAGACACAGATCAAATTCCCATTCTTTGTCTCATCCATGATTAGCTTAACTATTTCTATTCATTGACCAATCTGCACAACATACATGCCAACTTAACTTGTGTAAACTTAAGTTTCTCTCCTCCCTTCAGAACACACTGAACCCAGCTTTGAGTCATGCCCAGCCTAAGCCATCATCATCAGAATGTGGACTAATGCTTCCATACAGACTTTCTGGAGGATCAAGAATCAGTTGAGGGATGAGGTGGCTGGGTGATAGACATTGGGGAGGGTATGTGCTATGGTGAGTGCTGTGAATTGTGTGAGACTGTTGAATCACAGACCTGTACCTCTGAAACAAATAATACGTTATATGTTTAAAAAAAGAAGAAGATAGTAGGAAGGGAAAAATGAAGGGGGGAAATTGGAGGGGGAGATGAACCATGAGAGACTATGGACTCTGGGAAACAAACGGAGGGTTCTAGAGGGGAGGGGGTGGGGGGATGGGTTAGCCTCATTATGGGTATTAAAGAGGGCACGTATTGAATGGAGCACTGGGTGTTATGCACAAACAATGAATCATGGAACACTGCATCAAAAACTAATGATGTAATGTATGGTGATTAACATAACATAATAAAATAATTTAAAAAAAAAGAATCAGTTGACCTCAGTGGAAGACATTTTCTGATCTACTGATCACACCTCCTATTCATTCCCCTCCTCCTCACTTAGTTCTTTCTTGCCTTGTTTCTCATCCCTATAAGGGAAAAATCCTTTTTGCCTGAAGTTGGAGACTGCAGATCATATGGTCAAAGTCTCCCTCACCCTACCACAATTTCCCCCTTCTTTCTATTGCAATCGTCCTTTTGAATAAACCCTTTCTTTACCTAGGCTCATATTTGTTTTTACCCTACCATTTTGCAACATTTAGAAAAGTTTTATATTATCTTCACAAAGTAGTTCAGTGAAGAATGTTTCATCATTACATCGTTAGGAACAAAAATAAATAATGTAAATATCACTTCTTTATTTTACCTAATATAAAACTGTTAAAACTACAAGTTTAAAGCCAGTTTTAATTAAAACACAAAAGAAAATGACCTAGAAATAATGTCATTAAAAAACAAATGATATATTTTCTCTGATTTATATACCATTTTGAGTTATACTTTACACATTTTGAAGTACCACATGTTGAACTGTAATCCTATGACACATAAGCATCTCACTGTACATCAACTTACTTCATAAGATGAACTTCACCAAAACTGGTCTAAACCTGCTCAGTTAAATGAGTCCACTGATTTCAGGCTCACATGCAGTACATTGTCAAACTACCATAAAATTACTGCAAAGAATTCTAAACTCTTCTCAATTTTAGCATTTCTCTGTTCACGTACCAGTAAGAAATATATT
Organism: Callorhinus ursinus; assembly: GCF_003265705.2. Classification (NCBI taxonomy): domain Eukaryota; kingdom Metazoa; phylum Chordata; class Mammalia; order Carnivora; family Otariidae; genus Callorhinus; species Callorhinus ursinus. The sequence continues at coordinate 49,909,560 of NW_027397066.1, read as the reverse complement.
GCAGGCCAGGCCTGCAGGCCTTTCAATCATGAACACAGAGTATCTTTTTTATTTCTGTCTTCTTCTCTTTCCTTCATTGTCTGTCATATTTTTCAGTGTCCATGCTTTTTATCTCTTTGGTTATTTATCTTCAGGTATTTCATTCTTTTTGATGCAATTGTAAATGGATAGTTTTCTTAATTTCTCTTTCTGATAGTTCATTATTAGTGTGTAGAAATGCAGCTGTTTTTTGTATATTGATTACATATCCTGCAATTTTGTGAAGTTTGTTTATTAGTTCTAACAGTTTTTCAATGGAGTCCTTAGGATTTTCTATGTGTATTGCCATACCATCTGCAAATAGTGACAGTTTTACTTCTTTGTTTCCAGTTTGAATGGTGATGAACTCCATTAGTTTTTTTTTGTCCTGAAAACTCTTCATCTTTCCTTCAATTCAGAATGATAACTTCATTTAGAGTATTCTTGGTTGCAAGTTTTTTTCTTTCAGCACTTGAATATATCATGAGGGCCCTTCGGGCCCCAAAATTTTTGCTAAAAAATCTACTGATAGTCTTGTTCCTTTGTTCCTAACACGTTATTATTCCTTTGCTGCTTTTAAGATTCTTTCCTTCCCTTAACTTTTGACTTCTTAATATTATGACTTTAAGTGTCTTTTGATTATAATGTCTTTTGGTTCATTTTATTTGTAACTCTCTGGACTTTCTGGATACATATCTGTTTCCTTCCCTAGGTTAGGCAAGTTTTCATTGATTATTTCTTCAATTAAGTCCTCTACCCCTTTCTCTCTGTCATGTTAACCCTATAATGCCAATGTTAGTCTTTTGGTGCTGTCTTATAAGTCCCTTAAACCATCTTCACTTTTTTTTTTATTATGTTATGTTAATCACCATACATTACATCATTAGTTTTTGATGTAGTATTCCATGATTCATTGTTTGTGTATAACACCCAATGCTCCATTCAATACATGCCCTATCTAATACCCATCACCAGACTAACAAATCACCCCACTCCCATCCCCTCTAGAACCCTCAGTTTGTTTCTCAGAGTCCATAGTCTCTCATAGTTCATCTCCCCCTCTGATTTCCCCCCCTCCATTTTTCCCTTCGTGCTATCTTCTTCTTCTTCTTCTTTTTAAACATATAGTGTATTATTTGTTTCAGGGGTACAGGTCTGTGATTCAACAGTTTTATACAATTCACAGTGCTCACCATGGCACATACCCACCCCAATGTCTATCACCCAGCCACTCCATCCCTCCCACCCCCACCACTCCAGCAACCCTCAGTTTGTTTCCTGAGATTAAGAATTTCTCATATCAGTGAGGTCATATGATACGTCTTTCTCTGATTGACATATTTCGCTCAGCATGATACCCTCCAGTTCCATCCACGTTGTTGCAAATGGCAAGATTTCATTCCCTTTGATGACTGCGTAATATTCCACTGTATACATATACCATATATTCCTTACCCATTCATCTGTCGATGAACATCTTGGCGCTCTCCATAGTTTGGCTATTGTGGACATTCCTGCTATAAACATCAAGGTGCACATACCCCTTGAGATCACTACATTTGTATCTTTGGGGTAAATAACCAGTAGTGCAATTGCTGGGTCATATGGTAGCTCTATTTTCAACTTTTTGAGGAGCCTCCACACTGATTTCCAGACTGCACCAGCTTGCATTCCCAACAAGAGTGTAGGAAGGTTCCCCTTTCTCCACATCCCCGCCAACATCTATTGTTTCCTGACTTGTTAATTTTAGCCATTCTGACTGGTGTGAGATGGTATCTCATTGAGGTTTGGATTTCCCTGATGCCAAACGATGTTGAGTACTTTTTCATGACTCTGTTGGCCATTTGGATGTCTTCTCTGGAAAAATGTCTGTACATGTCTTCTGCCCATTTCTTGATTGCATCATTTGTTCCTTGGGTGTTGAGTTTGATAAGTTTTTTATATATTTTGGATACTAGCCCTTTATCTGATATGTCATTTGCAAATATCTTCTCCCATTCTGTCGGTTGTCTTTTGGTTTTGTTGACTGTTTCTTTTGCTGTGCAAAAGCTTCTTACCTTGATGAAGTCCCAATAGTTCATTTTTGCCCTTGCTTCCCTGGCATTTGGCCATGTTTCTAGGAAGAATTTGCTGTGGCTGAGGTCAAAGAGGTTGTTGCCTGTGTTCTCCTGTAGGATTTTGATAGATTCCTGTCTCACATTTAGGTCTTTCAACCATTTTGAGTCTATTTTTTGTGTGTGGTATAAGGGAATGGTCCAGTTTCATTCTTCTGCATGTGGCTGTCCAGTTTTCTCAACACCATTTGTTGAAGTGACTGTCTTTTTTCCACTGGACATTCTTTCCTGCTTTGTTGAAGATTAGTTGACCATAGAGTTGAGGGTCCATTTCAGGACTCTCTATTCTGTTCCATTGATCTATGTGTCTGTTTTTGTGCCGGTACCATACTGTCTTGATGATGACAGCTTTGTAATAGAGCTTGAAGTCTGGAATTGTGATGCCACCAGCTTTTCTTTTCTTTTTCAACATTCCTCTGCTATTTGGGGTCTTTTCTTGTTCCATACAAATTTTAGGATTATTTGTTCCATTTCTTTGAAAAAAGTGGGTGGTATTTTGATGGGGATTGCATTGAATGTGTAGATTGCTCTAGGTAGCATTGACATCTTCACAATATTTGTTCTTCCAATCCATGAGCATGGAAATTTTTCCATTTTTTGTGTCTTCCTCTATTTCTTTCATGAGTATTTTATGGTTTTCTGAGTACAGATTCTTTGTCTCTTTGGTTAGATTTATTCCTAGGTATCTTATGGTTTGGGTGCAATTGTAAATGGGATTGACTTCTTAATTTCTCTTTCTTCTGTCTTGTTGTTGGTGTATAGGAATGCCATTGATTTCTGTGCATTGATTTTATATCCTGCCACTTGACTGAATTCCTGTATGAGTTCTAGCAGTTTTGGGTGGAGTCTTTTGGGTTGTCCACATAAAGTGTCCTATCATCTGCAAAGAGTGAGAGTTTGACTTCTTCTTTGCAGATTTGGATGCCTTTTATTTCTTTTTGTTGTCTGAGTGCTGTGGCTGGACTTCTAATACTATGTTGAATAGCAGTGGTGATAGTGGACATCCCTGCAGTGTTCCTGACCTTAGGGGGTAAGCTCTTAGTTTCTCCCCATTGAGAATGATATTCTCTGCGGGTTTTTCACAGATGGCTTTTAAGATATTGAGTTATATTCCCTCTATCCCTATACTCTGAAGAGTTTTGATCAAGAAAGGAGGCTGTACTGTGTCAAATGCTTTTTCTGCAACTATTGAGAGGATCATATGGTTCTTGTTCTTTCTTTTATTAATGTATTATATCACATGGATTGATTTGCGGATGTTGAACCAACCTAGCAGCCCAGGGATAAATTCCATTTGGTCGTGGTGAATAATCTTTTTAATGTACTGTTGTGTCCTATTGGCTAGTATTTTGGTGAGAATTTTTGTATCCATGTTGATCAAGGATAATGGTCTGTAATTCTCCTTTTTGATGGGGTCTCTGTCTGGTTTTGGGATCAAGGTATTGGTGGCCTCATAAAAAGAGTTTGGAAGTTTTCCTTCCATTTCTCTTTTCTGGAAAAGTTTCAGAAGAATAGGTATTAATTCTTCTTGAAATGTTTGGTAGAATTCCACTGGGAGCCATATGGCTCTGGGCTTTTGTTTGTTGGGAGATTTTTGATGACTGCTTCAATTTCCTTAGTGGTTATAAGTTTGTTTATGTTTTCTTTTTCTTCCTGGTTCAGTTTTGGTAGTTTATACATCTCTAGGAATGCATCCATTTCTTCCAGATTATCTAATTTGCTGGCATATAGTTGCTCATAGTATGTTCTTATAATTGTTTGTATTTCTTTGGTGTTGGTTGTGAACTCTCCTCTTTCATTCATGATTTTATTTATTTGGGTCATTTCTCTTTTCTTTTTGATAAGTCTGGCCATGGGTTTATCAATCTTTTTAATTCTTTCAAAGAACCAGGTCCTAATTTTGTTGATCTATTCTACTGTTTTTCTGGGTTCTATTTCATTGATTTCTACTCTCATCTTTATTATATCTCTTCTCCTGCTGCCTTTAGGCTTTATTTGCTGTTTTTTCTCTAGCTCCTTTAGGTGTAGGGTTAGGTTGTGTATTTGAGACCTTTCTTGTTTCTTGAGAAAGGCTTGTATTGCTATATACTTTCCTCTTAGGCTGCCTTTGCTGCATCCCAAAGATTTTGAACAGTTGTGTTTTCATTTTCATTTGTTTCAATGAATTTTTTTAATTTTTCTTTAACTTCCTGGTTGACCCATTCATTCTTTAGTAGGATGCTCTTTAGCCTCCATGTATTTTAGTTCTTTCTGACTTTCCTCTTGTGATTGAGTTCTAGTTTCAAAGCATTGTGGTCTGAAAATATGCAGGGAATTATCCCAATCTTCTGGTACTGGTTGAGACCTGATTTTGACCTAGGATGTAATCTATTCTGGAGAATGTTTCATGGGCACTAGAGAAGAATGTGTATTCTGTTGCTTTGGGACCGAATGTTCTGAATCTATCTGTGAAGTCCATTTGGTCCAGTGTGTCATTTAAGTCTTTATTTCCTTGTTGATCTTTTGCTTAGATGATCTGTCCATTTCAGTGAGGGGAGTGCTAACGTTCCCCACTATTACTCTATTGTTGTCGATGTGTTTCTTTGCTTTTGTTATTAATTGGTTTATATAATTGGCTGGAAAGAAAGAAAAAAGAAAAAAACAGAAAAAAAAGAATATGATCAAATATGATCAGGCTGGTGCTTAGATCAGTGCCACACACTAGATTTTGGACATATTTTGGTCTGTTAGAAGAAAGTGCCTTGCAAAATTTTAAAGAAAGAAAAACTTATATATGTACAAAAATAAGGGTAAATACAATAAAGGGGTGAAATATGACTGTAAGGATGAAAAATTATAAAAGATTTTATAAAAGGAATTGATAAGAAGTTGGTTGAAAAAAGAAAGAAGATTATTAAAAAAAAAAAGGGAGAGAATGTGATCAGGCAGGTGACTAGAACAAAGCCATACCCTAGAGATTTAAGATATATTTTGGTCTGTTAGAAGAAACTTTATCCCAAAATTTTAAAGACAGAACAATTTATATATATATACCAAAAATAATGTTAACTACTGTGAAGGGACAGAATATGACTCTAAAAATAAAAAATAAAAAATATTTTTAAAAAAGGATTAATAAGATGTTGGATGAATAAGGGAAAAAGAGAAATTAAAAAAAAACAAAAAAGAAAATGGAAAGTTAAAAAAATAAAAATTAACTTTGAACGACTAAAGAGTCATGGGAAAAAAGCCATGAATTCTATGTGCAGTATTCCCCTAGTGCTGGAGTTCTGCTATTCTCATTGATCTGTAAACTTGGTCTTGGCTGGCTGGTCTTGCTGATCTTCCTGCGGGGGCGGGGGGGGGGGCTGTTGCCGTGGTTCCCAAATGTCTTTGCTGGAGACAGAATTGCCCCACCCTTGCTGGGGGCAGTCTAAGTAATCTCCTCAGGTTTGCTGGGGAGCTTTTGTTCCCTGCAAACTTTCTGTACAGCTTTGTAGGAGGAGAGTTAAAATGGCAGCTTCCCAATCTCCGCCCCAGAGGAACCGAAAACACTGGGTCCCACTCCTCAGTGAGCCCCCAGAAGAAAGCAGTCAGTCATTCCCATCTCCCGAGGCTCCGGCTCACCAGCCTGTGACTGAGCATTTCTATCTCTGGCACCCGACCCCGTGCAGAGTCTCCAAACCCAGCAGATCCCTGCAGGGTGCTCCCATATGGTTTCTCCTGGGGGAGGAAGGGGAGTCTCCCTGGATCTGCTGCTTGTTGGGTCCCTGCTGGAAGAGCAGTGGCCCGACTGGGCCACGGATCACAGTTTATGGCAACCCCGAGCTGAGAGCCTGAGCCTTGGCTCCATCTCTGCAGCCGGCTCCAATCCCCGGGAGCTCTGCCACACTCAGGCATCCCTGGTCTTTCTGTGACCCCGAGGGTCCTGAGACTACACTGTCCCAGCGAGGGTTCCAAGCCCCGCTTACTCACTACAGCGACGTCCCTCAATGGAGCCAACTTCTTTAAAAGTTCCAATTTTGTGCTCCGCTGCTCTATCACTTGCCAGAAGCGGCCAACGGAGGCCCCCTCCCCCGCCATCTATCCTCCCGAATATAGCCTTGGATTTATTTCTCCACACGTCCTACCTTCCAGAAAGTGGTCGCTTTTCTGTTCAGAGAGTTGCTGCTATTCTTTTCTTCAATCTCCTGTTGAGTCCATAGGTTTTCATAATGGTTTGATCCCTAACCAGCTGAATTCCTTGGACCAGATGAAATTTAGGTCTCCGACCCCTCTGCCATCTTGCTCCTCCTCCCCATCTTCACTTGTTTAATTCTTTTTTTATTTCTGCTCTTCTGATTGGGTGAGTTCCACTGCCTTGTCTTCAAGTTGACTGAACTTTTCTTCTGCTTCATCTGGTTGGCTGTTAAATCTCTTTAGTATATTTTTGAGTTCAATAATTTTACTTCAACTCTGTGACTTTTATTTGGTACTTTCTTATATTTCCTATCTCTTTGTTGAAGTTCTCACTCTGTTTATACATTTTCCTCTTCAGTTTGGTGAGCATCCTTTTTGACCATTACTTTGAACTTTTTGTCAGGTAAATTACTTATCTCCATTTCACTATTTCTTTTTTCCTGAGGTATTTATCTTGTTTCATTCTGACTATTTTTGCTACTTTTTGATCCATAAAGTCAACATCAGAAAGCATATCAGTGTTCACAAAATATTCTCTTTCAATGAAATCATGTGTATATTGGTCCTAAAGTATACCCAAACTGGTTCACAAAATAACCCCTGTTCTTTCTCCCAACCCTCTTATAAGGCCACAGCCACAAATGCTAGGTCACAAAATAAATGGTAACCAAATTAAAAATCTCTTATCCTATAACATGAGTTCCTCACTGATAAACATAATAAAAAGTCATCAATATAATTCCCTCATATCCTCATATCAGTACAATGCATAAGCCAAGAATTTATTCATAGTCTGCACAGTTGGTTTCCTTCTATTGTTTAGCAAAATATAGGCAGGCACCTACTACATAATAATTATTCTTCTTCCTTTAGTAATTAATATTTTGCATCATCCTAAAATATTATTTGATAGATTTTCGACCCTAGCATTTTCTGCTTTCTCTTTGAGTGTAAAATTTGTCATTAATATTGTGGTTGACTATAGTTTTCTAAGTTGTTTTTGCTATAAACAGTGCAAACATAAATGCTGCCCCAACTTTTGGGCTCTTCGGTATGTCTAGCAACAAAATTGATCATTTTATTGCATGAAAATATAGATCCCACAGATTGAATTTCCAACTTATTATTACCAGCTCCCTCAACCCATCACCATTACCACCCCACCAGACAGGTGGTATAAGTTTGCCTCACTGGAGGAGTGTAGATTGTATCCCAGACTATAGAATGGTAGATCAGTCACATATAATGAGACATTTTTGAGTGGGCAAAATGAAGGTAGAGTCTTTAGGTTGTAGGACAGCTTCATTGCAACTGGATGTTCAAATCAAAGGGCTGCAGTTTATCAGTTGGTGGACCTCTCCATGGGGAACAAAAATAATAGCAATGCAGCCAGAATCCAAACAGTTCAGGTGCCTAAAAATGAAGGTATTTTCTGCCTATTCTTCAGATAAGATTGGGGGCTTTTACGCCCTTCTTCTTTTCTCTGCCCTCTCTTTTCTTCCTCTTAGCTCCCCTCTTGATTTCCTCCCATCCTTCTTTTCTCTTTTCTTTCCTTCCTGTATGATATTAGGCTTTTTTTATTATTATTACTTTTTGATTCTTTTTTTTTAAAGATTTTATTTATTTATTTGAGAGAGAGAGAGAATGAGAGATAGAGAGCACAAGAGGGAGGGTCAGAGGGAGAAGCAGACTCCCCGCCAAGCGGGGAGCCGATGTGGGACTTGATCCCGGGACTCCAGGATCATGACCTGAGCCGAAGGCAGTTGCTTAACCAACTGAGCCACCCAGGCACCCTATTTTTTGATTCTTAAATGGGCAATTTCCCTAACTCATGCAGTCCAGAAGAGTGGAATATTGCTCAGGGTAAAAGCTGGAAACTTCAAAAGGAAGCAGAAGGAACACATCAATTAATCCTTGAAGAAAGAGTCTTGCCAGACATTTATGCCCCTGTTTGACAAGGCTTTATAATGGAAAATGAACTGGGGAATTGTGGTAAATTAATCTCCAGTCAAATATAATTCGATTTTTTAAGATATTCATAAATGTACTTCCTATTTGCACTTTTCTTTTCCTGTCACATATGTGAAGTCGTGACACTTGAAGATTTATGTGTCCCAGCATATAGAGATTTTCATTCCATATTCACCACTAGAGACCACTTCGCTCTTTGTTTATGATGTTATTTTGGATTGTACTATTTATGTTACTCTTTTCATCACTTTTTATGCTTCAGTAAACCACATTTTAGTCATGGGTCCATTTTTGAGAACTGAAGATATAATGCAGCCCAAGCATAAAAACCAAAATTACGAATTTAATAATGTTAACAGTAGCATGAAAATGGCATGAAAATATATTAGGTGAGACAAACTGTATCCTATTAGCTAGATATTTGTAGACAAACAAACCAATGTGATCCTCAAAAGGACATGTATAGCTTTAGAGGACATAATTATCATTAATTATATGAGTAATGGGATTTCTATGCAAATAAAAATTAATCTTACATTTCAGGTCTAAGGTTGTGAAAAAAATAGTATCATGGATCTTGGCTTTTTTCTCTTCAAACTGACAGACTGTCTCCAACATGGCCACAAACCATATTTTAAAATGTTGTTCTAGCTGTCAAAGTACCATGCCTCCTTCCACATTTCTTGTCTTTAAATTTCACTGTATATTACTTTTTTCCCCCTCTTCCCTCTGAGACATTATATGTGGGTACACACATACAGAAATATACACAGACATACATACATAATAATTAGGAAATAAATTAGAAGGACCCCTGTGTTTTGACCTCTTATCATAATTTAAAGCAATTAATAAAGAGCACAGGAGCATAAAAACTTATCTTGACCTTAGAGTGCTTATCTCTAAGAAGCCAGATAAAACACAGCAGCAGTTTTCATTTGTCCACAGCTTACATCTTCTCCATAGAATATGCAATGACTGCAGCCTTTCTCAAGAGGGAGGCTGTGTTATCTCACCACCACAAAGAATCTGAAGGAAGGAGACTGATACTACAGGAAAAGAAAATTATTGCTGATTACAACAATAATGATATTGCACATCCATTTAGAGAAGAGCCTTCTGGAAAGATCCGAAATTCACCTCTCTGATACACACCCAACATTATGATGAATAAGCCTATGTGCTTACATATAAAAATACTTTGATGAATTTTCTAAACATAAATATTTGGCAAATTAATTTTGTTATAAAAATAACTATTCACTACTTTAGCATCAATAAATAAACTGATGGGTTTAAATTAACTTATACCTTCTTCTCCATTTCTAAAATAAGAATACTAATATCTAGGGGTGCCTGGGTGGCTCATTCAGTTGAGCAACCAACTCTCGATTTTGGCTCATGTCATGATCTTAGGGCCATGGGATCACCCTCAGTAGGGCTCCCTGACAGAGGGGAGTCTGCTTGAAATTCTCTCCCCCTGCCCCTCTCCCTGTGTGCATGCACACTTTTTCTCTCTCTCTCCAAAATAAATAAATAAATCTTAAAAAAGAATACTAATATTGACTTTTCCTTTCTGCAGATATAAGGATCAAATGGAAAAAATGTTTGTGAAATTTTAAACCTGAAATCGGTTACATATATATAAAATTTTGACATAGACCCCTGTTCAAATAAATGAATAAAATATCATAGTTGAAGATACAAGTGATTATCCTAATTAATCCATAATTTATAATTTCTTAGAATAAGCTTACATATGTGTGAAGGGAGTATATACAAGCACTTTCAGTAGCACTAACATAATCATATCTAAATCTTCATATAACCACATATGTATAAATAAAGTGGTATAACTATATGTGGATTGATTCAGTCAGCATGTATTGAACTCATACCTTGAGCCAAGCTAGAAAAACAATCACAGTCTGACTCCCTGCCCTCACTGTGCTGGGACATTGATACACATTACTGAAAAATTCATTGCACTAAAATTTATAGAAAGCAGAGAAATGAACAGCACTTACTGAGTTCTCAGCATTGCAATTTATGTTAGGTCATTAATTTCAAAAGTTATATTGAGTGAGAGATCTTACTTTAACCAGTGTCATTCATCTGAAGATAGCTCAAAAATGGTTAGAAGAAAGGAGGAAGAATAGAACAAGAGGTGCCTTTACAGCAGAAACAGCACAGTGAGTCTTGGGTTACTACCTATAAAGAATTAATGCTGATAGCTTCCAACCTCAATGGCAGACCATTCTTAAGTAAACTTGCTTTCTACTCATGGCTAGGTATATTTCTATGAGATGTTATCATAAAGAGGTTGCCAAAAATGTTATTTCAAGACATCCTAAGATCTTTTATAAGCTTTCTACTGTGTTTGGTTTTATCCATTTGGAGCCTCTTATAAATAATGAACCTTCTAGCATCTCTATCATATTGACAGAATTCTAAATTCTTTTATGATGTTAAAATGATATCATCTGCCATTATGACAGCTATATTTCACAAATCTGAGATGAGGGGTATATTAAAACTTTTTGGCTATTATTTTGAAGAACTAGAGGATTCCTAAGGCAGTCAGCCCAAAGAGTAGGTGATCTGAAAAGGTGGATACTTTGGGAAATTAAAAATAAATAAATAAAAGGAAAAAAGGGGTGTGCTTTTTAGGGGCAAGTAGAAAATTATAGACTCTGAGAAATATGGGCTCTCTGATAAAAAGGATGAATTACATGTATATTTTTTAAAATAATCATATTTCTCTGTATATATTCCTCAAGTAGTCTTAAGTGGTTCTGTCAAGGTTCTTATTAGATATATACAATTATGACCACTTTTGCTATTTAATACTTAGCAGAGTGCTTTAAAATCATCCACCAGCATTCTTCACCACATAAGTAGAAGAGAGAGATAGACACTGATTTAGTTATTACCAAATATTACACTGGAAGTCAAATGAGGGCTAAAACCCACTGTTTTCTTCTTCATATAATCTGAGGATATGTAGTCTCAATAAGGAAAGATTTCAGGGACAAAGAAAAACTGTTGAAATATGTGAATACAATTATAAGAAAGCAATAGGTCAAATAAAGGTTTTTTTAAAAATCTAATGAACATACAGGACACAAGCTTTGGCTTGCCTTAAACAAGTTGATTTCCTTAGAGCAAACTTCATCTAAAAAGAGAAAGTTAGCTTAGGTTATCCCTAAGATCCCTCTGAATATGGAAGGCAGCATGATAAGACAGAGTACAGATTTTAGAATCACAATTGCATAGATTTTAATCTAAAATTCACCACAAACTGCCTTGGTGAGCAATGGCAAATGAATTAACATTTGTGAGTCTGAATTTACTCTTAGAAGAAGTGCCTTCAGGATTGCTGTGGGGATTAGAGAAAATAATGGAAATTAAGGACTTGGCACAGAATCTGGCATGTAATAGGCACCAAAATGTATTAGATTTTCCCCCCATCTATTCCCTTTTATTACACTAAAATTCCATGAATTGTAGAAGCCAGATTACCCAGGTTATAATTTAATGATTATTGACTCAAGGTCTTCCTAGCTAAGTGAATTTGGGCTAGTAACTATGTTTCTTCATGAGTGACACTGTGGTTAAATTATACACTTTGTTTCCTCTCTGCTTGTTCTAATAAAATAAATAAATATTGTGAAAACACAGTCACCAAAAAAGGCTATACTCATGGAGGGGGAAGGAATGAACACTTCTGGGTGCTTACAGAGTTCTAGATGATTTGTTTGCAGTATCATTCAAACTTCATTACATTACTGTGAGTTATTTAATTCACAAGTGAGAAAACACAGAAAGGGTAAGCGACTTGGCTAAGGCCACTCAACTGTTACATCATAGAGCAGCAAAGTCAGTGCAGGTATGCCCACTGACCCACTCTACACATGACTTCTGAAGCACTAAGGTTGTTAGTAAAATGAAAGGGACTGTTTATCTTTTAAGCAAGAATTCGGAATGGAAAGGTGAAGAGTAAGCTAATAGATTATACGAGCAGCCATTGAAGTGTCTGCTCATTTAACAGAACAAAATGAAACTCGCTAACCTAATGAGGGGTTACATATAATCAGTAAGCAAATCACAGGGAAGAGATAATTATTAAATACAACATGACTTTCATGTACATGCATTTTTTCTTTCTTTTATTTTTATAAAACTGACAGTGAGAAAAGGAAGAAAAGTCCATGTTAATTCATCATATATTCTAATACACTTCAGCTGCAGAGTCAAGAAACCATGCCAGTTGCTGTTACTGCAGACAGAGAGCGAAGAAATCCTCTACAAGCCCCATGGGTTTACAGAAGCCTATCCATCACTCTGTCAGTCTTCCGGATCATTATTCAAGTTGCTATCCCCAATTTTGCTGGGTATATCAGATCAACTCCAGCTCCATAGGTAATTTTTCTCCCTAATGGGTTTGGAATTTGTTCTTCTTTTATTATCTTTGGGCTAATGTGCAGCTCAGAATCTTTGAGAATGATAGTAAGAATGTCAGTCATTAGCTCTGGGTGGGGAGAGGGGAGGGTGGAAGGTGTATTTAATTCACAAACCATCACCTTACTATCACTACACAGGGAATTTAAAGGTATAGATGGAACAGTTACATTAACTGTGAACGTTATGCTTACTTAAGCTTCTATTAATATAATTAATTTATATATTTCATTATTTACTTCAAGGATCTTTAAGAGCAGGAAAAAACATGTCTACATGGTTCCCAGTTGATGTAGAAATTTAGCAGATATCTAATCATTTGATCAATGAAGAACACCACCCTGGAAAATTTGATTAAACACTTACCAAAAAAGCAAGGATAGCTTTGCAAAGGACATATTTGCAAAGGACGTTTACTGTTTCACTGAACAAACCTATATCGTGCAAGTGTGTGAGACACTGAGTTTCACAAGGGTGATACAAATACAAAGAAGATCAGGCCCTGCCTTTAAGTTAAAAAAAAACAAAACAACAAAACACTGATAACAGTAAAATATAGTGTAATATTAAAGGCATATAAGATATGGGAATATTGTCCAGATTGTAAAAATCAGAAAAGCTTCCTGAAAGATGTGAAAACTAAGCAGAATATTAAATATTTGTGAAGGGAAAGGAAGAGCATTGCAGATAGAAGGGTTGTAGGTGGAAAAAAAAGGATGATGACAGATTATTAAGCATTTTAATATTTCCAACTACAATTTAGTCTTCAGGGGAGCAGTACTTTTCCTCTTTCTTTTGTTCACAGTCCCTTTCCCAGGATCTAGAACAGTACCTGATACTGTGTAACTGTTTGTTGAATAAAGGATTAAATTGTAAAATGCAAGTCAAGGAACAGAAAAACATGAAGTGGGAGTAGAACCAGATCACAAAGTATCCTTAAGTGTTCCTTAGTGACCCTGTTTATACTACTACTCATTTAGGCCCTTCCCAGGTCCCGGATATCTGGTGATAACAGAGTGCTCCTTCTCAGTAATCGACTCTCCTATTTATACTTGCCCTCAGACCTTGTTCTTTATAATGTGGAATTTTCTTGATACAATTTCCCATCATAATCTCCCTATGCCCGTTTACCTAGGCATTTATCTTTGCTGATAAGAGCTCATTTAATTTGCCCTAAATTCTTCATGGGAGGAAACCTTTCCAGATACCATTTTCAGTCAGCCATGGTCTTGTGAAGAGACCACTGCCAACGCTCAGTGGAGTCAAAAGCACTGAGTTCATCTCTCGGATCTGACGTGGACCAGGCCGACAACTGAAATAATTATCTTTTTTTTTTTTTATTTTAAATAGGCTCCACACCCAACATGAGGCTTGAACTCACAATCCTGAGATTGCTCTACTGACTGAGCCAGCCAGGCACCCCATAAAATAATTATCTTTAAAATGCCTAAATCACAGGTCAGAGGAAAGATTAAAATAGATATGCAGAAATGTCTTGCAAATTTTAAGAGATGACACAAATGTAAAAAATTATCAATGTATTAGGGCCTACAGGGCCTTGAAACCAAGAAATTAAATGATATGTATGAAAATTTCACATATTATCACTGCTGTTGTGGAATAACATTTTGTAAAGCATGGATAAGCATTTTTGGCACCTTTCAAATCACATTTGGAGGCAACTCCCTTTTCTGTCTATATTAAAAGTGACATTAAAATAAAGCACAGCAGTATTGGAGATTCTAATTTATTCTCAAATAACTCAATCTCTTTGTTCCTTAATCTCATAGCATCCTCTGATCATGATATAAACACTTTCCAGTTAATTCTCATAACAAATAATGCTATAAGGTAACAATCATTATCATTCACACTTGATATATGAAGCAATGATGAAACCTGCACAAGGTCAAATGTACTATTCTTGGCTCCATAATCTTGGGGCTTTCTAACATATAATGAGACCTCTCTCCTTGAACTTGGTTAGTCAATGAATCTGAAATAAAGTTATTAGAAAGAGATACTCTTCATTAGAATATAAATGAACATATAACCATTTTTTTTTGCCTTCACTGAAATAAGACAACATTTGCTCTATTGGCAAGATGGATAATTATTTACGTGGATTATTACTCACTAGTCTCATACTATTAATATCTATGCTTATTATTCTGTGCGTATACATGTACATGTATAGCACAACACATATATATATATAAATATATATACATGTATGCACACACAGACACACATATATATATATTTACGCACACTTAACAAATTTTCATTCCCTTCTTTTACTATGCCTTTGCATTTTTTTCTCTTTGTGAAATATACTGCCAAATCAGTCTCTTACATAAACTAAATTCAATTGTTTTTGATTTTACATATGTTACTAAAATGAGAAGTAGTTCTGCAAGTCAGACACATAGCAAATTAGATTCAATAAACACATATTAACATTAGTTGGTGTAAGTTTTGGTGGAAGTGACCTAAAAAGAAGAGCTGTATTGGTCTGACAAATTTAGTGAGACAGGACATTACAAAAAGGATACTTAAGATCTACAGATAACCTGAGGTTTGTGAGCTTGTTAAAAAAAAAAAAAGTTCAGTGCATAAGTCACTGTGTTTCTTATAAAAATAGTCATAAAACCTCAAAATCATCATGTTGAGTGGTTAATACATGTGAGTGGTCATGAATTTTCCCATGAGTTTTCAGCCTAAGTGTATTATACCATAAAATACATCTTTTCTTATTTTTAGGCATAGGAACACCCAGTAAAAATAATCACACATGTTATTTTAAATTATATTTAATACTGTATTTATTATTTCCTTTTCTTTCCAGATGGACAGTGTGTTTTCTTCCTTTTTTAAAGACAGCAAAGAGGAAAACTGATGAATATTATAAGGACGTGCTGAAAAGTGCATTGTTACTATGGCAATAAAAAAGAACAAATATCCAAATTTTTTGATAAAATTCCATTTCTCTGGGTAAAATTTTGCAGTTCTTTGCATTAAGTGTAAGCAAATATTCTTCATGTAGCATTTTTAATTAAATATTTCCATTTAATTTACATGTATTGAATACCTATCAGGCTCCTGGCAATTTGGTATATAAAACATAACTAAAACACCTTTTCTGATCTCCTTGCAGCCTATTTGGGAAAATTGGGAAACTAATTAGGTCAACACAAAGCAACTAGTGGTGTACCAGAAGTATGTACAAGAAGCTAAGTACCTCCTTCCTTCCCCTTCTGCTCTTTCTCCTCCTTTTTCTTCTTCTACTTCTCTTCTTCTTCTCCTCCTCCCCTTATTATTGGCAGGTTGTGAGGGAGATATATTAGAGAAAGAGGGCAGGGAAGGAATCCAGGATTTAAGGCTCCCAAGAATGTATGTTGAGAACATAGAGAAATACAGATAACTATAATTATGCAAAACAAAGTAAATATGTCATAATTCCAAACTTGCATAATCTTTCTTATAGATGTTGTAATAAAATGTTATTTTATTAGTTACTTATTGCTGTATAATAGTATTATCACTAATTTAGCAGCTTAAAACAATACATTTGTTATCTCACATTTTCTGTGGGTTTGGAGTCTAGGCACGCTTTAAGCAGGGTGCTCTACCATGCTATAATTGTAGCAGACCTGATGTTTATCTGGAGTGTTAACTAGGTAAAAATCTGTGTTTGCCCCTTCATGTGGCTCTTAGCAGCACTCAACTGCTTGCAATTGTAGGACTGAGAGCTTCAGTTCTTTTGCAGGCTGTTGACAGGGCAGCTCTCACCTCCTAGAAACCACCTGCAGTTCTTTGTTATATGGGATTCGCCAACATGACCATTTCCTTCTTCATAGCCAGCAAGGAAGAGAAAGAGTACAGGAGGCAGGCAATACAATCTAGGTAACATAACTACATGCACATAAACACATACATCCTGTCACCATTTCTCTATTCAATTGGTTAGAAGTTAAGTCATTGGTTTCACCCATATTTCAAGAGAGTATATTACACAAGAGCATGAAGAGTAGAAGGTGGGAATGATAGGCCACCTTAAGAGTTTATTATACCACATTTATTATCAATAGAAAAAACATGAGATAAGCCCTACCAAAATAGTTTGAGGACACTGTCCAAACTAATAAAAATCAAGATGTTGTACTGTATTTTCATTGTACTGAATTTCATACCATCAGCTACATCATTTTTATTAGAAAAATGAGAAAATATGTGGAAATATTAGACATCTATATTAGGGTTCTCCAGATATATGGAACTATAGTGGACCCTTGAACAATGTGGGGGTTGGAAGTACTGACCCCCACGCAGTCAAATTTCTATGTATAACTCTTGACTCCCCCAAAACTTAACTACAATAGCCTACTTTTGACAAGAAGCCTTATCAATAACATAAACAATTGATTAACATATATTTTGTAATAAATAAAACAAAATAATAAAATAAATAATATAAAATAAATAATAAAATAATAAAAACTATATACTATATTCTTACAGTAAAGTAAGCTACAAAAAATATTAAAGTCATAAAGAAAAAGGAATTACATTTACAGTACTGTGCTGTATTTATCAAAAAACATCTATGTATAGGTGGACCTGCAAATTTCAAACCTGTGTTATTCAAGAGTCAACTATAATAGGACATGTCTGTACCTGTATCTGTGTGTGTATACACACACACACACACATACACACACACAGGTAGAGAGAGAGAGAGAGAAAGAGAAACTATTTTTAAAGAATTGGATCACTGATTATTGGGGCCTGCAAGTTAAAAATCTATATGCTGGTCCTACAGACTAGAGATCCAGGGAAAAGCTGAGGTTGCAGTTGAAGTTTGAAGGCAGCATCCCACCAGAATTTCTTCTTGCTTGGGGGAGGTCAGCTTTTGTTCTATTCAGATCTTCAACTGATTGGATAAGGCCCATCCATATTATGGAGAGAAATCTGCTTTACTCAAAGTCCACTGATTTTTTTGGTAATCTTATTTTCACTTTTTATTTTTTTTGTAAATCTTATCAGAAATCACCCTCACAGAAACACCCAGAATAATGTTTGAATAATGAATGTAATGAATAATGTTTGACCAAATACCTGAGCAACACGGTCCAACTAAGTTGACACAAAAAAATTAATCACAATTACTTTAAATTTTTTAACAAACATTTTCTTTGACATAAATAGTTCATCTATTGTGCTAAGCACTAAGTTCTCTATAAATGTTAATTCATAATGTCCTATGAAGTCAATTTATTTATTACCATCTCTATTTTTATAGATTGGGAGATTAAAGCACCCCAAATTTAAGTAATTTGCTCAATGTCACACCACCTGTGAATGATAAAAACAGGATTTGAACACAAGCTTCTTGGTTCCATAGTCCTATAAGATAGAGATGAAAAAAATGGAAAGAAATTGTGTGTTCATAGATTGAAAGAATTAATATTGTTAAAATGTCTATATTACTCAAAATGACCTATAGATTCAATGTAGTTCCTATGAAACTTCCAGTAGCATTTCTTCTGGAAATAGAACAAACTATCCTAAAATTTATATGGAGCTATAAAAGCCCTTAAGCAGTCAAAACAATCTTGGGAAAGAAGCACAAAACTGGATGCATCACACTTCCTAATTTCAAATTATACTATAAAGCCATAGTAATCAAAACAGTATGATATTAGCATAAAAACAGATACAGATCAACAGAAAAAAGTAGAGAGCGCAGAACTAAATCCATGCATATATGCGGCCAATTAATTTTTGACAAACGACCCAAGAATATACAATAGGGAAAGGATAGTTTCTTCAGTAATTGGTGTTGAGAAAACTGAATATCCATGCACAAAAGTGAAACTGGACCTCTGTCTTATACTATACACAAAATCAACACAAAATGGATTAGAGTTTTGAACATAGGACTTGAAACCATAAAACTCCTAGAAGAAAATATAGGGAGTAAGCTGCTCTGGACATTGGTCTTGGCAATTATTATTATTTTTTATTTGACATTAAATCAAAGGCATCAAAAGCAATGCAGACAAGTGGGACTACATCCAACTAAAAAGCTGCTGCATGCAAAGGAAACATTTAACAAAATGAAAAGGCAACTACAGAACGGGGAAAATCTTTGAAAACTACATATGATAAAAGGGGTTAATATCCAAAATTATTAACATATAATTATATAACTCATTCAACTCAATAGCAAAAATAGATAGAAGACAGATGATATATAGATAGATAAAGATGATGGGCAAAATAACTGAATAGTTATTTCTCCGAAGAATACATACAAGGGGCCAACAGCTACATAAAAAGATACTCAACCTCACCAATCATTAGAGCAAAGCAAATCAAGCCACATTGAGATATCACTTCACACTTGTTAGCATAGCTACTATTAAAAAGACAAAAGAAGGGCGCCTGGGTGGTTCAGGCTGTTAAGCAACGGACTCTTGATCTCAGCCCAGGTCTTGATCCCTGGTGGTGGGTTCAGGCTCCACTTTGGGCTTCATGCTGGGCATGGAACCTACTTAAAAAAGGAAAGAGGAAAGGAAAGGAAAGGAAAGGAAAGGAAAGGAAAGGAAAGGAAAGGAAAGGAAAGGAAAGGAAAGGAAAGGA
>NW_027397066.1:49831251-49890093 GCF_003265705.2 Callorhinus ursinus | reverse complement strand
AAATGCTTGTGAGGATGTGCAGGAAATGGAAGCTTTGTATATCACTGGTGTATGGGAATGTAAACTCATACAATCACTATGGAGAAATAGTATGAAGGTTACTCAGAAATAAAATAGAACCACAATATGATCCAGCAATCCCACTTCTGAATATTTCCAAATTGACAATTAAAATAACAAATAATTATTTGTAAATAGGGCAAGAATGGAAAGATAATGGAACAGAGAAAGATACAAAGATGGTATTAAGATGGTAGATTTAAATTCAACATACCACTAATTACATTAAATGGAATAAATGTTCAATTAAAAGACAAGATTGTTTTACTGAATAAAATGAAAGTGTGCTGTTTATAAAATATACTTTGAAAAACTAATGATCTAGAAAAGTTGAAAATAAAAGATGAAGATATACCATGCAACTACTAAAGGTAATGCATATAAATATATTAAAGTAATAGAGAAAATATACTTCAAGGTCAGAAGTGTTTCAAGATATTTCAAGAATCTTTATCACAGAGTTAAAATGTTTAAAATACCAAAAACATTTAATAAATAAATTTAATAAATACATTTTCACTTAATCATGTCTTCAAAATACAAAAGCAAGAATTGGCAGAGCTATAAGGAGAAATAAATAAATATATAGTTACAGTGAGAGATCTTTAACATGATATTCACAGAAAAAGTAATGATTTAGGAGAGTTGGTAAAATGTTAAACAAACTTGACCAAATACACATATATATAGGATATTGCCAGTGTTGCAGAATTTAGATTGTTTTCTATTGTACAAAGATTATTTGCAAATTTGACAATATACTGGTGCAAATGTCAAAAAAAAAGTTTTATAAAATTGAAATGATACAGCCAATGTATTTTACTGGACAATGAAGCTAGAAGTTAACAAACTTCATATATTTGGAAATTAAGAAAAATACTCCTAAATAATCCATGTGTTGAAGAAGACATTACAAGAGAAATTAAATAGTGCTTACATGAAAATTTATAGCTTAAATACAACATATGAGAAAAGCAAAATGGCAGAAAAATAATAAGCTAAGGATTGACCTAAAAATACTAGAAAAAGAACTATAAAACAGAAAAATAGAAGGAAGAAAGAATGAAAATTGTAATGGAATATGAATGTAAAA
This sequence comes from Callorhinus ursinus, assembly GCF_003265705.2. Lineage (NCBI taxonomy): Eukaryota > Metazoa > Chordata > Mammalia > Carnivora > Otariidae > Callorhinus > Callorhinus ursinus. Next base: position 49,888,940 of record NW_027397066.1, on the reverse strand, counting down.
TAGGCAAATTGCTTCTTTGAAAAATAAAATTGATAAATTTCTAGCACAATCATTATTGAAAGAGGAAAATAAAAAATAAAATCAGTATTAGGAATAAATCAAAGTAAATATGCCTATATATCCTACAGAAACTTAAAAGATTAGAATACATAAGAAACTTTTGCAATAAAATTGAAATTCACAGTTTGTCAAAACTAATAGAAAACACATTAACTATGAAAACTATTATAGAAATGTTATAGAAATTATAGAAATATTAATGCAATAACATAGATAAATCACAAAATCTATTTTTGATCCAAAAAAGCCAGACACAACATACTAAAAGATTCTAATTATACAGGTAAGTAAAAGTAATGAAATGATTACCATATAAATCAGAATATTGCTTAAATGTAAGAATATCGTTTACCTTTAGATGGAAGGAAGCAGTTGTCAATAAGAAGTGTCATGCAAAGATTTGCTGGTGGGCTGATAATGTAATTTTTTTTCTCATAGGGAGTTATATTGGTGTTCATTTAATAATTTATTAATACAGCTGCTTTATGTACCTCTTTTATAATACATTTTGCAATAAAAAAGTAACATAAACATGTATACGAGGTATAAGATGATTAAAATAATAGCTCATATAATCCTAGAAAAATAAAAAATAGATAGGAAAATAATTCCAATCGTAAGAATAGCTTGCGCAATATTTCCTAGTGGATCAATATAGTTGAATTGTATTTTAAATACAGGTCTAAGCCACCTAAGGAGAAAGTCAAAAAGGAAAATACTATTTGTAAATGATATATACAATATCTCTGACCTAAAGACAACTAGTTATTTAGCAGAAGATCATGAGACAAATGTTTCTTATATACTCTCAATATAAAGACAATGCATGGGATGAAGTATTTATTCAATAGTGAATTTAGTAAGGTTATTTAACCTTTAATGTAGGCTGATGGCATAATGTGGTTGAAAACTCATGAATACATATTCTGAGGTTTATGATGTATTAAGAAAATGGCAAATAGTGCTGTGAGCTGAGTAGTAGTAAAGAAAAGTCTACAGAAATGAAATCTGAGTGAGTTTAGACTTGAGCATCTATTTTGGTGACTCTCACTTGTGTGTGGGTGTGTGGGTGTGTGACTGTGTGTGTGAGGGAGAAGTTGAGGCTCTGTGTGCTCTGTGTAGAAGGTAGAGGTAGGGAACAACAGAAGGAGAAGCTACAGTCACATTCCTGATTTAGGAGCTTTTCAAAGTATGAAAAATCATATTTAAACTACATATGCTATTTTCTCTAAATTAAAAACTGTAAGAAGAAAATCTTGACAAACTCTTCTTAACCAGTAGAGATACATAGAAGGTAGTATGAAGAATTATTTTAAGATATAATCAGGCTATAAGAAAATATCAAATATTAAAAAAAATTCAATTGTCACAGTGATCCCTTTAGAATTTAGATACAATCATGGTGATTCACTGCTTAAAACCCACAGTGGCTAGTAAGAACTGGTAACATGGCTTTAAAGGCCCTTTGAGATCTAGCCCTTGCCTACATTTAAAGCCCATTCCATGCCATTCTTTTTCTTTCTCCATATCTGGTCACTCCAACTTTCTTTCAGTTCCTTGAGAATTTGTCCTGCCCCAAAACCTCTGCATATGCTGTTCTCTTTGCCTGGAATATCTCACAAACTTCAAGTATCACTTTAATATCCTTGTAAAACTTTAAGCTCTCCTTAACCTCCATCATCATCATCACTACCACTACTCCTGCCCCCACCAGATCAGCTCAGTTCCACTATATAATTTCATATAATCTTACTTCCATTAAATCTATCCCATATTACAATTAAATATTTTTGTGATTTGTACTTATTAAGAAAGGTGTTTCTTTTGCTTGCATTATTATTCCTCTTGTCTATCACAGGACTTGACATTTAATAAGGGCACAATAAGTATCTGTTGAATGAATAAATATTTTCAGTCTTATTATAAATGATAAAGAAGAAATTTGATGAAGAGTGATACTAAAGATAACAGAAAGATTTAAGAGAATTTTTAGTGAGTTCAAGCAAATATAAATAAGTCCAGGGTGAAAAAATATACACTGTATATAAAGAAAAGGAAAAAGGAAATAAAACCCATTAAATAGTTCAGGAAAAATTTCACCATGGAAGTGATATTTCAGTTGAATTTAAAGGAATGTGGAAAATTTAAATAGCAAAGATGAAAGCAAGGGATGTTATTATGATAACAAAATAAAGGCCTCCAAAGAGGATTCTAATCCCTCAAACAGTAAATATGTTATCTTACATGGCAAAAGGGACTTTGTAGGTATGATTAAGTTAACATTCTTGAGATGTGTAGATGAACCCAGTTTATCTTTGTGGGCCCAATGTAATCACAAGGACCTTATGAAGAGGAAGTTAAGAGGATCAAATTAAAAAAAAGTAGATGCAACAATAAAGGAGAGGTTTGGAGTGATGGACTTTAAAGATGGAGGAAATCCAAGAAATGGAAAAGACCTCTGAATCTGGATAAAGCAAGGCAACATATTTCCATTCCCTGAAGCCTCCAGAAATAGGAGAGAACTTCCTCAACTTGATAAAGAGCATCCACCCCCCCCAAAAAAACACCAAAAACAACAACAAAAAAACAAATAAATAAATAACGCACAGCTAACATCCTACTTAATGGTGAGAAATTAGATGTTTTCCCCTAAGATCAAGAACAAGGCAAAGATATTTCTTTTTACATCTTCTGTTTACCATCAGACTGGATGCCCTAGCTAATGCAATAAGACAAGAAAAGGAGGGGCATCTGGGTGGATCAGTTGGTTAAGAGTGTGCCTTCAGCTCAGGTTATGATCCTGGGGTCCTGGGATCAAGCTCCATATTGGGCTCCCTGCTCAGTGGGGAGTCTACTTCTCCCTCTCCCTCTGCCCTTCCCCCCCCCGCTCATGCTCTCTCTCAAATAAATAAATTTTAAAAATCTTAAAAAAAGACAAGAAAAGGAAATTTAAAAACATACATATTGGGGAAGAAAAGAAATAAAACTGTCTCTGTTTGCAAATGACATAATTATCTATGTAGAAAATACAAAAAAACTTTTAGAAGATAAGAGAAAATCAAAGTGGCATTGAGTTACCAATGAGTTTTTATTTTTATTTATTTATTTATTTATTTATTTATTTGCAATAAGTTTTTAGATAACAATACCAAAAGCATGATCTACAAAAAAAAAAGTTGTATTTCATTAAAATTTAAAACTCCTCTACAAAGAATACTGATAAGAACATGATAAAACAAGTCACAGATTAGGAAAAAATATTTGCAAAATATATATCTGTAAAGAATTTTTATCCCCTTAACATGCAAGAACTCCTGAAACTCAATAAGAAGAGTTTTCAAAGACCCCAATATAAAAAAAAAAAAAATGTAGGCAGAAGATCTGAACAGACACCTCACTAAAGAAGATACAGATGGCAAATGAGCTTGTGAAAAGATGTGTGACCACATATATCATTACAGAATTGCAAATTAAAAGAAGATGGCACTACACACCTTTTAGAATGGCTAAAACCCAAAACACTGCACCACCAAATGATGGCAAGGATATGGAGCAACAGGAACTCTCATTCATTGCTGGTAGTAATCCAAAATGATACCACTGCCTTTGAAGGCAGTTTGGTGGGGTTTTGTTTGTTTGTTTTTACAAAGCTAAACATAGTTTTACCATACATTCCAGCAATCAAACATAGGTATTTGCCTAATTAAGTTGAAAACTTACATCTACATAAAATCCTGTACATAACTGGTTATATCCAAAAATAGTATGCAAATTTTATGCAAAATATCTTTCAATAGGTGAATGAATAAACTGTGCTATATCCATACAATGGAATATTATTCTGTGATAAAAGCAAGTGACCTATCAAGCTATAAAAAGATGGAAAAATCTCAAATGCATATTGCTCAGTGAAAGAAGCAAGTCTGATAAAGCTACATACCATATGATTTTAACTATATGACATAGTGGAAAAGGCAAAACTATAGAAACAGTAAAAAATAAAATTAGTAGTTGCCAGGAGTTGGGAAGAAAAGAAGAAGGAGGGGCGCCTGGGTGGCTCAGTCAGTTAAGCGTCTGCCTTCAGCTCAGGTCATGATCCCAGGGTCCCGGGATCAAGCCCCACATTGGGCTCCCTGCTCCGCAGAGGACCTGCTTCTCCCCCTCCCCCTGTCTCCCGCTCTGCCTACTTGTGCTCCCTATCTCTGTCAAATAAATAAATAAAATTTTAAAAAAAGAGGGGAAAGGATGGATAGGTGGAGGACATACCATGTTTAGGACAGTAAAACTATTCTGTATGATATTTTACTATGAATACGTATTTGTCAAAAACCTATTAAAATTTACAACACAAAGAGTGAACCCTAAGGGAAGCTACAACTATAGTTAAATATAATGTATCATATTAGTTCATCAATTGTAACAAATGTACCACATTGATGCAAGATATTAATAATCGAAAACACTCTTGAGGAGAGGCAACAGGCAGGAGGAAGGAGGGGATATATGAGAACTCTCTGTACTTAGTGTTCAATTTTTCTGTAAACCCAAAACTGCCCTGAAAAATAAACTTTATGAAAAAAAAGAAAAATTTGGAGAAGATTGTTTAAAACAAACTTGCTGCCTAGTGTCATATTGTCACTAGGCAAAAAGTAAAAAAAAAAAATTTAAAAAGGCTAATGTTCTACTTTTTGCTTTGTTTATATTTCTATTCTGGTCTATTTCTTCAGTTCAAAAATGTTCTTCAACGATGTATTTGGAACAGTTGTCAACTTATTAATAGAGGTAGCACTTCTGACATCAAGTGAGAATCAGTTCCATAATTCAACAGTAGAACACAAAAAGGCTTTTATTCCTTAGGGATTCCACAAACTGCTTATTAAACTTTCACAGGGCTACCTCAAAAAGCAGAACAGGAGTTGGGTGTTTAAAAAGGCCTTGAAGAAATAAACCACAAAGAAGGCCAACTCCTATCTTATTCTACACACAAGCACAGCATCTATTGAAGATCATGTTTGGTTCTTTTATTCAATGGCAGACCCCAAATATTCTATAGAGACATCAGTCTATTCCCAAAACCTACATAACATGTATTGCCAAACAGAAGGTTAGATCTAAAGGTGAAGCTGACCTCTTCAACATGAGAACTGTGGACAACCAGAAAGTTCTTTCATCTGGACACACAGAATGGCAGTGCAGGACTTGCTAGGATTGTTAACTATAGACGATACTCAGAGCCTGAATTTAACCACAGCCTCTGAGAGTATAACATTAGCTTGGCCCAAAGGGCAAATATTATTATTTATCTTTTGGAGATGCTTGTCTATTAAAAAACTGAGAGCAATTGAAAACTTGAATCTTTCTATGTGGTTATGAGAATATATAATCTTTATTTTCCCCCAGAAGATGTTTCAAGTAATAAAATTTCCCTAAGAGCTCAATTTATTTTACAAAATTTATTCCCTATAATTATAATATGTAGAGTAAAAAACAAAGTTATATGAAGATTCACATCACTAAATCAAAAATATAGAAAGAAGCATAATATATACTAGATTTAAATGTCAATGTATACTTTTTCATCTACATGAAATACTGCTGGTAATTTCATACAGTTACTAAAATAGAGGTGATATTTTTCATCATTATGATTTGCTTATAACAGGAGGCTATTTCATAGCTGCAATCTTTTATAAAAAATTATACACTTTAAATGAGTGGAAGTTCCAAATATAACCTAGGACAAAGAACTACTGTAACTATATTAAATTTATCCATAAAAACTTTGCTCAAAAATCATGCAGGAGCTGACTCATGGTAATAAATAATAACTTTTGAAAATTAAATTTATCATAAATGTGGAGAAAATGTATATAAGGAAGGTATGCTTAAGAGTTGCTGGGATTTTGTACTCTGTCTTCATTGGCAGATAACAATAAAATATCTTCATATTTCTGATCTCCAACAGTACTTTCTCCTCCTCTCCTGTTAAAAGTAGCTAAAAACTCATCTCCTTCAAAAAGTTTTGGCTGAGTAACCTTCTTGAAATTCATTTTTTCCTACATTTTTACTCATTATTTGTAAAGTTGTAATATGAATGAAATTAAACATATGTTTGCAAATATTGTCTTTATTTCACATGGAATTTTCTAGAGAACTGAGTTCTTGAATTTTATTATTTTTATATCCCATAACACTTTACAAGTGCAAAATATGCAGTGAACACTTAGTTTTGAAGCACTTGGAGGTGTCATCATTTTCTGCATATTCATGACTTAGATTATGAGAAAATGTTTAAAATAACTCTTGTATAAATACATCAGCAAAATTATTAAGATTTAAATGCTCCTAAATTTTGATTAGGCATTTATAGTTCTTAGAATCTAAACAAATAAAAACAATCCAAACAGGATAAATTTTGAATACACAATCATAAAAGCATAATAAAATAAATTATGCAATGTAATAATAATTTATTTTTTTAAGAGATAGTGCGTGCGTGAGCACAAGCTGGATGGTGGGGGGCAGAGGGAGAGAGAAAACTCAACGAGGCTCCAGCCTGAGCATGGAGCTTGATCTCACAACCCTGAAATTATGACCTGAGCTGAAATCAGGAATCAGACGCCCCAGTACACAGCCCAAAATTATAGAAAAGTATACCTTGATTAAAAAGAATTTCTTTGATCTAGATAATTTACCAATTACATCACTTCCTAGGTGTGAGTCAATTAGCATCCAATAGCAAAGATTTCTTATATGCAGAGGAGAAACATTACTTGTCCTAACAAAAACAAACAGGAGTAATAAGTGAATGTACTAGTACACATTAAATAAATGAACAATTATATATTTTTTTATATTTTATATAATGTATGTATCATTGCAAATGACAAGATTTCATTTTCTTCTGATGGCTGAGTAATATTCCATCGTGTGTGTGTGTTTGTGTGTGTATACATATATGACCTCTTTTTTTTTAAGATTTTTTATTTATTTATTTGAGAGAGAGAATGAGATATAGAGAGAGCATGAGAGGGGGGAGGGTCCAAGGGAGAAGCAGACTCACTGCTGAGCAGGGACCCTGATGCGGGACTCAACCCCAGGACTCCAGGATCATGACCTGAGCCGAAGGCAGTCGCCCAAACAACTGAGCCACCCAGGTGCCCCATATATGACCTCTCCTTTATCCATTCATCTGTTGATGGACATCTGGGCTCCTTCCATAGTTTGGCTATCATGGACATTGCTGCTATAAACGTTGGGGTCAAGGTTCCCCTTTGGATCACGACAATTGCATCTTCAGGGTATATAACGAGTAGTTTTCAACTTTTTCAACATTTCTTTGGCTATTCAGAGTCTTTTCTGGATCCATACAAATTTTAAGATTATTTGTTCCAACTGTGTGAAAAAAGTTGATGGTATTTTGATGAGGATTACATTGAATGTGTAGATTGCTCTAGGTAGCATAGACATTTTAAGAATATTTGTTCTTCCAATCCATGAGCATGAAACTGGGTTGTAGGGTAGCTCTATTTTCAACTTTTTGAGGAACCTCCATATTGTTCTCCAGAGTGGCTGTACCAGCTTGCCTTCCCACCAACAGTGCAGGAGGGTTCCTCTTTTTCTGCATCCTCACCAACATTTCCATTTCTCTGTGTCTTCCTCAATTTCTTTCTTGAGTGTTCTATAGTTTTTTAAGTACAGATCTTTTTCTAGGTATCTTATGGTTTTGGAGGCAATTTTAAATGGAATTGACTTCTTAATTTCTCTTTCTTCTGTCTCATTGTTAGTATATAGAAATGCAACTGATTTCTGTGCATTGATTTTATATCCTTCCACATTGCTGAATTCCTGTATCAGTTCTAGCAATTTTTTTGGTGGAGTCTTTTGGGTTTTCCACATACAGTATCATGTCATCTGCAAAGAGAGAGAGTTTGACTACTTCTTTACCTATGTGGATGCCTTTTATTTCTTTTTATTGTCTGATAGCTAGGCTAGGACTTCTAGTGCTATGTTGAACAGCAGTGGTGACAGTGGACATCCCTGCCTTGTCCCTGACCTTAGAGGAAAAGCTCTCAATTTTTCCCCCATTGAGAATATTTGCTGTGGGCTTTTTGTAGATGGCTTTTATGATATTGAGATATGTTCCCTCTATACCTATACTGTGAAGAGTTTTAATCAAGAAAGGATGCTGTACTTTGTCAAATGTTTTTTCTGGATCTATTGAGAGGATTATATGGCTCTTGTCCTTTCCTTTACTATTGTAGTGTGTCACATTGATTGATTTGCAGATGTTGAACTACACTTGCAGCCCAGGAACAAATCCCACTTGGTCGTGGTGAATAATCCTTTTAATGTACTATTGGATCCTATTAGCTAGTATCTTGGTGAGAATTTTGGCATCCATGTTCGTCAGGGATACCAGTCTCTAATTCTCCTTTTTGGTGGGATCTTTGTCTGGTTTTGGGATCAAGGTAATGCTGGCCTCATAGAAAGAGTTTGGAAGATTTCCTCCCATTTCTATTTTTTGAAACAGCTTCAGAAGAATAGGCATTAATTTTCTTTAAATGTTTGGAAGAATTCCCCTGGGAACCCAGCCCTGGGCTCTTGTTTGTTGGGAGATTTTTGATTACTGCTTCAATTTCCTTGCTGCTTATGGGTCTGTTCAGGTTTTCTATATCCTCCTGTTTCAGGTAGTTTATATGTCTCTAGGAATGCATCTGTTTCTTCCAGATTGCCTATTCTTGTTGCCATATAGTTGCTCATAAATGTTCTTATAATTGTTTGTATTTCTTTGGTGTTGGTTGTGATCTCTCCTCTTCCATTCATGATTTTGTTTATTTGGGTCCTTTCTCTTTTCTTTTTATAAGTATGGCCAGGGTTTTATCAATCTTATTAATTTTTCAAAGAACCAGCTTCTAGTTTCATTGATCTGTTTCACTATTCTTGTGGTTTCTATTTCATTGATTTCTGCTCTAATTTTTTTAAAAGATTTTATTTATTTATTTGAGAGAGAGAGAATGAGAGATAGAGAGCACGAGAGGGAAGAGGGTCAGAGGGAGAAGCAGACTCCCTGCTGAGCAGGGAGCCCGATGTGGGACTCGATCCCGGGACTCCAGGATCATGACCTGAGCCGAAGGCAGTCACTTAACCAGCTGAGCCACCCAGGTGCCAATTTCTGCTCTAATTTTTATTATTTCTCTTCTCCCTCTGGGTTTAGGCTTTAATTGCTGTTCTTTCTCCAGCTCCTTTAGATGTAAGGTTAGGTTGTGTATTTGAGGCATTTCTTGTTTCTTGAGAAAGGTTTGTATTACTATCTACTTCCCTCTTAGGATGCCTTTCCTGTATCTTAAAGGTTCTGAATGGTTGTGTCTTCATTTTCATTTGTTTCCATGAATTTTTAAAATTCTTCTTTAATTTCCTGGTTGACCCATTCATCCTTTAATAGGATGCTCTTTAGCCTCCGGGAATGATCCCCTGTCTTTTGGTACCAGTTGAGAACTGATTTGTGACCCAGGATGTGATCTATTCTGGAGAATGTTCCATGTGTACTTGAGAAGAATGTGTATTCAATTGCCTTGTGATGGACTGTTCTGAATATATCTGTGAAGTCCATCTTGTCCAGTGTGTCATTCAAAGCCTTTGTTTCTTTATTGATCTTCTGCTGAGATGATCTGTCCATTGCAGTGAGGGGGTGTTAAAGTCCCCTAGTATTATTGTATTATATTCAATGTATTTCTTTAATTTTGTTATTAATTGGTTTATATAATTGGCTGCTCCCTTGTTAGGGGCATAAATATTTATAATTGTTAGATCTTCTTATTGGGTAGACATTTTAATTATGATATAAGGTGCTTCCTCATCTCTTCTTACAGTCTTTGGTTTAAAATATAATTTTTCTGATATAGGGATTGCCACCCCAGCATTCTTTTCATGTCCATTAGCATCAATTATATAAATTGTTTTCCATCCACTCGAAGGAAGGAAGGAAGGAAAGAGGAGGGAGAGAATGGAGAATAAGAGAAGGAAGGAGGGAAAGGAGGAAGAAAAACATTATTTATACTTTCTTCTTGTTAGAAGTATAAAGTTATTTGTACCGTGCCTGTTTGTACCATACTTACTTTTTTGTAAACTTATAATTGTTTTAAAAAATGTTTCAAAAGTTTTAAATAAGCAGTAAGTTTGGGATGAAACATTTTAAGATATGCAGGTATCTCTCTCCCACCTACCTTGTATTGCAGCAAATAAGAAAGTATGAAAGGAAGGAAGGACATGTGATCAGAAAATAGTATTTGCTTCTCAGGAGAGAATGGATAGGAACTCAAGATCAACCGGAGGAACTGCCTAAAGTACATGCAGATGACTCAGAAGATGGACATGCTAGGTAGGAGGACTTCAGAAAAAAAAAAACAACTTCAAATATTTGATATAATATGTTTAAGACTAACAAATGCATGCTTACACACACACACACACACACACACACACACTCCCAAACACACCTGGAAGTAAAGATTTTTAGAGAAAAGACAATCACAAATCTCAGGATAAAACAAAAACTGTATGTGGGAGAAACACTATCTGTCTCCCAAAATCCATTCTTACCTTCATCCATATTAATGCTGTAGAAAAGAAGTCAGGGAAGATAATAATGGTGATTTCCATACAAGAAATCATTAGATAATGTCTAAAATCAACACATCAAGAAATAACAATATAAAGAGATAACTTCTCCATAGAATGTTAGAATGGTCACTAACAAAAAGACAATAGAACTGTTGACAAGGTTATGGAGAAAAAAGGAACTCCTGTGTACAATATTGGTGGGAATATAAATTTGTACAAGTGCTATGGAAAACACTATGGAAGTTCCTCAAAAAATTAAAAAATAGAACTACCATATGATCCAGCAGTTTCACTTCTGGATATTTACCCAAAGAAAATGAAAACACTAACTCAAAATGATATATGCACCTCCAGATTCATTGCAGCATTATTTACAAGAATCAGGACATGGAAACAACCTGTGTCCACTGATGGATGAATGAATAAAGAAAATATGGTATATACATTCAGTGGAATGTTATTCTTCTATAAAAAGAAGGAGATCTTGGGGTGCCTGCCTGGCTCAGTTGGTTAAGCATCTGCCTTCGGCTCAGGTTATGATCCCAGAGTCCTGGGATTGAGTCCCACTTGCTTCTCACTCTACCTCTGCTGGTCTCTCTCTCTCTCTCTCTCTCTCTCTGTCAAATAAATAAATAAAATCTTTAAAAAAAAAAGGACATCTTGCCATTTGTGACAACACGAATGAACCCCTTGAGGGCATTATGATAAATGAAATAAGTCAGACAGAGACAAATACTATATGATCTCACTTTTATGAAGAATCTAGAACAGAGAAAAACACTAAGCTTTTAGGTACAAAGGACAGATTGGTCACTGACAGAGACAGAGGCAAGGGGTGGGTTGTGGGGGAAAATGGGTAAAGAGGTCAAAGGGTACAAATTTCTAGTTATAAATAAGTTCTGAGAATAATATACAGCATAGTGACTATAATTAATAATACTGTATTGTATATTTGAAAGTTGCTAACAGAATAAACCTTAAAAGTTCTCATCACAAGAAAATAAATTTGTTAACTATGTGTGATGATGGATATGATCACAGATGTTAACTAGACTTATTGTGGTGATCATTTTGCGATATATAGAAATATTGAATCATTAAGTTGTACATCAGAAACTAATATAATGTTATATGCCGATTAAACCTCAATAAAATAAAAAGAAATAGCAGTATAAACTTAGAGATATGGAAGCAATAACCAAAAGCAAAAATAGTTCAAAGTGATTGCCTCTGTAAAGTGGAACATGGAAATGAGAATGAGAGGAGCATAGGAGGAATGATTTTCATAATAAAATTTTACTTTTTTTAATATTTCTTTCAGGTGAATATATTCCTTTGATTTTTAGTGAGTGGTTTGAACTGAGTTCATTTCTAATTTTATGGTAGGTGGTATTATTTAGACATTATGAGAGAAGATGTGGGGTAGGAATCTATTAGAAGTCTGTCCCTGAGTTTTTGGATCCCTATGCCAGCATTCTCTAAGTTATAATTTATAATTCATTAGTAGATCATGAATGATCAGTAGATCACTATTAGATCGTTAAGTGAATCCAGTTTTACATTTTTTTTGCTTGAAATAGAATGTAATAAAATGGTATGGCATAGAATGGCATAGCATAACATAGAATAGCATAGTATCAAATAGATCAGGGTGAAACCCACAGGAACATATGTGCGTGTGTGTGCATGTGCATGTGCGTGTGTGTGTGTGTGTGTGTGTGTATGTGTGCATGTAAATGAATATGGAGTCATGCTATAAAAGACATTTCTTATTGTGGGTCCAGTGAAAAATTTTGAAATCCACCTAACCTAGATAATTATATTTTTCCTAATTTAATTACATTAAAATAGGGAGAGAGAGAGACACTAATATATGCCACAGTGCCAGTTGATAAAACAGGTAATTCTCTCTAAATAATTACTATGTGTCCTATTTTAAATGTTTAATGGTACGTAAATACAAGTGATTATATGTATATGTGTGTGTGTGTGTGTGTGTGTGTGTGCTGAATAATAGTACATAGTCAGTGATTATTTATCAATAATTTATATCAAGGGTAGCCAACTATGATCCACAAACCAAATGCATCCACAGTCACAGCCTGGTGTTGACAGTAAAGTTTTATTTATACAGCCACACTGTCTGTTTATGCACCATCTAAAGTGACTTTCATGCTATGATGACAGAGCTGAGTAGTTGCCTCTGACCACATGGCCAACAAAGCCTAAAATATTTACTTCCAGACTTACAGAAAATGTTTGCTGATCTGTGAATTAGACAAATACTATAATTCCCAGCTGATAGATTTGAGCATTCGGATAGTCAGGGAAGAGAGAGATGATGAATTTGGAAAAACACAATGTACTTTATTTTGTCATGAGAAAATGAAATGTGTAAGAGAAAAACAAATGTGTCTTGGACTTTGACTAAATATTCACACTTCTGAAAATTTAAAAAATAATATTAATGGTGTCATTTGTTAAGTGCTTACCTTTTGCTTTACATACAGTGTATCCTTTAATAATAACCAAGGTACTACTACACTTCTTCTTTTACATGTGAGAAAAATATGGTTTATACTGATTAGGAAACTTAGCAAAATTTACCTAGCAATTTACCTAGGAAGTGACATGACTAGTACTTGATTTCAAGTTTTTTCAATTCCAAGAGCCACACTATGATAAATTGTTATACTTTTGGTCCTGAATAATGAAGTGTCTCCCCAATACACGTTACCAATATTGGGAAATCCATCTCATACTAAATGTCCCACTGAAAATGAGTCTATAGAAACTTCTTTATTAAAAAAAGCATACCCACATATTTATTTATTTGCACTGCAAGCATTTCCCTCTATAAGGAGGGAAAATATAAGAAGACTGATTGGATGGTTTTATACAACCAGTTACCTACTGTCACTGAAAACAGAACGAGAGCATAAAATCGGGGTGCCTGGGTGGCTCAGTTGGTTAAGCATCTGCCTTCAGCTCAGGTCATGATCCCAGGGTCCTGGGACCGAGACCCATCCCCAGCCCTGCATACAGCTCCCTGCTCAGGGAGAAGCCTATTTCTCCCTCTCCCCACCCCCCGCTTGTGCTCTCTCTCTCTCTCAAATAATCTTTTAAAACAAAAAGAGCATAAAATCATGGTAACTCATAAGCAGTATAACTGCACTGACATCAACCAGTTGTGCATTCTTAGCCAAAACTGTTAAACCGCCTGAGCCTCAAAGTCGTCATCACTAAAATAAGAGTAAGAAATTTCTTCACATAGATACTATATCTAATGAAATCATGATATAAGAATGCACAGAACATAGTAGATAATAAATCATAAATGATTTGTTATGAAGTACCCTGATTATATTTGAAGACTTTTTCTTGCAAGTGTTTTTTTTAATTAACTCATTTTCTAAAGGTACTGCAAAACAATAGGTTTTCCTTTTACTAAGGTAATATAGGTCTGGTTTTCATATCTGAGTAGGTAAATTCTATGAAAGCAGGAATCAAAAATCTCTTGAAATCTTTCCACTTCCTATACCTAGAAAGTCGTATTACCAGTTTACTGGATACAAATCAGGACCTAGAGCTGACCGACCCTAGACCCAGAGGATGTCAGGGACATTTACTCTTGGCTCTCCAAATATCTGGCAGCCTGATCCAAATCCTGTCTACCTAATACTCTCGAGGGCCCTTGTCACCAACTTTGCTCATTTCCAGAAGCCTAGGTCTGTGGACTCTTTCCAATCATCTGCCACTATTTATTAGAAAATACAATAGCATGCAAAAAATAAGGTTGTTTTTTTTTTCAAAAAATAGAGTTTAATGGCAAAGATGTTATCTTAGTTAAAACTAAAAAAACTACCTGAAACTACTAAAATAGAATTTTCTATTGCTAATAAATGTGTGCCACCCATATATACATATTATGCAGATATATATAGTAAAAAATTGCTGTCTTTGCACTTATTCATTCAAACCTATTTTAAATCCAAGAAAAAAAATATTTTCCAAATGACACTAATAGGTAACAAATACTATTCTACTATTTATTAAAAGGTAAGCAACTCCCTGCTTTACTACTGGCAGGCTTCTTCTTCACTAATATTTACTGAGCATTTACCATGGTGCCACATATGCATCTTTTGATAGTGCACAAAGTGGTTAGTAAATATGCATGGAAAATGAAGCTTAGAAGCCATAAGTTACCCAAAGTCTCACAACTAGCAAGACAAGGAAACAGAAGTCAGAGACAGCCCTAACATTAAAGTGCCTGCTATTATACTTTAGGGAATTATATTTGCATTTCAAATTGTGGTCATTTGAAATAGTATGTTCTTCACTTGCAAATAACTATTATTAATAGTCAATGTGTGAAGGAAAAGAAAATATGAAAAGACCTATTATGCTGACAGAGGGACAAAACTTCCAATTATTTACGACTTATTTTCATTTCATTAGGTATGCAAAATGAAATAAGGTTTTAGGATGAAATTTTTACAACAAATTCTTTTTACACTGACAAATCACTGGTATCAAAATGTCCTTATGTGAAGTGAGACTAGTTAAAAACAAGCAAAAAAAAAAAAAAAACAAGCAAAAAACTTTTTTATCTAATAAAGATTTTTTTATTTGTTTTTGCTCCTACAAGGGAAAAATATTTTCAAATTTGGCTTTCTCTTGGATTTGTACAGGAAGCCAGGTGCAATTGAATGTGAATCGTATCTTTTATAGATCTAAACCCTTCCTTTATGCAGTTATCCTACCCCTCACCCTCATGTCCTTTAAACTTTGAAAGAAAACAAAGCTAATACCAATCAGTGCTTGTGGTTATTGTCTCTAATAAAACTATGTCATATTCAAAGTGCTGTCTTCCCTGGGCATATTTGCATTTTAAGTCTGTTAACTCTCATTTACAATGGAAGAGTTTTTAACTTTTCTTCTGCTAAAGGAATTTTTGCATCCTAAGGAAAGAGGACATACTTCAGAGAGGAGAATAGGCCACATAACTTGCGCAGTTAGCCATTTTAGAATAAGACTCGTGCCTATAGCCACACAAAAGACCGGCCCTGAGGAATGATGCAGGTACATTATCTAGAGTGCTAATCTCAGAAGCCTCCAAGAGTGGTCGAACTCTTTCTGTCCTGCATCCAGAGACTAAACTGCACAGCCTGGCTCCTGTGTCTTCCCTCCAGCCTCCTCTCTTTCCCTTAACCCACACCTACACATGTAACTTTAGGTATCAAGAAGTCCATATTTGTTGATTAAACTCTTTGGTTCACATGATAATATTTTTAAACTGTTACCATTTATATGATTGATATCTGCGTTTTCTATTTCTTTTTAAAATTTTTTTTATTAACATATAATGTATTATTTGTTTCAGGGGTACAGGTCTGTGATTCATATTTGGTTATGAGGGTTAGAGTGAATCAATTTGGAGGTAACAAACACAGATACATTTATTTACACTATTTATTAGTAGCATCATTTTTGCTGTGTAATCTACTAAGCAAAGCTGCTTCCAAGAATAATCATTGCAAAAATCAAATTTATTTGCTGGATGTATATTTTAATAGAGAGCAAAAAGTAACATTTCTATTTTGTGCTGAAGTGTCACTTTGTACTTCCTACTTAGAGACAAGTTATGAAAACAGATCAAATTATTATTCTTCATAAATCACGACTGAAAGCTTATAACCTCAAGGAGATCAGACTGACAATACATAAAATACAGGCTAAATGTGGCAATCACGTTGTGCTCTCTGAGGTCAGAGTGGAATTCCTTAAGTAATTATTTTTCAGTCCTATTCTGAGACAGGATAATTGATTTAGTATAGCCAACCAATATTATTTGTTTCTGCTCTTTCTGATTGTGGGTTTTTTTCAGAGAATTCATATTGCTGTTTAGCTCTGCAGTGCAAATCTTTGCACATCAAACAAAAAGCAAAATATTTAGATAAATTGAAAGCTACAAAACTTTAATTTTACCACTTAAAGTCTTAGAAATAATCCCTAAGTATATTTTCATAAATACTTTCTACTTCTTTTTTTTTATTTTATTATGTTATGTTAATCACCATACATTACATCATTAGTTTTTGATGTAGTGTTCCACGATTCACCGTTTTCTTATAACACCCAGTGCTCCATGCAGTACGTGCCCTCTTTAATACCCATCACCAGGCTAACCCATCCCCCCACCCCCCTCCCCTCTAGAACCCTCAGTTTGTTTTTCAGAGTCCATCGTCTCTCATGGTTTATCTCCCCCTCTGATTTAAAAGAAGTAGAATCACCTTTTGCTTCTTCACTTGATTCCAATTTCTCCCTTGTTCAATCCATGGCACTCCCTTAGGGACTTGCTCAGATGAATATCACTTCGCAATTTATCATCTTCCTTTCCACCACACTGCCACTTCTCAACACTTGGCAAACAGAATGCTAGAGTCTCTCTAGACATTAATAAACAATCTCAGTGTTGCCCTAATAACCTTCTTTCATTATCAAGTGTAATAAATATTAGTCCCAAGTTCTATCACCTCTACTTTCTTGCCTTACATTTCCATCTCAGTCCTCAGAAATCTGTATAAATACGTTATGCTGGAATTGTTCCCACTATGATAATCAATTATTTCCTAGTGGCCAAGTTTGCTGAACCTTTTCCTTGGCTGACTTCTGTTTGAAACTCAGCACTGTTCACAACCTTCTCCATCAACAATACCTCCTCTCTTCACTTCCATGAATAAGCTTTTCTTATATCTCTTTACCATTTCCTGCTTCTCTACCAGTTCCTTTTCCTCTAACTATCCCCCTGGGTTCACATCACCTATGTACAGGTTGTTCTCTTTTTTTTTTTTTTTTTTGAGTCTCAGACATTTATACTTAACTATCCATTTGGATAAAACAGAGACAACTGTCTCAGCACAGATAATCTCATCACGTATACAAAATCAGTTCCGCCTCTTCAAATATCCTTTGTAAAATAAGAACTGAGAATTGTTCTCCAGTCCTCCTTCCCTCACCCTGTCAAGAAGCTCTCTCAACTCTACATTCTCTTTTTTTTTCACTGTTTTATTTCAAGTTTTTATTTACATTATGGTTAGTTAATATATATGGTAAAATTGGTTTCAGGTGTAGAATTTAGTGATTCATCACTTACATAGAACACCCAGTGCTCATCACAACAAGTGCCCTCCTTAATACCCATCACCCATTTAGCCATCCCCCCACCCACCTCCCTCCATCAACTCTTGGTTTGCTCTCTAGAGTTAAGAGTCTCTTATGGTTTGCTTCTCTTTCTTTCTCTCTCTCCCCTTTCCTTTCGCAATCTTTCACCACAATGCCCTATGGTCACCATTTAAACTCAGTCCATCAACATTTCTAGATTTTTACCTTTCAGTATTACCACTCCTTCCTTTCTTTAGTACCTGCAAATCCTTTACTTATTCTTAAACTTGATCCCTATGTTTAACGCATCGTCTCCCCTCTTATCCTCAAGATAAAATCCAAATCGCTTACCATACCTATGTCAACTAAACTCCTCCTCTCACTTACCAGTAGTTAGGTTATATTCCAGCCATGAAAGGTCATTTGCTTTTTTCCAGATGAATGTCCACTTCTAGGGGCTCTCTGCTTTCACACAGTCTCTTTTAGAACACCCTTCTTCCTCTGACTAATGACTCTCTATTATTTGAGCTTAGGAAAAAAAATACTACGTGCAAAATTCTCTCTCTTCTCTACAGTGCTAGATTGATAGTCTTCCCTGCTGCTAGCGCACAACAAACACAACCATTATTACACAACCAGCACTTATCCAATGTTATAACTTTCGATATTCTTATCAATGTCCTCAATAGAATTTTGGGGGGACATGGAATGTGCCTGAATCTTTGTGTTCACTGTGCCTAGTAGTTTAATCTTAAATATTTATGAAGAAAAAATATTTTCATCTATAATAAAAACAGAAATATCCAATTAATCACAGACTGATGCTTGAGTAACAAAACCAGAATGTTAATACCGAGTATGGTAAAACTAAATTATTGACAAATATTCAAACTTCAAAGAGGAATTTTGAGGCCCCAAACATTTATCAGCAGGATATTA
Source organism: Callorhinus ursinus (assembly GCF_003265705.2). Lineage (NCBI taxonomy): Eukaryota > Metazoa > Chordata > Mammalia > Carnivora > Otariidae > Callorhinus > Callorhinus ursinus. The sequence continues at coordinate 49,870,151 of NW_027397066.1, read as the reverse complement.
TTTAGCCTTTAAAGAGAGCAGATTCTTCAGTAAATTCCTTAGATGAGGCCATGGGGGATAGTAGAAAAGTAAGGAATTCCTAGAAAGAGAAGCCAAGAACCATGAAAAACAATGGACTGAAGAGCTAGAGGAGATGCAGGACTGTGTCCTAAACAAGGACTATTACCTATCTCTAGGGCAGAGGTACAAGACAATATTTATCCCAAAGGATTTGGGAATTACTACTGTAGGTCTCTCATTCTTCTACTTTCTAAATGGTAGCGTCTTTTTGAAGTCTACTAGATGCTATAATACACAGTGACTAAAGATTTTACAATATATATTGAATTAATGCTATATTTATATTCATATATTTAATCAACAGATATGCCAGGGATAGAAGGCCAAAATTCTGACTCTTCCTTTTTTATTTTTTTTGGCAAAATGAAGAAAAAAAATACATAAAATATTACCCCACTGCCTTTGTACTTACAATGGAATGTCCTTCTGATAAATATCCACCTTATTTGCTACTTTATTGCCTTCTAGTTTGTGTCCAAATAACATAATCGGAGATGTCTTCCCCAAACACCTGCATAAATTAGCAAGACATGCTACTACTCCTTCACTTTCTATCCTATTATCCTGCTTTATGTTTGGAATAAGTGCTTACCACCATCTGATATTTGTGCTGGGTTTTTTTTTGTATTTCTGCCCTCATTTTGTTGTAGTCACTACTATTTCCTAGTGGAGTGTTTGGCTCATGATAGGAACGGATATTAAATAAATGATTGAACAAACCATAAAAAGGCTAATCTCTTTTTTTTTTAAGAATTTTTTTTTTTTTTTGACAGAGACGGCGAGAGAAGGAACACAAACAGGGGGAGTGGGAGAGGGAGAAGCAGCCTTCCTGTGGAGCAGGGAGCCCGATGTGGGACTCGATCCCAGGACCCTGGGATCATGACCTGAGCCGAAGGCAGATGCTTAATGACTGAGCCACTCAGGTGCCCCAACATTAATCTCTTAATAGAAAGATTTCCCCTCCTGTTCTTTACATGGCAGTCATACTGATCCTTGAAAATTATAAAACATATCATATCACTTAATGTAAACTACCAAACATGCCCTACATGATTTAACCAGACATACATGATCTGACCTCTACCCATAGTTCCACCCGTGCAAACAGCATGGGGTAGCTTCTGAATGCCAAAGTGGGGGCTTTAAGATCTCTGCAATTTTTGTCTGTCTTCCCAAAGTTGTCCCCAATAAATTTGCAGTCAGACTAAAAATAGTGTGTTTATAAGACTCAAGATAATCCCCCAACTCTACTTCCAGATTTATTCCTCAGGCCCCTCCCATGTAGAAATTTTTAAGCTTCCTCTGTGCTATCTTTTAACCATATTGGCCTTAATTCTATTTATTCAAACTTTCCAAACTTTTATACACCTCAGGGCCTTTGCATTTTCTGAAATACTCTGAGGCCAGATTTTTATGCAGTCTGCTTGTTATTATAAATGAGTCTCAAATATTACCTTTGCAAAGAGGTCTCAGTTTCCATGTTCTATCCTCCAGGTGGGTTTTCCCTAAAGTATTCCATATATACCTTCATAAATACACACACACGCACACACACACACACATACATACACATACACTTCAGTCTCCAGGCGCCTTGTTCATTATTGCATTTATCAAAGTCTGAAGTGTATTTTCCTTTATTTGTTCTCTGGCTTATGAATTGTTTTCTCTCTCACTAAGGAATAAGCTCCAGAAGAGCAGGAACCTTATCTATTTTATTCATCACATGGTTTCTAGGGCCTGAAAGAACATCTGAGACACAGAGGAGGCATTTAGAGATTACTGAAATAACAAATGAACCTTGCATTCAGCCCAAATTTTAATGCATGAGGACATTTATCTCAATCTTTTAGGTAGATCCTATTTATGTGTGTAAGACCTATCTTGTAGTTCTAGTTCTTTGAAAATCCTCTAGGGCTCAATCTTAAGTTTGAATTAGTTTATGATGACACTTTGACTTCTAAAGCTCTATAATTCAGTGGCAAATGAACTATCAAAAGTCATTTCTATTATGTATATTTAAAGTCTTAACTATTCTGTAGTGTTTGTGCAGTTCAATTTTCTACACTCACTCTTTAAACAAGAACGAAGTAATAACAATGTATCTTATAGCCATGGCTAGAAAAATATGTTGTTGCTGAGCAAAGCATTTAAGCTCTGCTGTTGTCAGCAATATCCTAAGAAAAGAATAAAATGAGTCAAAGAATATTCTTTTTTTTTAAACAAGATTTTATTTATTTATTCATGAAAGACAGAGAGAGAGAGGCAGAGGGGAGAAGCAGGCTCCCTGCTGAGCAAAGAGCTCAATGTGGAACTCGATCCCAGGACCCTGGGATCATGACCTGAGCTGAAGGCAGATGCTTAACCAACTGAGCCACTCAGGCACCCCTCAAATGAATATTCTTATAGCAAAGGTAGTACAGAACAGATTAAACAATAGTTATTCCTAGTTAAAATTCCCAAATGCAGGTAAACTAGCTCAGGCTTAGAAGTCTATCCATATCAATTAACTAGTTGAGCTAACCTCAACGAAAGATGACAGTGTTTCTAGAAAAATCGGGATAGCAGAAGTCAGACAAACTTGTATTCAGTTCACGTTTTGGTCACTTTGGACAAATTACATAACCTCCTCACTTCTCACTTTTATATATCAAAAATGAGGATAACATCTGTGTTGTAAGGGTTGGAAATAACATGTTTATTATAGAAGAGCACACCATTTGCACTGTGGTGGGTACTAAATAAACTCTATCTGCTATTATTCAGACAGTGATTAATCGTGATAATAGGAAAATCCTATTTATGTTTCTTCAATAATCAGGACTGTCTATTTTAAGAAACATAAAATAATGAGGATGGAAATATCTTTTGATGGAAATAAAGTTATGTGGAGTTTTCCTGAAAATCTGTGTCACAGATTTTACTATTGGTTGCTACCAATATCTGCACATATTAGACTTGCACATGAGTGCCAAAGCTCCTGTAATTAGTAATTGTTTATAAAGAAAATATTTTGCAAAATAGAGTGATTTTTTTCTAACAAGAGATGCTATAAATTTATAGATCAATGCGATAATAACAACATAATGGTACCATTTACTGGGTTCTTGCAATTCCACCAAGAACTCTACAAGAGAGGATGTGTCAGCTTGATTTAACAGATGAAGAACCTGAGGGTCTCATTCTGCAATATAACACATGCTGTCCAAATATAACTGTAAAACTAATATAAAAAGATAATCAAACCAAAATAGCTTACATGGATTTTTCCCAGATAAATAAAAAAGCAAAGAGATGCACACCTCTAATTGTGGGATTTCATAATTCATTCCAATCTATGCACAGATTCAATATGGTACCTGAAATGGTGCTATTTAGTGAATTTTAGGTGATTTTTTTATGAAAGAGTGTATGTATTAAAAAGTAATTGGCAAAAAAAAAAAAAAAAGGGTCAGGCGCCTGGGTGGCTCAGTTGTTAGGCATCTGCCTTTGGCTCAGGTCATGATCCCAGGCTCCTGGGATCGAGTCCCAGCATCGGGCTCCCTGCTCGGCGGGAATCCTGCTTCTCCCTCTCCCACTCCCCCTGCTTGTGTTCCTGCTCTCGCTGTCTCTCTCTGTCAAATAAATAAATAAAATCTTTAAAAAAAAAACGTAATTGACAATATTTAATATGTATCTTTGGCGTGCTCTGTACTTTTTTGCGTTAATTTCAAGAGAGTAATCTATGGGACTCATTCATTGGCTTCTTTCTTGATTATCTTTAAGTGATTCTGTTCTAAATCTCTGATTATAGCCCAGAAGTTCTAACTATACAAGGACAAGAAGAAGATTAGATATCTGCTTGATTTAGAAATACAAGGACCTCAAGGAACTAACCTAAACTCTAAGCACCTAGACTAAGGAGATTTGAAAGCTTATCACATCCACGACAAATATACCAAGTAAATATATGTGTCAGGAGTTAGGCAAAGAAAAAAACAGATACTCTTATTCCTTCTGTGGTTACATGGTCCTTATAGCAAGAAATGCTATATCACTAAAGAGATGAATATTATTAAATAAACAAGTTAAATGAAATAAACTTGCAAATGAAATGTTAAGTGTGAAAAATGTGTACATATACCTGAGGAAACATTTTAGGTCCTAGAATATAAGATCACACACATTTTACTTATAAGCATATAGATCTCCACTGTGACCAAAGTTTTTTTTTTTTTAGCAAAAATGTTTTCACTAAATATATCTTAATACTTCTCATATTGCAGATTTCTAAAAATAAAATAATATGAACTATAGAGTTAACCCTTTTTATTTTTAATTAAAATATATAGCAAACAGGTTCTTTGTCAGGGCATTAATTGGTATCATTTTACTTAAGTTCCATAAATAATGAAGCAGATGCAATATTCTTCAAGGCAGAATAGGCTTTTATAGGTTTTATCATTTCTATGACATCATATGTGGTCTGAACTCTAAATAGAAGTGAACCAAATGTTTCCCATTTAAAGCTGGCCACAGCAAAGATTTCAGTTTGATCCATTTCATATAAACATGCTATGGGCAAGAGCTCAACAAAAGCTTATAAAAGAGGCACCTGTGGTTTTTAAATTAAGCCCATTTGCTGTAATTAGCTAGCTTTATTTTTCATAAGTATACTTTTTTCATTGTTTTTTAAACCATCCCTGTGGTGGTCATAAACACCAGGCCATTTTAATGGGGAAGGATTTTGTTTCTTAAAACCCCAGGTGACTTGAAATCAAATCAGTCAGGCCACTAGTAAAGGGGAAAAAAAGAAAGAAAGAAATCGAGGGCTCTGGTTAACTCAGCTCTAGTTGTAGGCAATTCAATCCAAATAAAATGGACTGGCATTAGTTCTGTTCCATCTTGTGCAGTCTCAGTAGATTTACCTTTCCCTTAGAGATTAATTCCCAGCATGCTTATTCTTGATTCACAACTTACTTGTCTGCATGGTTAACCCTTTAAAAATAACTGTGCATCCAAAAGGAAATATATTTTGAAATAAAATCCGAGGGAATTTCATAGAAAATATATGGCTATTAAAAACTTTTAAAATATGTTTAAGAATAACCCATGCAGATTTGATATGTATTGGAAGACCTTTTTAAGAATTATTTAAACTTGAAATCTTTTTTCCAGGTATACTTCAGTTTGGGCAGCACTAAAAGTTCACTTAGAAATGTTGTGATTACTTATATAAACATGTTTTACCTTTATTGCTTTGCTTAGCTCTAGTATAAAAGCAGAAACACTTGACTCTTCTGTACATCAGGACAGGATTCTTGGAAGTTTTGATATGACCCTTTTTTCTTGAATAAAAGATAATCCCAGAAATTATGTATACTTAAAAAAGTGTTTTCAGGCTAACATAATTTCAATGTCCTAATGAAAAGAATTTGAGTAGAAAAAGCATTTCTACTATTCTGGGAAACTGGGAAACAGCACTGTTTATAAGAAATGGCTGATATACAAAAGAAAAAAATATATACATGGTATATTTGATTTTGCCAAATCTATTTCTTCTTTGATGTTATTGTACAATTGACTTTTAATAACAACACTATACTTCACAAGATGGATAAGGAATATAGATATATGCAAACTGTTACAAAAAGAGGGGATGTAAGCATAAAAATTATATTAAGAACCACAAAACTGATCAAACTCTTGATCAAAATAATTTAAAAATCTAAGAATTGATTAGAGGGAAAAATAGAAACTTTGGCACAGCATATAAATTGCAAAGAAATTTACTGTAGCATAATATGTAATCATAAATAAAGGAAAACAACCTATATTCCCAGCTAAAGAAATAGAAACACAAAGAACAAGGTATCTATTCAAGTAAAAATGCTTCAAAGACTACTAAGCATGATGTGGTTGGTCTAGTCTATTTGAAAAATAGTTTGCCATTCCTAATAAAGTGGAAAATATGCATGCCCTGTGTTACAGCAATTTGGCCCATATTGTATACCCTAGAGAAACCCACACTGTTTTATATAAGATATAGATGTATAAGAATGATTAGAGCAGTTTGGTTTGTGATAGCAAAGTACTGAAAATTCATGTTATCCATAATAGGATGAATAAAAACTTGTCACATAGTCAAATGATATTATACTATGTACCTGAAATTTCATTCATAATTACACACAATATAATTTCATTAAATAAAGAACAAAAAGCAAAATATAACATGTCATTTAGGGAAATACACGTAAGTGATAAAGTATACATAAAATAAGAGAATAATTTTTATAAAGGCATGTTAGTGAATACTTCTTGGAGCAGAGAAATGATTATGACTAAGAACGAATCTATAGTAGGCTTCTAAAGGTATGTTTTATAATTATTTATAAATTATATTCCATAATAGAAACAATGCTTTTAAACATATGACTTGAAACTTCACTTTTGAAAAGAGAAAATAACTATGTTATATAGTATTAGATAGAATAGCAGGATTTCCTTAGCATGTGTGTGCTTGTGTGTCTGTGTGTGTATTCACATACGTAGTTGACCCTTAAACAATGAGAAGATGGGGCAGCAACACCCTCTCCTGCCCCCACAGTTGAAAATCCATGTATGACTTGACTTCCTAAAAACTTAACTACTAATTGTCTACTGTTGACTATAAGCCTTTCTGATAACATATACAGTCAAGTAAACATATTTTGTATGTTATGTGTATTATATACTATATTCTTATACTAAAGTAAGCTAGAGAAAAGAAAATGTTATTAAGAAAATTATAAGGAAGATAAATACATTAACAGTACTGTGCTATATTTATTGAGAAAAAGTCCATGTATAAGTGGACCCACACAGTTCAAACCTGTGTTGTTCAAGGGTCAACCGTATACTTATATAAAATTTCAACAGATGCATAAATATTCATGTACATATTTTAATCTTTGCTATGTTAGGGGCTTAAAAGTCACTTACACTAAAATTTGGATGATCTTTAATAACTAATGTGGTCCTCCTCCCAAGTCCCTCCCCTTCGGGTAGCAGGAAATCTACATTTACTGATTTCATCCTTAGTTAAACAATTATAAAAATTAGAGTGAATCAGTCTTTTTTGGATAATGATTCAGCTTCCTCTTATTTTTGTTCCTCATTAAATTATTGCTCCTCTTCAAGATGATGTCCAGATGAATGTGAGCAGAAAAGCTCATGTGACCTTGTTGAACAGAAGATGCAGATCACTGCATCAGCAAGGTACCCAGTGGCTACTTTGGGCTCAACAGCAATACCCCTTGTCTGCCTGACTCTTGTGTTAGTATGTGAGCTTGGTGTGGATGAATGACACAACTCACTCCCTGTTTACCCCTTCAGTCTTTTCTCAATAGCCCTTCCTGTTGACATGACTTCCACATAACCCTCACTGATTAAAATCATGTTTGAAGCTTTACCGTATTTTCCATTTACCTACTGACCCATCATCTGTAGCCTTTGCTTTGAGTCCAGTCTGTCCCTACAATGGTGTGGCCCTGTTAGTATACTGGCCCTCATTTCAACACAGCCTCATAGAGCAACCAAATGAATCTTGCATATAAACTACATACACACTTTCCTTGTCTCTGCCTAAGCTCACAGTTTTGTCTCCTGGAGTGACCATCTCATTTTAGTTCAATTCCTTTCTGCCTTCAGTGCTTTCTTGAACCTGATTTTTTAAATCATTGCCCTTACCACCCTCCCTACTCTCACGTATTTTGATTTTAAGTTGGGTTAGATCTTTGGCTTGGATTGGAGACAGGAAAAGAAGGGGACACAATTAGTCCTAGATCTTGACTGTGTCAATCTCTTTTTTTCTTCTTACATTTACACATTTCCTTGGTCACATTTCCAACTTCTTCCCAATTCTAGCATCTTAAGTCTAAATGGAAGACAGGATATCTTCTTTAAATTATTAAAAACTCTGGGGGCACCTGGGTGGCTAAGTCAGTTAAGCATCTGCCTTCAGCTCAGGTCATGATCTTGGGGTCCTGGGATAGGCCTGCATTGGGCTCTCTGCTCAGTGGGGAGTCAGTTTCTCCTCCATCTGCCCCTCCCCCCACTCAGGTTTTTTCTCTCTCTCTCAAATAAATAAATACATCTTAAAAAAACAAACTCTGATCTGCCTTTGATAGGTTAGATGTAATCTAAAATAAATTTAGAATAACCATTCTATTTTATGAAGACTGGCTTTGAAAACTTTCTGGACAATCTTATTTTGAATGTCAAAAGTTTATTATCATTCTTTCCTTTTATATATCTTATGTAATAATGTCCTCCAGGTAAAAGAATACCTTGGGTCAAGTAAATGGAAGATCTTTTGATAAGAAAGGCATAAAAAATCATATTAATTTTCTTTCTAAATATTATCCCATTACATAAAACAAGTCTTAAAATTAATATTAACACTATTTTGATGGTGTAGTCATAGGTGATTTTTATTGCTTTCTTCATAAAATTTTCCCAAACATCTTAGAATGATGATGTATTATAATCAGATTAAAATATTAAGAAATGCTTTATAAAATCTAAAAATCTAAATCATCACTATTTATCTGTGTGGAGCAAAGTGCTTGGTTTCTATTAGCCTGAACCATGGAGTCACAGCAAGTAAGTGTTAGCTCCAGTGATCATGGGGAGATGTTAAATAATTTTTTCTTGACAATAGAAAAATTAAACAGAATAATAAATATATTTAAACTCTTTCTTTAAACACTGAGGTAATCAATGGTCTAGATTCTGGAATCAACATGAAATAAAGCACGTTTATTAAAACATGAGTGCTATTCTCAAAAGAGATTAAAGAAACCTAACCCAAATCATTAGAATTCAGCTCAATCTAACAATCTTGATAATTCTATTTTGACTTAAGGTGAAGCAGGTAGCACTTTAGATTCTACATTCCTCTTAGTGTCAAGTCATTTTAGAAGTTGAGTGGCACACAAAAAAAGATGTTTCTATCCACTGTAGCTTTAGTGATTTGAATGACCACACCAAAATAACTAATCAACAAAAAAGTATCCAGTTTAAGTTCAATCAAGAAAGAAAATAAAGCCTCTGCCCTAAGCTCAGGAGGTTTGGTGGTTATTTTTCTACATTTTTAAAAAAGATTTTATTTAATTATTTAATTGACACAGACAGAGAGAGAGAGAGAGAGAGAGAGACAGTAAGAGAGGGAACACAAGCAGGAGGAGTGGGAGAGGGAGAAGCAGGCTTCCCGCGGATCAGGGAGCCCTGTGTGGGGCTCAATCCCAGGACCCTGGGATCATGACCTGAGCCAAAGGCAGACGCTTAACGACTGAGCCACCCAGGTGCCCCTAGTTTTCTGAATTTTTGATGAAAACCTCTCTGGGATAGAATAATTCTTTCAGATATACTTTGCATCTTTGATGTTGAAAATTATTCAAAAATTGTTATTAATGTTCATAAATACAATACTAAAATCGATGTTTGAAAGAAAAAAAGGTGAAGTTATTATATTTAGTATTATCATTAATTAAGCAGTTGTTTTTAATCCTCTCAAACAGATCCACATGAGGGCAATAGACCATGGTAAAGCCTGGAATATGAAAAGTGATGCAAAGATACACCAGGAGGAACATCATATTCAATTCTGGAATCCTGTCCTTTGGCAAAAGGCATAAACATTTTGGAAATTACAACCAAACTGGGTTACCATTATCTTTCTCATGACTAATCTTTTCTTTTTATATTCCAAATACTAGCAGGGAAAACTGTTTCCTCTCCCTTCCCTCCATATAAAAATCCATAAAGAATCTAATCTCACAGAACTCTCAGTAAACAAAATCTTTATTCTACTGTTCTCCTTTAAGTATTGACTCAGATAAAAATATCCCAATTAAGTGAAAACTTCTGCTGTGCAGAGAGGAAAAATTGAGAAGAATATTCATTCAATTTACCATTTTTAAAACACTTTGAGGAGGGCGCCTGGGTGGCTCAGTTGTTTACGCGACTGCCTTCGGCTCAGGTCATGATCCTGGAGTCCTGGGATCGAGTCCCACATCAGGCTCCCAGCTCAGCGGGGAGCCTGCTTCTCCCTCTGACCCTCTCCCCTCTCATGCTGTTTCTCTCCTCTCTCTCTCTCAAATAAATAAATAAATAAAATCTTTAAATAAAAAAAAAAACACTTTGGGGAATGATGATTCCTTTAGTTAAAAGTCTGGATGGAAAAACAGTAGAAATGGACAATTTTTAATACCAGGCCACTGAGTAATCTGAGAAAAAGGATTGGGGAGTATATAGGTATGTGTATGTACATATATACACATACATGCACACATGTACATATCCACATTAGTATCAGGATTTGAAGTAAGGAACAAAGAAAAATGATAGGAATTTTACATTACTTGCCCCTGCCTCCCTGTAGTCCAAATATAATCTTCTGTACATCATCTGTATTAGTTTTCCATTACTGCTATAACAGATTACAACAAAGCTTGGTGCCTTATAACAATACAGAATGATTATCTCACAGTTTCCGTAAGTCGGAAACTTGAGGAAGGTCTCAAGGGCTGGAAAGCAAGGTGTCAGCAGGGCTGTCTGCCTTACTGGAGGCTCTGGGGAATAATCCAGCCTCAGCTCTTTCACACTGTTGGCAGATCCAGTTTCATAAAGTCATAGGATTTGTTCCCCTTTTTTCCTTGCTGTCAGCCAGGGACACCTTAACTTCTAGAAGCCCCTCTCCAGGGGACTCACATGGGACTCTTACATGTCCCAGAACTAGCAACAGCAGACTGAGCCCCCTCAGGCTTGGGATCAAGCCTGTGGCATTTCAACTGTCTTCTGCTGTTGCTGTGTTTTCCTGATCCCAGCCAAAGAAAGTCTTCTTCCTCTCAGGGCTCATAGGAGAAGACTGGGCCCACCCAGATAATTCAGGATAATCTGCCTATTTTGAAATTTATATTCTAAATTACATCTGCAACGTCCTTTTTACCACGTAGCATATAACCTATTCAAAGCTTCTGGGGATTAGGGTGTGGACATTTTTGGGGAATCATTATTAAGCCTGTCACATCATTTAATTACAAGGAGGCCCTGAAGGGACTAGGAAGGTATGGAGATAGCAAAGGAGGAAAAGACAACAGAGGGATACAAAAACTAATTTTTTCTGAGACTACTTTCATCCATGTCCTAATAGCTCGTATGTTAACAAGCTTACTCCTGCACTAGCGTCTTTACTCATGCTTTTTGCCCTGCCCAAATGCACACTCTTGTTTACACACTGTCCCAAGCATAACTTGTACTCATGTTCCTAGGAAGATCTTTCTTCCTATAAGCAAACAACCAATATTTATTCAAAGCTTTATTGATTTTTTAATTTCTCAGAATTCCTAAGCATTTCAGAACTGACCATTAGCCCTTACTAATGATTATTAAAGTAAATCTCACCTTCTACAAGTAATGTATAAGTGTTAAGAGCAAGGTATCTATAGTTGAGTACCTCAATCATATCCCAGATCATATCTCAGATCTGCTACTTAGTAGCTGAGTACCCTCAAGCAAGTTAATAAACTGCTCTGTGCCCCAGTTTCCTTTTCTGTAAAATAGAAATAACAGTAATAGAATGAGTTTAAATGAGTTAATACACATAAAGAACTTAGAAAATTGCCAAGCACATAGTATGTGCTCAATAAATGTGAACTTTGATTACTATTGTTAATAACTATTTAAGTGATTTGAAAATATATCTTATTTTAGGCTATACTCAATAAGATTCCAAATTCTTTAGTTGTTTATAATTTTCTGCTTTTTGATTTACGTATATGCCGGTAAAATATAGGTGAAAATTAAGAAAGGAGCTTTCCGTTTCTGAAAGTTCTCTGCTTAGGAAAGAATATATTGATGTTCATCAATAGTCAGTATTATACACATTTAATTTTATGTCAGTGAAACTGGCAGACTCCTTTGAAAAACTATAGATGAGATAAACTATCATAAAGGAAAGCAAAAGAGTAATGATTTATGGATACAGGACCATGATTACCTTGGATTCCACATTCTCATGTGGTGATAGTTGGTGGGCAGCAGCTTTCCCCTATGATAAAGCACAGTCTCCCCACTTCCCTATAAGCCCTACAACTCTGTTGCCCCACCCAGACTGCTTCATGCAAGGACACACACACACACACACACACACACACACACACACACATTTCCTGTGTGCATTAACTATAGTTTGTATCAGAAGACATCCTTACATTAAAATGAGGAATTTTATTTGATTATTCTAGGCAGTTCTTTTCATACAAAAGAAGTGAATATACATACATTTCATTCTGGCCTAAACTGTTAAAGCAAAAGATAGGTAAGTAATGTCGCAATATCATGCCAAGGAGAAAATCCACCAGACAATAAACAGAGCATGGATGCATCTTCTGAAGGGCCTTAGGTTCATACACATTTCAACTTTATTTAAATTTCTAATAACTGGTATTTTAAGTGATGTTTTCTTTTTTTTAAGATTCTATTTATTTATTTGACAGAGAGAGACACAGCAAGAGAGGGAACACAAGCAGGGGGAGTGGGAGAGGGAGAAGCAGGCTTCCCGCTGAGCGGGGAGCCCGATGCAGGACTCGATCCCAGGACCCTGGGATCATGACCTGAGCCAAAGGCAGACGCTTAACGACTGAGCCACCCAGGCGCCCCTAAGTGATGTTTTCTACAATGAATTTTGTTCCACCCTTTTAAGAGAACTAAACTTTAGGCGAAATATATCCTTATTAGTACCAATGAGAAAATATACCATTTGTTCATTCATTTAGTTATTATTTATTGTGATTAGGGATAGTGCTTCAGTGCTTTTGTAATAAATAATATCAATCACTAATATTTTTTACTATGTTCGGTTAGCCAACAAAGTCACCAATCTTTTAAGTGATACTAGAGATAGGGATCATTATATCCTCACTTTTCGGAGACTCTGAGAATGTAAGTATTGTCCCGAAGGCCATAAAGCTTATTATTTGCAATGCCAGTAAAAAGTGCTATTGTTCATTAACTATCCTACTTCATTTTAATAACCGCCACCCAGTATTTAGAAATTTTTGTTTCACTTTTGGAGCTTAAGAAACATGTATTGAATAAATGTATAAATGAAATATATCAATTATTAAATTTATGTATTTGGGGATATTATTCCTTTCTTTCTTCACCTGGGATATCCCAAAGAACCAATTTAATAGAAAAATGCATTTAAACTATTGCAGGAAACTTAAAATGCTTTTGGTTTAAGTAACAGCATACCTGCCATCAGTGGCTGAAATATATGGTTATATTAATAAATGTTGAATGACAAGAAATTCAAAGGTTAATTCAGCAGCTCACCCATGTCAAGCTTTTCCATCATTTATGATTCTCTCAACTCCTCCCTCATGATCATGGGAGGCTGCTGCAAGCCTCACAGTCACATACAACAGGGGTTCAAAGGCAAAGGTGGGAAGGGAGGGAGGGGTGCACCCCTTATGCACCTCTCCCTTTCAATCACAGAGAAAACTTTTCCTCAAAATCTCTCAGCAGAGTTACTGTTATGTTTTTTTAGTCTAAACAGGATCACATGGTTAATCCTAAATCTGGTTAAAAAGGTATAGTATTAGTATAATTGACTAGATCAATCACTAGTCATGCTCCGTTCAGAGTACATTTCTTCCCCCCAATGTGAATAAAATCAGAATTCTGTTTGCAAAACTGAATGGAGGGATGACTAGTTGGTAGGCAACCAGCAGCAGCAGGGGCTATGTCCTTAGGACTCTCTCTGTGCCACACGGTGGGCAGAGCACTCATTCTTCAAACATCTTAGGGACAGAACATATGTTCAATACTGTAATTGCTTGTCTAGACATCATGACACAAATACATACAAGAATAATAATTCACACAAACCAAGGCAAAAGGTATTTTTATTTTTCCCATTAATCAATAACAAAAGTAAGAGTTAGAGAACATAATTACCTTGCCCAGTATCAGCAAATCTCAGCCATCTCTTCAAAGAAGCTGAGAATAGCTATGACTCAAGTTCATGTATCTCTGGCTCCAAAGCCGGAGTTCTTAATGACTAAGACACATTACCCAGATGTCACTTGAGGACTGCCATTTAGAGTAATTGAGATAAATTCTTGTTCCATGTGTTTCCTTTCTTTACTGTATAACATTTTTAATAATCGACTGCTGTTCCTTTGGAATCAGAATTAATATCTATTAGAACATAATGCTGTGCTAAGTATCATATGTATTGTGAACACCAAGATCTAGTTTCTGTCTTCTCAGAGATAACAGGCCACCTGAAAAACTGGCAGGGTGGGGCAGGACAGGTCTATATTTTCAGGCTGAAAAGGATCTTAGCAAAATTCCCCTCTCTCTCTGTCTCTCTGTCTCTCTCTCTCTCTCTCACACACACACACACACACTCTTGACCTTGACCAACAGACAACCTTCATAAAAACTAAATATAATGTCTCAACTATTGTCTTGGAAGTGAATAAAGACTTGCCTCTCCAGGCTACAACTTTGAATATACAAGTGTTGTTAATGACTACAAATGCCTAGAAAACATCTAATAAAACCAAGTATCTTTCAATCAATGATAGATTAATTGAATTTAATATGGTGGGATAGGAAAAGTCACAGTAATTAATTACCCTTATAAGTTTGTGAATGCCTCTAAGTGTGATGTATAGTATCACACTTGCGTATTTTAGTTAAGCGTCTTGTTATTAAATTACCCTGAAACATCAATATTGGAGGTTATAGAGCTCATTTACTATTTATCTGTGTTCTAAGATGGAAGGTCACCTTTTAACATTTAGTTCTTATATTTTGAAATGTGCTTGTGGCTACTGATATCAACCTTAAAATAATGCAATGATGTTACCTAACGAAATAATAGCAATCAATTCCCACAAATATCTGGAGATATTAAAAATATGCTGCAAAATAATCGATTGCCTAAATTATATTTTATCACCCAGTAGCTAGTAAACCTAACTTAATTGCATGATGAGTGCTACCTATCATCTCTTCTCTGATTTCAAATTTAGCAGCCTCTGAAGCATTGTTCATTTGTTTGCAAAATGTTACAGACATACACATTAGCTCTTTTGGTGGCATAAAAAAATCCACCTTCTTCTGAAAGCTGTGCGACTTTCGCAAAGAGTTAGTGTTTACTATCATTCCCCTAAAAGCACTTCTAATTGAAGAACCAGGAGTCTGCTGCACACACATGTGCACATGTGTAATTCTCTTTATAAGAGTTCATTTTGGGGGTCAGTATCAAGCCAATTGATAAATGAATTAGGGCTTCATAAACATTTTTTTTCCAGGGGTGAAATAAGAGAGACAAAAAAACCAGAGAGGTAGGAAGCATGCCTAATACATATCACAAACTGTCCTAGACTCTAACATAATCTATCTTACAAGTGAGACCATCTCAGAGCAATAGTGGGAATGGTAGCAATTTCTTCATGGTGTTGGAGGTAAATAAAAATAATTACATTCAAAAATACTACTATAGGCACACCTCGGTGACTCAGTCGGTTAAGTGTCTGACTCTTGATTTTGGCTCAGGTCATGATTTCAAGGTCGTGTGAGCCCTGCGTTGGGCTCAGCACTGAGCCTAGAGCCTGCTTGGGGTTCTCTCTCTCCCTCTCACTCGCCCTCCCTCCCCTCCTCTCTCTAAGTAAATAAATAATATCTTTTAAAAAATACTACTAAATTATTAAGTGTCTATCATGTGCCAAGCATGGGTACTCCGCAAGTATGCTGTCATCTTAGAGCTTACAAAAATTATATAAATGTTGTCGATATGTAAGTTTGTCTACGTTGGGCCCTCCTATGTACTGAAAGTTAGCCAGGTACATAGCACATTTTAACAAGCAAATTTTGCTTTGGCTTTGTTACTTCAATCTCAATTGCCTTAACAATTAGCAGGGAATTAAACTCAAACAAAAAAGAAATTTGGTCCCTCTTGAATTTCTAATCATAATTACATTTGGAATATTTTCCAACATAGTTTAGAGTTTTCTTTCCAAGCTTTCTTTCCTTCCCTTTTTAGCCATTTTCAATGAAGAGCTTTTAATGTTGTGTTGCATACATATTCTGTCTTTTAAAAAATATATATTAGAATTATATCTGTATTAAAAAAAATTCAGATTGGGCATGCCCATTACCTTGAACTCAATTGTTGTTCTGTGCAGCAATGCTGTGTGCACTAAGAACCCAATCAATATCATTACCGTTCTTGGTACATATTAATGACCCTTTTGGTCTCCTATTCCCACATAACTTTTATTCAATTGACACTGACATTTGCATGTCATATGTGTGGAAACTAGATAATCAATATGCTAAAATCCCCACCCCAACCCATCCCCCAAAAGAGGTACACGTTCTGAATAATAGCTTAAGACAAGAGTCAGAAAATTATTTCTGTAAAGAGCTAGAGAGTAAATTCTTTAGCATTTGTGACCATTCCCTATGGTCTTTGTCCAAATTACTGTATTCTGCCCTTTTAAAGGAAAACAGCCAGTGAACATGTAAACAAATGGGTACGGCTATGTTTCAAAAATTGCGCAATGAGCCTACATTCACATTAAAAAAATAGGCACGTTTAGATTTTTTTTATGACCAAGAGTGCTCCAGTTGGAGAGAAATTCCTAAAGATGACAATTATAAATTCCAATCAAAATACAGGACAGGGGCTCCTGGGTGGTGCAGCCGGTTAAGTGTCTGACTCTTGGTCTTGGCTCAGGTCGTGATCTCAGTGTCCTGGGATGGAGCGCCATTGTCGGGCTCTGTGCTCAGTGTGAAGTCGGCTTGAGACTCTGTCTCCCTCTCCTTCTGCCCCTCCTCCCCACACTATCTCTCTCCAAAATAGATAAATAAATCTTTAAAGAAATATATAGGACAAAATAACAAAGAAAAAAAACAAATAGTAACAATCACCCAAAGATATCAGTGAGTGAATAAAGTAGATAGATTTTTAATGTGAGTCAACACTGTAAAGAATATGTGGCACAAGATAAATTTTCATTTTTAAGACATTATTCTGATGAAAAGCTTTGATCAATATCATGCAGGATAGTAATATTTCTGATAGAAAACCTGGAGGCAAACCATAAGACACTCTCAACTACAGAAAACAAACTGAGGGTTGCTGGAAGGGAGGAGGATTGGGGGATGTGCCAAATGGGTGATGGGCATTAAGGAGAGAATTTGTTGGGATGAGCACTGAGTGTTCTATGCTAAGTGTGAATCACCAAATTCTACTCTTGAAACCAGTACTACACTATATGTTGGAGGTAATTAGGATCCAGTTGACCTTAGAAGATGGGACTATTAACCAATGGTATGAAAAAAGAGTTATTTAATTTCATTAAGCCTGTAGGCACATAAAAAGGAATGATGTGAAGGAAATTTTGGCAGACCAAGGACCTGTTGTGACAGATAATTAAGAGAAACGAAGAATTCAAAAACCTTGGAGAGGCAGGTGCTTTTAACTAGACTAACTTCAATATACAAGCTCAAAAAAGTAGGATTCTACCTTTCATTTGAATGGTTGGCTGATATTTCCAAGATCTATAATAAATGAAATTGAGGTGCCCAAAATTCATTGAAAGTTCCAAAGATTTAGTGATATAGAGTTGATAGAATAGATTTATTATGAGCAACACACCCAAACAGCCCTTAATCCTAACTCTAGAAAGGCTGTATTACGGACTGAATGTTTGTATTCCCCAAAATTCATATGTTGAAGACCTATGTCTTTAAGAACTTGCTGCTATCAACCAAGGTGATTATGCAGTAAAGAAAGAGAAATGTCCAGATTTTTCAAGATTTATTTGACATGGTCTCAGCATTAGTTTTCTATTGCTGCTTTAACAAATTTCACAAATTGACGGTATACACCCCCACAGACAAAATTATGGTTCTGAAAGTCCTATGTCTGAAAAGGGTGTTTCTGGGCTAAAATGAAAATGTCAGCAAAACTTCCTTCCTTTCTGGAGGCTCTAAAGGAGAATCTAGATTTTTCTTGTTCCAGTTTCTAAAAGCTGCCCATATTTCTTGGTTCCTGGCCCACTTCTATATTCAAAGCCAATAATTACTGGTCAAGACTTTTTCATATCACAATTTGACATAATCATGTGCATCTCTTCCATTATAAGGACCCTTGTGAGTATATTGGGCCTACCTGAATAACCCAGTATAATCCTCCCATCCCAAGGTCAGTTAATAGGAGTCTTTATTCCCTCTACAACCCTAATTCCATAACACACCCACAGGTTCCAGAGAGTAGGATATAGGTACATTTGGGTGATCATTATTTTGTCTACTACCAGGCTCTAAACTAACAACTAATTTCTGGCCACATAGGCTATTATGGTAATCTAGCAAAGAAAGGGGGAATTTATGAGGGTCAAATAGTAAGTAGAGTTTGACTTGAGATGTTCTCATAGTGATCTTAGAAGGCTGGTAATATCATGACATTGGTTCCCTAACCCATGAAGTAAAGGTTATTTTAAAAGAAAAAGGCAAGTGAGGGGCGCCTGGGTGGCTCAGTTGGTTAAGCGACTGCCTTCGGCTCAGGTCATGATCCTGGAGTCCCAGGATCGAGTCCCACATCGGGCTCCCTGCTCAGCAGGGAGTCTGCTTCTCCCTCTGACCCTCTTCCCTCTCATGCTCTCTATCTCTCATTCTCTCTCTCTCAAATAAATAAATAAAATCTTTAAAAAAAGAAAAAGAAAAAGGCAAGTGAAAGCTTCTAAAACCACATTTCTAGTCAAAGTAATAACGCAAAAGCAATACCCCCCTTCTGGGAGAATTGGGAAGATTAGGGCCCACATCAGAATTGAAAGGTGCACAGGTGGAAATATCTATTTCCTCTGCCTCTTGGGCCAAAGGGAGGTACAGAAAGCTCTTGCAGTTGCTGTTCCAAATTCAGTCTCTCTACTGAAGCAAAGTAACGCATCCTTTAGTTCACTTAAAACACACACAGTCACCCATATTTTACCTATATTTTGATTACATTTATATGCATATAATCAGCACAAATCACAGTAATATATAGAATATACACATACTTTCTCTATCCCTTTCTTCCTTTTCCTTGTGGTAATGTTAGAGTTGTGTCCAGAGGTTACTGGTTCTGAGCGACTCTTGGGGATGGGGGTAAGGGAAAAATTTCCACCCATAGTGGGAATATAAATACAAATTCTTAGCTATAGATTTTAATACTCCTGCCATGCAAGAGTTATGAAACCAAACCATCTTATAGTTAATAGAAACTTATCAGTTGGTTTCACAGCTTGGGCTAAGATGCGCACCTCCTACTTAGATGGTATGAGCATTTTCCTTGGAACATTTAAAAACAGTATCAGCAATGAAATTGGGAACATCTGCCAATGGTTTGCTTGAGAGTATTCTTCCTTGTATGCATAAAAATGGAAATAATAGTAAAACTGTAGGGCACCCCACAATTTGATATAAACAGCTTAATATGATCACATTTTAGCAGCTATTAATATAACTGTTGGAGTATCATATAAGCAAAGACTTAATGCCAAAGAAAGGCAGACTGTTATAAAAATATTTGATATCTTCCTGGAGCTAAAATAAAGCAATATGTAAGATTTAGGTTTATTGTTCCCCAAAACATCAACTGCTAGAGGATGTTTAGCAAAGAAGTTGTCCTTCCCTGAATTATGAAGTTGCAGAACAAATAAACCTGCAGGATGACAGAGTAAGATTGTTTCAGGGATACAGTTACAAGGATGTAATCTTCAGAGATTTCTTTGTAAAACTTATGAATGTCTAAGATAAATATTGCACTGTTCTCACCTTACATTGTTTTCTTTTCACATAAATGTTGTTAGAGATGATAGTGTGATTGAAACGTAACCTTCAAAATAAATGTTTAATAAATGTTTAAGTTCATAGGGCCAAATAATAAAAATCATGCCTACTAACAATAATTTGTAATAATAACTTATACAATAATTACAGACAGCCGAGAGTGGACTCCAGTATACTATTACAACACCCTCCCACCTTGAGAAAACCATTCCAATTGCATCTAGAAGTCTTTAAAAAAAAAATCTAAGTTTACACAGGCAAGCTTAAACTTTGCAAACTTATTTCGGTGGCACCAAGAATTATAATTACATTTCTTTAAATAAAATATATGAAACTAATAACACTTTACTTTTGTTCACTATATTTACCTCCTGGCATGAAATCAGCTTTCAGTAATGTGAGTACTATACAGCCTAGAGAAACACATATTATGCTGTCAAAGAGAATTAAGATAGATGAGAACTCATCCTAGCTCCTAAGGTCCACCATCACTTATAGTAGCCAGAGGGGGAAAAGATGGAAAGTTATTACCCAGGAGTACTCTGATTTTTTCTATTGTTTGTTTGGTACCATCCCCTCACACCCAATGCCACTGTTGAGCCCCAAGCATTAAGCTGAGTAAGGACAGTTCTAAATTGCATAAACAAACTAGAAATGGCTGCTTGTGTCTAGGTGGATGCAGGGCCAAGAAAACTTCAATCTGGGGTAGATACAGGTGAAAACAGTATTGAAGGTAAGTTCAGAAGAGTGAGAAAATGCACAAAAATGGAACATATGGTCAAAGATGAGAAAGAAGACTTGGCAATAAATAAGGAATACATTTATAGACCAACCCTAACTATATGCACTCCTAGTCATTTATTTTATTAGCACCTTTGACTGAGCCTCCCCATTTTCCTCATCTCCCTTCACTGCCAGATAACAGTAAAATAGTATTTTCGCTACCCAAATACTGAATTTTTAGCCTGAGATAATAGTAAAGTTTCCCCAAAGATTGCTTTGGCCAGGTTGAGAAGTGGAAAAACTCCATTCTTAATTTGGACCTACACAAGTCACTTAAACTTCTGAACCTCAGGATCCCCATTTGAACAGATGACATTTATATCTAAGGATTAACATAGTATGTACCATCTGTCTACCAGAGTGCCTGGTATATGAACATTCCATACAGTAACTATTTGTATTTGTATTTATGAAAACAATGGCAATCATAATATTAAGTCATATTCTTAGTGACCATTCACCTTACTCAAACTGATTATGACTTCCTTCCTATACATGCTGCTCTCTAGCATTCCGTCCCAGAGCACAGATACTAAGCAGTGAAGTTAAACTGCCAAAGAAAAGACTTAAAAGATCACTCTCCTAACTAAATGATATCACCCTTATTCTACTCCAAAAATTCATCTTTCATGATATAAGAATCTAACAATTTGCTATCTTTCTCCTGAGAGTGTTGTACTACTTAAGTGCCTAGATATTTTGGTCTGTGAAGAATATTTTTCTGAAGTACGAATTATTTGAAAGGAGAAAAGGAAGGAAGAAGGGAAGGAGGGAAGGAGAGAGAAAAGGAGGAAAGGAGGGGGAAGGAAGGGATAGGAGGGAGAGAGAAGGGAAAAGCAGGAGGGATTCCCCTTGTGAATAAATAGAGAAGGAATATAAAACAGATAAATTTACTAAGAGATACCATTATAGTCTTAGGGGCTACTGACTCTGATCTTGATTCAGTGCTTTTCCTGTGATAGATTTCATTGGCTTATGGAAGTAGAAGTTAAGGACCTGGGTCCTTCTAAGGATACAAACTATATCTAAGATCCCTAGCTATCAGTGGGTCCCCGTAATGCCTGATCACTTTGCAAAAGGAAAAACTAAAATTCCCAAAATAATTCCACTTGCAATAACGAGCATCTAGGTAATTTTGACCAACCTTCCTGCTAAAACAACTTTACAAGTAGGACAGATTAAAAATAAAATTCTTAGTTTTACTAGGTAAGAATAAGTTGGTAAGAATTAGCAGGCTGAGTTAAACCGGATGCTCTGGAATCCAGAGAAGTGAAGTGAGCCTTATACTTGGGCTGTGTTTGCTCTAAGGTCATTTTCCTTTCCAGAAGATGAAATCAGGAGGCTGAGCTGAAAATTTTACAGCCTCACAGGAGTAGGAGATCAAAAATCTTGATCTACTTGGTCTCTAGTTGAAGAACTACTGAATCATCCCATCACTGTAAGCAGATACTGAAATGGTTGTACCCTAGAAGATTAACTGGAATTAAACTATCCCTACTGTACCTAGCATTCAAATCATCCGGATAGACCAGAAAATATGAAATCAGATAAAGGAGAAACTGACTTACTAGTGTCCTTATGTGTCTAGAATAATTCCTGAAGGAAGAAAACAGTATCTTATCATCAAAAAATTATTTTTTTTTTCAAATAAGCAGTGAGATTGGTGGGAAGACACAAAGACAGAAGAACTATAAACACCTATAACTAGACTGTAAAACAGCTATGCTTGTGATGTTTAAAAATAAAGAGGAGGGGGGGCGCCTGGGTGGCTCAGTCGGTTAAGCGTCTGCCTGCGGCTCAGGTCATGATCCTGGGGTCCTGGGATCGAGTCCCGCATCGGGCTCCCTGCTCTTTGGGGAGCCTGCTTCTTCCTCTCCTCCCCACTTGTGCTCTCTCACTATCTCTGTCTCTCTCTCTCAAATAAATAAAATCGAAAAAAAAAAATTTAAAAAAAAAATAAATAAATAAAGAGGAGGGGTACCTGGGTGGCTCAGTTGGTTAAGCATCCAACTCTTGATTTCACCTCAGGTCATGATCGCAGGGTCCTGGGATCAAGCCCCCCATCAGGTTCTGTGCTCAGCAGGGAGTCGGCTTGAGGATTCTCTCCCTTTCCCTCTGCCCCTCCCTCTACTCACGCTCTCACTCTCCCTCTCTCTCAAATAAATAAACAAATCTTTAAAAATAAATAAATAAAGGGATGCCTGGGTGGCTCAGTTGGTTAAGCATCTACCTTTGGCTCAGGTCATGATCCTGGGGTCCTGGGATCAAGTCCCACTTCAGGCTCCTTGCTCAGTAGGGAGACTGCTTCTCGCTCTGTCTGCAGCTCCCCCTGCTTGTGCATGCTCTCTCTGACAAATAAAGTCTTTTAAAAATAATAATAAATAAATAGGAATGTCACACTTGAATATTTAAGCAAGAAACTAGTAATTATATAAAATGATTGAATGGATCTGAAAAAAATCAAATAGAATTTCTAGAATAGTATGATAAATGCTGCAGTCAATAGACTGAGACGCCCGAGAAGACAGTTAATTTAAGGGGAAGAAAAAGAACTTAACTAAAATGAAGAACAGAGCATCAAAAAAAGTGGGAAATAAAAAAGAGAGAGAAAACACGGGATAAAAATATAAGCTGCAACAAGGATTTAATTAGAATCTCAGGGAGTACAATGCGGTATGCAATTTTTGGTGAAATTATGGATGAGAAGTCTATTGTATCTCAGGCAGGTAAAAGAAAAGAAATCTATGCATACCACATCACACAAAAACTACAGGGGGAAAAAAAAGACAAACAAAATGGTAGAAGCAATTACAGAAAAAAAAGATTACCTCCAAACAAAGGAGCAATTAGATGTTTAGCTGACTTCTCAAGAGCAAGAATAGAAAGTGGATGTAATAAAATTTTCTCTCAAGGAATTGAGAGAAAATAACTTACCAACCTAAAATTCAGTATCTGGGGAAAATACTTTTCAAGGATGAGGCTAGACAAAGACAATTTGAGATTGAAAAACAAAAACAAAAACAAAAAACAACTGGGTGAATTTACCACTAGCAACCCCAATCTTAACAACATATCAAAGAAAATTTTTCAGGCAGGAAAACAATCTATGAGAGAGAGAAAGTATAGTAAATGTAGTACAATCATGGCTGGTGGGCTTTAATGGAAGTTAAATAGCTCTATAGTCCTTATATTACCTGGGAGGAGTAAAACAATTGATCAGCCTAAGGTTTTGATAAGTTGTGGGAGCATATGGTAATATCTGTAATAACAACTAAAGAGAAATTGATTGTATAACTTTAAACTAATCCAGCAGTGGTAAAAAAAAATACACGGATTAAAAAACAAAAGGGAAGAAGAGAAATAAGAAACACAGAACAAATGAAAATACATTGTGTTAAAAAACTATAAAGTCTAATATCAAAAATTACTTTTAATATAAAAAGTAAATATTCTATTAATTAAAAACTATCCATTGTATTTTTAAATCCCTATTGTTTGTAGAAAAATATTTAAACATTAATGATTTAAACATACAGGATATAGATTTGTAACTTAAATGCTAGAAAAAATTATTATACAAAGAGCAACAGATTGCTGGCATAGATATATTAATATCAGTAGACATCAGAATTAAGGCAAAGGCATTATTAGAAATCAAGAGGATCACTTCATAATGATAAGAGTTTAATTCACCAGGACCACACAAACATTTTAATTTCTTAAATCTAATAACTGGCCTTGAATATTAAAAAGCAAATATTGACATAAGTACAAGGATAAATGGAAAATCTATGATGATACTGGGAGCTTTTAATATTTCTCTCTAGGCACATAACAGAAGACCTGGGGAAAAGCAGAATATTTGAACAACCATGATAATGAAACAACTGCAGAATGTATCTGCTGGACAAGCACACATGAAACCTTTTTTAAAATAATTGACTGGGGGGGGCACCTGGGTGGCTCATAAGGGTGGGACTCTTGGTTTCTGCTGGGGTCATGATCTCAGGGTTGTGGGATGGTAGGGTGTTGGGCTCCTGGGCTCTGTGTAGAGTCTGCTTGAGATTCTCTCTCCCTCTCCCTCCCCCTCTGCCCCTCCTCCAGTTCATGCACTCTCTCTAAAATAAATAAATAAAAACTTTAAAAACACAACAAAACAAAAATTGACTGTGTACTGGCCTATAAATCAAGCCTCAAAATACTTCAAAGCATCGAAAAGTTTATTTTTTCTGACCATAATAAAATTTTACTAGGAATCAATAATAAAAAATAACTAAAAATATCCAATGTTTGGAAATCATAATGGAAAATGTAAAACATATTGTGATGTTATTGAAAGTGAAAATACTAGATATCAATATTAGAAGATGAGTTCTGTAGTCCCAGCTGGTTCCTATCACAGTCCCCCAGTTGCCCACCTCCTCTTTCCTTCTAATATGACAGATGCCACTGTGTCCTTCACCAAGGACTTCCTAGCAGGTAGAGTGGCCCTGGCCATCTCCAAGACTGTGGTAGCACCGTTCCAGTGGGTTCAGCTGCTGCTACAGGTGCAGCATGCCCACAAGCAAATCACCACAGATAAGCAATACAAGGGCATTATAGACGGCATGGTTCGCATCCCCAAGGAGCAGCCCTGTCCTCTTAGTGTGGTAACCTGGCCAATGTCATCAGATACTTCCCCGCCCAAGCTCTCAACTTTGCCTTCAAAGATAAATCAAGCAGATCTTTCTAGGTGGTGTGGACAAGAGGACCCAGTGTTGGTGCTACTTCTCAGGGAATCTGACATCAGGTGGTGCTGCTGGGGCCACAACCTTGTGTTTTGTGTATCCTTTTAATTTGGCCCATTCCCGTCTAACAGCTGATGTGGGCAAAGCTGGGGCTGAAAGGGATTCTGAAGTGACTCCTTGGTTGAGATCTATAAATCTGATGGGACTAAGGGCCTGTACCAAGGCTTTAATGTGTCTGTGCAGGCCATTATCTGCCAAGGTGCCTACTTTGGTATCTAGAACACTGCAAAGGGAATTCTTCCAGATCTCAAGAGTTTGCACATCTTTATCAGCTGGATGAGCGTACAATCTGTCACAACGGTTGCTGGGTTCACTTCCTATCCGTTTGACACTGTTCATCACCCAATGATGATGCAGTCAGGGCACAAAGGAATTGACATGTTTGACTGCTGGAGGAAGATTGCTCATGATGAAGCAGCCAAAGCTTTTTTCAAAAGTTTATGGTCCAGTATTCTTAGGGGCATGAGTGGCGCCTTTGTGCTTATTTTGTATGATGAAATCAAGAAGTTCACATAAGTTATATCCTAGTCCCCCACTCCCACCCCATGAACAGTAGTATTGTATTACATAACATAACAGTAGTCTCTTAAAGCTATTTCCATGATGATGGGACTCGATTATATTGTTTATTTCAGTCACTCCCGATAAATGTGAAGAAATAAAAAAAAATCTGAAATCTTTCAAAAAAGGAAGATGAACTAAAATGCGTTCTTTTGAACATGTGTTTCTTCTGAAAACACATAACACACATGCATATATGTTAAGAAAGAGGAAAAAGTGAGTCAAGCATACATCTCAAAATTGGAAAATGAAGAACAAAATAGACTGAAACAAAGTAAAAAAAAAAAGAGAGAGCAGAGATAAAATAGAATATATATATAATATATACATAAAATATTATATTTTTATAAGACCCACAAAGTCAAAGGTAGCTTATTAGGGGGGAAAAAATCACCTACTAAACATAAAATCTACAAACCTCTAGTGAAGGTGAAGGACAAGAAAAAGAGAGAAGCTACAAATACTCAGTATTGGGCTTAGAAAAGTATTCACTACAGATCCTATGGTCTTTAGGAATATAATGAGGAAATTATAAGCAATTTTATAACTAAATTGACTTCAAATGAATATATATTAGGTTCATGGTAATTTCATAATTTATCAAAAGTGACACAAAAGATATAGAAAATCTGAACTGTTATTTAACTATGGGAGACGCTAGGTCTATAATTTAAAACTGAATGAGAAAATCTGTGCCAAGAGAGAGTCTCTGATAAATGTTACCAAACACTTAAGAAAGATAAAATATCAATACACGTTCTTTTTCAAAGATTAAAATAAAACTCATTTAATGAGGTTGGCCAACTGCAAGTTAAAAAAAAAAAAAGGTGAGAAGAACAGTAAAATAAATAAGTTAAAGGCCAATCACAACCCCAAGCAAAAATCGTAAACAAAATATTAGCAAACTGAAAACAGCAATGTAAAAAATGGTAAAACATTAAAACCAAGTTCATTTAATTCCAAGAATGTGAGGTAGATTCAAATATGCATTTTTCTTCATTAATAAAGAGAAAATCATATAGTCTCAATACATGCAAAAATATTTTCTAGCAAACTGGAATAGAAGGAAAATTTCTTGATCTGATAGAATATCTATAAAGATATAACACTACAGAGACTATCATAGAAAATCATTTAAAAATTAGTAGTCAAGTACCTAGGAATACATGTAACATTAGATGTGTAAGACCTCTATTAAGAAAATTGTAAACTTTATTGACAGAAATAAAAGACCATAAAATAATAGGATATACCATGTTCATGTATTTATAGGTTTAATTTTTTAAAGGTGCCATTATCAACTAGGTTCCACAGATTCAACACATTCCCAATAATCTCAATAGAATGTGTGTGTGCGTGTGTGTGTGTGTGTGATAGGACAAACTGAATCTGACATTTAAATAGAAGGTTTAAGGGCCAGTAACAGCCAAAAACCTCTTGAAGAAGACAAACAAGCAGTAAAACTTGCCGCCCCAGATTTTAAGACTTATAAAGCTGTATAACATGTGGAGTATTGGCATGAAGATAGAATAGAATAATAGAACAGAATTGAAAAAAGAGACCTGTGCATATTTAAAAGAACACTTCATTTTTTTTTAAAAACCTACACTGAAGGGGCACCTGATTGGCTCAATCAGTTAAGCATTTGTCTTTGGCTCAGGTCATGATCTCAGGGTCCTGGGATCAAGCCCCACGTTGGGCTCCCTGCTTAGCGGGGAGCCTGCTCCTGCCCCTGCTCATGCTCTCTCTTGCTCTCTCTCTCAAAGAAAGAGATAAATAAAATCTTTAAAAATAAATAAATAAAATTTAAAAAAATAAAACCTACACCATAGAGCAATGAAGATAGGATACTCTTTTCAGTGTAAGACATAGGAAATTGGATATTCTTAAATAGTAAAAAGAAAAATTAGATTTATATTCACAGCCTATAAAAAATGTTTCATGGAGATTATAGACATAAATATAAAAGGAAAATAAAAATATTCTGGGAAAATAATATAAAATAATATCTTCATATTCTCATGCAAACAATAGCTTTAAATAAGTTACAGATAATACTCTCAGGGCAAATGATAAAATTAAGAATATCAGTTCATCAAATTAATTTCTTAATAAATTAAGGTAATGAAATACCAAGCCAAAGAATGCAACGGTAGATAGGCAACACATAATTTTAAAAGGACTCACATCCAGTATACATACAAATTTCCTATAAATCAATTTAATGACACAAGAAATAAACAATTCCAATTACATGAGTGAATGATCCAAGCAAGAAAGAGTCAGAAGAGAGCAGAAAGCTGTGTGCTCTCCAAGGACTCAGTTCCTTCCTCTGAGATCCCTGGTTTCCCAGATCCCCTTGTTTCAGGCTTTCTAGAGTCTGGATTCTTCAACTATTCTCCAGTTCTGGGAACCCCATTAGTGTGACCAAAGCAGTCAGTGCTCAGTAAGTATTTCTTGTTTTTCTCTGCTTTCCCCAGCCTTTTTGTAGATGAGTTGCAGTTATTTAACTTGTTCTGGTCAATGGACCATAAACAGAAGTAAGCAATGATCCTTCCTGGCCAAAGTCATTTACCTCTGGTGTTCCTCTTCTTCCTTAGCGCTGTATCCCTGGGCACCATGTGTTCCACATGGTACAACCTAAAGATGAAAAAGGCTGCCTGACTTGCATCTAACTTTACATAAGAAAAAAATAAGCCACTCGGTTTTTGCAGTTCAATTTTTACTTTGGTGAGCCACAATGGGGTTCTGTCCTAATTTATACAACAGGAAAACAAATATAAGAAATTTGTCAGGTCTAAACATTAGTATATAATTGCTTACATAGTCTATCAATCCTTCTTGCAAGGAACAAAGGAGTTCATTTAAATACACTGGAGGAAATAAAAATATAAGAGCAAAACAAAATGTCAATTTTCAGTGAAAATATTTGTCGGAATCTCATTAGTTTCCAGATCAGTTCTAGTGTTTGTTGCTGTGCCGACTAATCTGAAAACACAAGTATCTTTACCTCCCTATTATACACATATAAGAAATGAAAAATTCATTCCTAATTCTCAGACAATAGAAATACTAAGTCCTTTGATTTAAGCTATGATAAGCAGTATAGTCTGTTGTCAATGACAATGCACATCTCAAAAGATAAACTGGAAATGGAAGATCAAACTGTGAATTATAATTTAAAAATGATTTAGAAGACTTTTTTTAAATGTGGAAACAGATCTCATCTTCAAGAATAATGTATTTTAGGAACTAAAACTTTCATTGGAAAACATAAGTTCCCATATATTTTCCAGTGTCATTATTATTCAAATTCTCAAAGAGCAGCACAACAAAAATGATTCTTGGGTGATGATTCTTATTACTTTAAAAAAATACATGTTACTGAAGAATGGTGATTTTAAAATTCATATATCTCATAAAATTTTAGCAAAAATGCTAAGAGAAGGGCACCTCGGTGGTGCAGTCCGTTTCGGCTCAGGTCATGATCTCATGGGTCATGAGAGCCCCAAGTCGGGCTCTGTGCTTGTGTGGGGTCTGCTTGAGATTCTCTCTCTCTCCCTCCCCTCTGTCCCTCCCATTCCTGCTCTCTCTCTAAATAAATAAATCTTTTAAAAATACCAAGAGCAAAGAACAAAAATACCAATCCTTATTTTGCATTATTATAAAAAGAAAGAGGGAAAATATGAAAATCTTGGTGGTCATAATTTCTAATAAAATCATTCAACCCCTTATATTTAAAAATTCATAGGACTGACTAAATCTCTGAAATCTGGTGCCTGATGGCTTTGCTATCCAGTTCTTCCATAAAAAAGACACACACTCTTTAGCTCTTTAGACTGTGACTACTGAAATATTGAAACCACACCAATGGACATATGATATTGATTCTATTTATCAGAATTCTAGTTCTAGTGTTTGTCAAAGTTCTGCATAGTTTCTGAAAATAAAGCACCTGTGGGAGACCAGGATATCAAACTCACCTACCAGGGAACCACTGGAAGTACTCCTTTCAAAACATGGGTTCAGGTAATCTCAACCTGCTTCCTGCTCTGATCTTAGTATCATGGACATAAGATGATTTAGTTGTTCCAACTCAATGTCTCCCCGTATCTAACTGACCCCTCCTTCCCCATGCCATTCTGTGGCAACACCACCCTGTAACAAATCTCTCTACATTCTTCTGGCATTTTCTAACTTCAACTCTTCATTCCAAATCCCTGGACTTTTCCTTTTTCAGAAATGCTTTTCTATTAGTTTATCTCAGGGGAAGCCTACGCTGAGCCTTCATCTCTTTTCTTTTTATATACTGAGACATCTCACTCACTCTTATAATTCTAGTTAATATCTAAATCTTAGTGATTCTCGTGAAACTAACACCAGCCCAAGAAACTCCTATGAACATCAGATTCTAAATGCAACCAACTCCTGTCACAAAGATTTGACTTAATACTTAATTTTTGTTTTCTCAAATAATCTTCTGCTTCAATAATTTCTACCCCATTCAAGAGCAACTCTGCATTATAGTCCTACCCATCTCCAAAGACATTCAACAAGGATGTTACTCTTAGTACCTTTTGCTCCCTCATCATTGACCTCATCCAGTTAATCACCCAGGTCTATCAGTAATATCCCTGAAATCTGTCAAATCTGCCTAGTACTCTTGCCTGTCACTACCCTTGTCTAGACTCACCTGAACCACTAAAATCTCCCCCTGCCTCCGATTGTGCCTTCATCTAATTCATTTTCCCTAAAGAAACCTCTCTAAAACCCAAGCCTGATCATGCCTTGTCCTCAATATCTACTCACAGTTTCTATAATAAAATTCAAATATCTACCATTGCATAATTTATCAGCTATGTTCTTAACTATTTTGAATCACTGCTTCTCATAGGATTCTACCAAAGCAAACTTCTTTTAGTTATCTAAGCATATTATCCTTATTACAGGTCTTTGTGCATGCTGTTAAATTTACCAGGAACCTTAATACTGCCATCACCACATTTTTAGCTTAAGTCAAAACCTTTCTTTCAGTTCAGTTAGGTGTCTCTCACTGGAAAGCATTTCCTGACCCTTAAGCCTGAGTTAAATAACTTTCTTACATGCTCTCATAGCATCCTGTATGCTTACCATGGGGTATGATAATTGGCAGTGGCCTCAACTGTCTTACCACTTCTATGTCTCCAGTGCTCAAACAGACTCAGGCACTTGTAATATTTAATTAGTAGATTAATGGGGTCAAAACTTTGTCAGTCCACAATTGAGAATTCTCTATATAATAAAGAAAAATGTGAAATCATCTTTTTTTTCTAAAACACTTTCTTTTAGAGTGATTCTCATTAAAATCTCCTTTATTTTTAATAAAGAAGCTTTGATGCAATTTTCCCCACCTTTTCATTCTAGATGTTTAATAAAGGATAGGCATACTGATGTTAACAATATTCTAAGCATGGCCAGCAGCAATATTGTGAAATTCTATATGCTATTAGCATTAATTGGCAATGTTGTCCCTGATGGACAAGCTATTATCTACCCCTAGCCCTGGTTGTCTCATTTTGAATGCTTATCTTTATCCAATTGCTAGAGCCAAAATCGTTTCTATTGTTGTCTCCCTTAGAGGATGATTTATTTGATAGCTCGGTTGCAAACACAATTTCTTCCCAAATTATCCTATCCATTCCATTATTCCCTTTCTATTATCTTGAGAGTCCAAAAGACTAAGTAAAAAGATGAGGTGCCAAATTCACTGTAACTTTTAGAAACAGAGAGTGACATTGTTAAATCTTTTGATGAAATTTTGGGAATGTGTCCCTGTCTTTCCAATTAAATCTGATTGATGCCTGATTGATGAAGGATGGTGGTGAGATTCTATCAATGAAGTCTCATGTAAATACACATGTAAATATTTAAAACATGTCACTTGAAATTTTCTGGCAGAGTCTCAAAGTTTATCTTCTAAATTGTTTTCTACCATTAGTACCATGGTAAGAAATGAATCCACAGTTTGCTCTAGGGCTCAAGGACAATTGTATAAACACTCATATAATCATAGCACACCAGATGAGTTGGTTTTGGTTAAAGAAAGACCAAACATTCAATGATTAAGGAAGTCAAATATATAATACCATAAAGATTTCAATAAGTTTAGTAAACTCTTTGAAATAAGATACCTTTCAGGGCATACCAGGGATCTGCAATCTACTTAGGTTTATAGTTTTATATTCTACTTTAATTATTTCTACTCTAAAAGCCCATTGTTGATGCTTTCCATATCATCCTTTCTTTATTCACTATGTTAAGAGCCTACTCTCTACATTTAGTCTCCGAATCAGTTAATGGTTTCCAAAATGTTCTGGGCCTTTCCTGAAATCTGATTATATATCAGCTCTTAATCATGTAAGGATTCCTTAAATTTAATTTTTAATATATTAAAAAATTGTGCTAATTGTGTGTCTTGTGCTAACTACTACACAATTTAATTGGCTCACTTGTCATTTGGGAATTGAAATAATAGGTATAAATTCCATAGTCATCTCACCCCTGAAAATAAATGTGAAACTAATATACTGATGTTATAAAGGGAAAATATACCAGGCTATATTTTAAAATATCACTGAAAAATTGACCTGTTTAGGTTGGCAGATTTCACCCTGAGATGTTTAGTGCTCATATTCAATACTGAATCTCTAGCCCATCCAACCAGGTATTTTTTTGAAGATAATTTATTGGAGAGAGAGAGAGAGAGAGAGCACATGCTCATGTGCACATGAGTGGGGGGAGGGGCAGAGGGAGAGAATCCCCGTTGAGCACAGAGTACCCCCACCCCAGGCTCTGTCTCAAGACCCATGAGATCATGACCTGAGCTGAAACCAAGAGTTGGATGCTCAACTGACTGAGCCACCCGAGTGCCCCTAGATATTTTAAATCTAAATAAACATTGTAAATTAGTGTGGGATATGACAGTAATCAAATTTTCCAAGGCTGCTGGAATAGCAGAGTCATTCTGGGGTCAATGTATATTTCAGGTCCAACCCCAAAACATTGAGTTAATATACCAGAGGCATGCTCAGAAACCCACATTTTTTAAAAATATTTGTTTGTTTAGTAGCTTTTCCATAAACAGTACTAAACTATGTGCAAATTGCTATAATCTAACTCTTTAATATATAAATAATCAAATTTTAAATGCATGCACAGTCAGGACATGTGCCAACAATTTAAGGTTATCTCTGGGGAGGGTGACAAGATAGCAGAACTGGGATAAGATATTCTTTAATTCTAACTGGGATTGCTTTTTCTTAAAAAGAAATGATTAAGGAAAAAATGGCAAAATGTTAACATTTGTCAAATTTTGGTTGTGGGTATAGGTTACTGTTACTGTGTTTTACATTATTTTTTATATATTTAAAATACGCTTTATTAAAAAAATACTGTCCCCACAGGATTCAGATCATCATCCACATTTGGGAACTATTGGAATAATGATAAGGCAATGTAATTTACCATCCAAACTGAACGTTATTGAGAAGGGAGTTCTATTAATAATTTCACTAGCATGAGAGGCAAACTAGAATGTATGGTCACCCTAGGAATAAACTATTTTAAGTCCCACTTAATGCATGAACTTCTTAATAGGAAAATTTACTTTCTATCATTTCCCTTAAGCTCCTTCTTTATAAGTTATCACAGATAGAGGTTATTGATCTAATTTGCCCAATTTATTATCCATTTTTTCACCGAAGCACTTTAAGGTAATATACAATTTTCAAAAGAGTCCTATAATAAATAATGGAAATATAGGAAAATTTGAAATTAAAATATCTCTAAGATGCAATAAGCATAGTGAGTCAGTCAACAGCATTTATTGAACATGGAGTGATGTCAAGTTAAAAGCCAAACAAAAAAATACAGATTTTGACTTCAAGAAATTTCTATTTTAACTAACTCTTCAGACAAAATACATAAAAACAAATCAAGAAATACAGGTTCTATAACTGCCTAAGAATAAAATGAAAAGTAACTACTATTAAAAGCAAGTACTAATGGAGAGTAAAGTTAAGCATAGTAAGTAGTGTGATCATTACCAGTTGTCAAGTCTGAAAGCTGTTTTGTCCACACATGATCCTTGCCATCACCACAGACATTGTCTGAACTCTTCCTTCTCCAGTTTGTGGATTCTCTCACCAGCCCTTAGAAACGATCTCTGTTCTGTACAATTTTGACTAAAACACAAGGCTCAGTCTGTTTCAGTTAAAAGTTTTATATAACTAATGCAAAAAAGCACTCCCAAATGTACTTAATGAAAAAAAAAAGCAATTTATTGGCTCAAGGAGGTGAATAGTCCAGATGTAGCTTAATCTAGGGCTCAAATGATATGATCAGGGCCCATTTTACTTTCTGTGCTCTTAGTTCCTTTTTCAGTTTTGGCTTCATTCTCAAGCCATCTTTCCTCTTAGCCACTAAATTAATTCCAGCAACCACTAAGCTATTACCCTGGAGATTTATATTCAGAGAAAGAGATTGATAGAAATCCTGGAATTTCAAGCAGAAGTTTCAACTGTGACTAGCCTGACTTGAGTCAAGTACATTTCCTTGATTTATCTGTGGCCGAGGATAGAATGTGTGGATTGGTTTACCCTAAATCCTATTCTCCACTGTATCATGTCATCCAAAGTAGACAGGCCATTAGTACAAGTAGATAATTCCCAGAAGCAAAATAGGCATATTATAGACATAGGAAAAGAGAATGAATACGGGATGGGCAAAAAGGAAAGAAAGAAGAAAGGGAAGGACAGAGAAAGGAAAGAAGGAAGGAAGGGAGGGAGGAAGGAAGAGAAGAAAGGCAAAATGGGAAAGAGGGAAGGGAGGGAGGGAAGAAGGAAAATAGTCCACTGAGACACTGGTGTGTTGGTCAGTGTTTAAAACCAGCTCTCGAACAGCAAAACAAAGCAAAAAAAAAAAAAAAACCTGTCTTCTCTATAGTGTTTGACAATTTCCATGCTGCAAATTTTCCCACCATGATGATTTGAAGGTATCAGGTCACTGAATGCAGAGTTGGGAAAAGACATGCAATTGATAGACACAATTGACATCAATAATCTCTAAAGCAATGATAACAGTACAACATAGTAGAATAGTTAAAAAGTGATATATGCTCATTATTTATTAACTTTGTTTTTAGTGTTATTTATTTGCTTATAAGTTTATATAAGTTAATTTTTAATAATGCTTATGTTTAACAATCATCTCACAAAATACTTGAAATTTTAAAAATTGGGTCATCCATGCTGGTATAGGCTAGCTCTAGCACATCACTGACAGAGCATCTTTCTCAATTACTTTAAAAAAAAAAAAAACACTCACAGAAAGCCAACTATGTATGTGCAGTGGTCTCTACTAAAGCTTTGGTGGAGCAAAGGAGGTTTTGTATTAAAACCACACACAAAATAACCTTTCAAGTCAACCATTATAAATTCCTGTTCTTGGAACTTCTTCATCCCCTGCCTTACTGTGACTTTCACAATTTCTCCCATTTCATTTCACTTCAGGAAGCACTCCCATTTCTCAGATTCTTAGAGATTTTGCTCTTCTCCCAGTTATATCTCTGTCAATGTGTTCCTGCAACCCCACCCACCGGAAGCCTCTCCCTCTCTGGCGAAGAGTGATTTAACTGTACTGGGCTCCCACACCCAAACACAAAGGCAGGCCTCTCAATGTATTTGCAACCCAAAATATGGTAGAGTTCAAAAATAATGTGGCAGAGTTTATAAATCTACAGTGCCTGGCCACCTGCTTCAGAAACAGCCAGAGTTGTTTAAAATGCTAATTCCTTAGTCCTGATACAGATCTAATTAGACTCTTTGGGGGAGAGGATCTTGATAGTTCCTTGTTTATGAAACACTTCAAGGTGTTTTAAATGGACACGAAAGTACAATACCATCAATAACAAGTTGGACAGAACTACAGGCTATCTACGTAAAAGTTAATCCCCATTTGTGCATATAGCTCTTCAATCTGTATTGTGTGCTACAATGTCATTCTCCCCAATATCTCTACAACCACCTGAGTAGCCTAGCCATTCTCGAAAAAGACAGCTCTTAGCAGCCCTTTTGATCTTCGTCTAGCCTCCTGACCTTCATTTAACTGTCTCTACTTAAATTTAGCTGTTTCTTCCCCTAGGCAATATAGCACTCAGCTCATCCCTTCAGTACTTAAGGGATTGTTTATCCATCTACTTTCCCTAAAAGACGGCAATTCCTTTGAAATTCAAGACTGCTTCCTCTGCATCTGTGAATCACCTGTACTTAGCATAACGCCTGACAAATAATATGCATTTCATAATCCCTGCTTACAGATGGAAGTAAATGAAGAAAGAGAGAGGGAGGAGTAAGAGAAAGGGAGGGTAAGAGAGGGTAGTGATAGTAAAAAAAAAAAAAAAAAAAAAAAGAACAGAAGCTGGGGGAAAACAGAATAAAATGGAGGTACTTGCTTTAAATTCTCATTTGGGCTTGAACTCCTGTTTCATTGAATAATATATTATTTTGCTCTCAGGAATTTCAGAACTCTAAAATAAAAGACCCTGAACTGGTATTAGACTAGAAATTTCTATTACTTCAGGTGTCCATAAAAATTTCGGGTTTTAGCATTGTTTATAATTTATAAATTTAACAACTCAACAAACACATTTTTCACTTTTTCATATGTATTTCAGTAAATATTTTATGTCAAATAAGCATAACGTTTACAAATCCGGTACAATAAAGTACCAGGATTGGAAATGAAGAATCGAATTCCAGGCTGGCTGAGATTACATGCAGCCTCCTCCAGCGATCAAAAACTAGAGCTGCTCCAAGTCTTCTGTGGAAACTCTTCCCCGTTATTTTTTTAAGAAAAACAAGTGAAGCTATTTCTCTGGTTTTAAAGAGCCACCCCCTAAGGCCTTCCATATCAGTTTGTTCACAGGTCCCTCTATGTCCCCAAGTATTCTTAGAAATCTGCCAAGGTCCAAACTGAAAGGATATCCATTACATTTGTGAGTTCTGTTAGACAATTTTAGTGCCCGTGTTTGCATTTCATTTATAATTAAGCTGCCTGCAGGCAATTCTACTTTAGATGCCACAGGCAAATAAATACAAGACAGAGCCCAACTTTACATGTAAATACTGTATTTTGCATCAAAGCCAAGTGAAGGCCAAATGATACTAGAAAGTGCTACATGACTGAATGTTTCCCACCTATTAAAATAGGAAAAAATGGTAGGAAATTTGAAGCCACAGAGGGCAACCAGCAATTGGGTCATGCCAGAAATTAAAGGAATGGCAACAAAACAATCAAAATCATAGTCACAATGGGAACTGCAATTTAGTTTCAGCAAAATCTTACTTGTCATGTTATTATGTACGTTTGAATTTTACTGTTTTTTTCAGAAATGCTTATTTTTCATGTGTAAATTTTATTTTAGTTTTTAAAGTTGAATAAGAGTAAAAAGCATAAAGAGTTTATTCCCTTTTTGGGGTGAGCTATATAAACAACAGTATAATAAAACTATGAAAAATTATTTTCCCTTTACAAAGAAATATTTCATTATAAGCACAGTGTTTTTTATTTTTTAAGATTTTTTATTTATTTGTTTGACAGAAAGTGCAAGAGAACACAAGCAGGGGGAGCAGCAGAGGGAGAGGGAGAAGCAGACCCCCGCTGAGCAGGGAACCCCACCTGTGGCTTGATCTCAGGACCCTGGGATCATGACCTAGCTGAAGGCAGACACCCAACTGACTGACCCACCCAGGCACACCAACCAAGTGCAGTGTTAACACATCATCTAGTACTCAGGACAAATGCCAAACTTTGTTGTGTTACATGTGATTGTGGTATGAGTTTGATAAAGACTTGCTAACTACAAAGTGCCCTCCTTTCGCACTCTCATGTTTATTTCCGTGCTTAGCTTTACGTAACACATTGCATTACAAATGTTTCCTCATAAGGAATAGTTGATGGTTAAGAGCGTGGGCCCTGTAAGTCCATCTAAACTGACAACTTGAATGGGCTACTCATTCTCTGTGGCAGAGACTTGTCAGATGTTCACCAATCCCTTTCCTCCTATGAGCACACAGGCAACTACATTTCCCAGATTCCTTTGTACTAAATTGAAATGATATGACTGATATGGCCAATGGATATGAGGGAAATGATGTTCACCAATAATTCCCTTAAGCAATCCCCATAGTCACCCTAAACCCTCCATGATGACATTGAGAACTAGGCATCACGGATGCTATGGTTGCAATACAGTAGCTGCAGGATGAAAGCAAGCTGGATTTCTGAGCCGCCACCTGGAAGAGGACTTCCTGAACCATGTGAGAGTAGGACATGCACAAGAAATAGACCTGTTAGGGCACCTGGGTGGCTCAGACGGTTAAGCGTCTGCCTTTGGCTCAGGTCATGATCCCAGGGTACTGGGATCGAGTCCCGCATCGGGCTCCCTTCTAGGTGGGGAGCCTGCTTCTTCCTCTGCCTCTCTCTCTCTCTCTCTCACTCTCATAAATAAATAAGTAAAACATTTTAAAAAATTAAAAAAAAAAAGAAATAGACCTGTTGGGGTCCCTGGAGTTAAGTGTCTGCCTTCAGCTCAGGTCATGACCCCAGGGTCCTGGGATTGAGCCCCACATTGGGGTCCCTGCTCAGCGAGGAGCCTGCTTCCCCCTCTCCCACTCCCCCTGCTTGTGCTTGCTCTCTTGTTGTCTCTGTCAAATAAATAAATAAAATCTTTAAAAAAGAAGAAAGAAAGAAAGAAAGAAAGAAAGAAAGAAAGAAAGAAAGAAAGAAAGA
>NW_027397066.1:49829387-49831241 GCF_003265705.2 Callorhinus ursinus | reverse complement strand
AGAAAGAAAGAAAGAAAGAAAGAAAGAAAGAAAGAAAGAAAGAAAGAGAGAAAGAGAAAGAAAGAAAAGAAAAAAGAAAAGAAAGAAACCTTGTAGATATTTATTCTTTAAACCCTTATGATTCTGTTATTTCTTAGATAAAGCAGCACGGCCTCACCTCTCCTGGCTAGTAGAATAACCACAGAAACTTTGTACAAGTTAACCTCAGTGATCAGTGTCACAATTTCCTCATCTGTAAGACAAGAGTAAAGTACCTATCTCACAGAATAAGGGTGAAAGTCAAATGAGTTAATTCATATAAACCTCTAAGAATAAAACCTGATGCCCAGTAAGCGTTATTCGGAGTCTCTCTCCCCTAGTCTGCTGTAGTTCCTTAAACTCGATGTCTTTGTCTCACTCACTTTTTGTTTCCAACACCTTTTTATAGTGTTTGGCACATAGTGGGTACTAGCTAGATAAATGTTTGCTTCAGTGATAAATCTAGTATCTCCACAAAATTGAAAGTCCTATCAAATTCATCTCTGGATTTGTGTTCAGTTTATACTGATGCTCAGGCTTATAACAATTATTAAGAATTCACTGCAGCAAACACACAATATCATTTTCTGTAGTCCCTTATCCTTTCTCCTGGATCTTCTTATTCTCCATTGTTCTCTACTCTCAAGCATTTAAATACAGAGCTACAGTTGAAAAGTCATTAAATAGAACTAATTTAATTTAAACTGAATACCTTAATTTAAGTACCTTTATGTAGAAGAGGTCTTCCTGTGTCATCTATAGGATTATTCTCAAATTATAGGAGACATGCAAAATTGAAACTCTATATATTCATAAGTTAAATAATTCTAGTGCATTTCATTATTAATCAGTTAGTGTAGAGAAAGATGAGCTTATAAGACTTAACCTTTCCTTTGCCTCATCTTCACAGACCTGTAACATGCTTTTCCGTCCTACAGCTAAAATGAGATGCATCCAGCTCTTCATTATGCTGAGATACATCTTCCTGTGAGCTGTCACTGCTGCTTTCCTTTGGGATCTGCTCTTCTGCTTATTTACGTATTAGTACGTGCACCAGGTGCTTAGGGCAAAATTCAAAGTTACTCTATTAGCATGTCTAGCAAAAACAGAATTATTGAATAAATATATTAATTCATTTATCTGTGGATTTCAAATATGCATGCCACTATCCCAGTTTCCATAGCAGGTTGAATTGAGAATATCAGATAAATGATCTGAGATGTGAAGTGAGGGGCTTTTCAAATTAATAGGATAGCAGGATTTGTTCAAGTGCTCAGAAAAGACTCACAAATACCACAGCATGTTGTGCAGGAAGGAACTGCCGAGCATTTAGAAAAATCAAAATGCTGAGTTATTAAATTGCTGAATTTACCAATAAACCCACCTTACTCAGCTACATTCAAACATCCACAAGAGGGCATTTCTTAGAGGCATCTTTTAAAAGACAATTAACTATGTTTCTTGATTATAATAGAGACAAGTAGACTGATGAATAGAAAGATTAAATAATTTCTACTTGTAATCATAATTAGACAATGATAAAAGTATACAACAAATGTAACTTCCTATATTCTGCAGCATTTTTTAAAAAGTAAACTAATATTAAAAATTAAACAAGTAGAAGAAAGAATGAAGAGTTTTGTAAGTGGTCAGATTATGTTCAATTTTAAGTGTTCTCTTTATTTTTTCTACTTTTAATATGTTTATTTATTGAGCTTTATTTTTCCCCTAGATATTTTCAAATTATTTTTTTATTATTAACATATAATGTAATTTGTTTCAGAGATACAGGTCTGTGATTCATCAGTCTTATACAATACATAGAAGTGTTCTCTT
>NW_027397066.1:49810711-49829377 GCF_003265705.2 Callorhinus ursinus | reverse complement strand
GCTTTTTTCTTCAAACTAATTCTAATTTCAACTTTAAAGTTCATTTTATGAAATTGTTAAAAATAGAAACAGAACTATTTATGTTTGGGAAGACTGAACTAATATGAATCTATTTACTAAGATGCATTTATCGGGTGCCTGGGTGGCTCAGATGGATGAGTGTCGGCCTTCAGCTCAGATCATGATCCCAGGGTCCTGGGATCGAGTCCCGCATCAGGCTCCCTGCTCAGGGCAGAGCCTGCTTCTCCCTCTCCCTCTGCCATTCCCTCTGTTTGTGCTCTTCTGTCTATTTCTCTGTCAAATAAATAAATAAAATCTTTAAAGAAAAATAAATTAAAAAAATAAAGTGCATTTACCAGGGAAGCATCTAGATAATCAAAGATAATCTTTCTTCATATGTTTTTCTTATTAATAGTAATCTACCGTACTGGACACTGGAAAGGGGTAGTACGGAAAAAAAAATTGGTATTCCAATCTGGTAAATGTCGTCTCATCCAATAATATAAATAGTCACTGTGGATAACTCAGTCTTTTTTTTTTCCTCCTTGATAAATGTTTAATCTTTGAGGTTCTCTTCATTCTTACCAGATGACATCTACAGTAGATACAGAAAGTAGGGCCGTAAGTAATTTCCTATTTTGGGAGCACATGCATCAAATCTGCAGGGATGAGACTCTGTACAATCCTCTGGCTCATCTCATTTCCATAATGATGCCTCTTGGCTCCTGCACACTGAGTGTGATGCTGGCATCCAATTCTGAAATTTGAGGCTGGTTAATAACTGGGATGAATCAGATGTATCTCAGGAAAAGTGGTTGGTGACACACACACACACACACACACACACACACACACACACACACACCCTTGATTTAGTGCTTGGGGCACATACAACTTACATAATGGCTGTGAAAGGGAAACAAAAGCAAATATGAACTATTGGGACTTCATCAAGATAAAAATCTTCTTCAGAGTGAAGGAAACAATCCACTAAACTAAAAGGCAACCTATGGAATAGGAGAAGATATTTGCAAATGACATATCTGATAAAGGGTTAGTATCCAAAAATCTATAAAGAACTTATCAAACTCAACACCCAAAAAACAAATAATCCAGTTAAGAAATAGGCAGAAGACATGAAGAGACATTTTCCCAAAGACATACAGATGGCTAATAGACACAGAAAAGATGATCAACATCACTCAGCATCAGGGAAATGCAAATCAAAACCACAATGAGGTATCACCTCACACCCGTCAGAATGACTAAAATGAACAACACAAGAAACAACAGGTGTTAGTGAGGATGTGGAGAACGGGACACCCTCTTGCACTGTTGGTGGAAATGCAAACTGATGCAGCCACTCTGAAAAACAGTATGGAGTTTCCTGAAAAAGTTAAAAATAGAACTACCCTATGATCAGCAATTGCACTGCTAGGTATTTACCCAAAGGATACACAAATCCTAATTCAAAGGGATACACACACACCCATGTTTATAGCAGCATTATCCATAATAGCCAAATTATAGAAACAGTCCAAATATCCATTTATCCACTGATGAATGGATAAAAAAGAAATGTTATTCAGCCATATAAAAGAATTAAATCTTCCCATTTGCACTGATGTGGATGGAGCTAGAGTGTATTATGCTAAGTGAAATAAGTCAGTCAGAGAAAGGCAAATACCATATGATTTCACTCATATGTGGAATTTAAGAAATGAAACAGATGAACATATGGAAAGGAAAAAAAAACAGAGAGGGGCAAACCATAAGAGACCCTTAACTGTAGAGAACAGACTGAGGGTTGATGGTGGGAGGTGGGCCGAGGGGATGGGTTAGATGGGTGATGGGGGATATAGGAGGGCACTTGTGATGAGCACTGGGTGTTGTACGTAAGTGATGAATCACTAAATTCT
Source organism: Callorhinus ursinus (assembly GCF_003265705.2). Taxonomy (NCBI): domain Eukaryota; kingdom Metazoa; phylum Chordata; class Mammalia; order Carnivora; family Otariidae; genus Callorhinus; species Callorhinus ursinus. Next base: position 49,827,458 of record NW_027397066.1, on the reverse strand, counting down.
ACTCCTGAAACTAATATTACACTATAAGTTAACTAACTGGAATTTAAATAAAAACTTGAAGTTTAAATACACACACACACACATATATGAACGTTCAACGACATTCAAAATGGTTTTGTGAGACTAATGAAAGGGAGACCTCTGATACCTTTGTGATTTTAATGAAGACACGTGTGGATCAATAACAAACATCAAAAAAATCTTAAAAATAAAATTTTAAAAATGTAAAAAAAATACTGGCTGTGATTTTCGTTTTTTTTTCCAAAGCAAAACTGTTCTACACTAAAGACCTCAACAGCAGAATTTCTCCCCCTTCTCCATGGCTCCCTTTGGCTATCCACCGACTCTGACTCAACAATTGCCTCATCCCTGCTTGAGGAGTGGAGGAATTTCTGAGTCCCTTCACACTAGGCGGGATCCTAGGGAGGCTTGGGAGCACTATATCTGTGTGCTAGCTGACCGATGTGCAGGTGCCCCAGGCTGTGTCAGGGAAAACTGAGAGCTGGTCTCTTCACAGAGCCCCATATGGCAAGTGAAATCTGGCCCAGAGCAAAAGGATCACGATAAAAATGTCTCACTGAGTGCTCCCCCTCTCTGTACCCAATTCTGCCCACAATTACAGGAAGGTCAAATGGTGCTGGTCATCTGCTCCATTTCCCCCTCCAGGCAAAATTTCTTCCAAGCGCTGTTCTCCCTTCTGGTGGTGGCACATACCTACACTTCGGCTGGGGGGCCATTATAGCCTGAGATAAGTACAATTGCTTTCCACTGTCCAGTTCTCTAAGAAAATAAATGAAACACACTTTTAATTAATACTCTCAAAATATTGAATTACTCATTTTATCACCCCAAAATTAGATTTTTTTTCCTCTAAAGACTACATTGGATCTCTTGTTATTCCCCTTTCAGCTCTCTTGATCTTTTCTCTCAAATATCAGGCCAAGACCATTGTTAAATATTGAGGTAGATCCACAAAAAATAATAAAACCTTGTACTAATAATAAAGGCTTTTATTAATTAATAAAACCTTTTGCCTCATCTAATAACCTAGGACTCACCACTGTGCAAAACTGAAATAAAAGCATTAATTGAAATGCAGTGTAATACAAGTCATGTTCAAAGAAAATGCAACATCTTATAGGAACAAAACACTATTCTATACATTATCTCATTTGATCCTCAGAAAAATCACCTTGGACATCAGTGCTTTCTTTTCTGTTTTTACAGATGATGAAATAAGATCAAGTTTTACTTAAATAATAAAAACCATAAAGTGGTAGATAAAGAGCCACTGTACCATTTTACGATGTTTTCTGCCACATAATTTGAGTGATATTAAGAAGACATTTATAAACAGATGGCAATTTATGAGCTTAACATTTAACTAATGACAAGAGCAAGTTAGAATTCTAGTAGCATTTCCACTTAGATGCTTGCTAGGCACACTCATATTTCATCCTCCCAGTAACACAGTAGACTAATCCAGCTCTGGACGTTTACAGAAATGGGGGGGGGGGCAGGGCTAAAATTAAGTAATTTCTATCAAGATACCAAGGGAAGGAGATAAGATTTGTCTATGAATGAACTTTATATTCCTAGAATGTTAAGATTATGTGGCACTTTCAATATGAAGATAAGAAACATGGAATTCAGTGCTACCCCCACCTCCAAACCTAAGGAAACATTTACTTATTAGAAGTTGAGAAGCAGAAACAAGTGTTTCTTTAGAAATGCAGAGGATCCCAAAAGCCAATCCAGCACTAATACCTCTGTACAGGTATTCCCAAGGATGTTCACCAAAATTACAGAGTTCATTTGAAGTCATTAAAACAACAGAAAGACCTCCCTTCAGTTTTAAACTGGTTTATTTCATCTGATTCCAAAGGTTATTCATCAATGCCTGTTCTGTATCATAACACATAGTTAATCAAAGTATTCTACGGACTGGATTATCCTATTGGCCAGCTGTTTTGGATAATCATAAATCTACTCTGTCTAAAAATTCTTAAATGTTTGACACTGTGTAAAAAATAGTGATGTTTGATTTATTTTATTAATATGTTTGACATAGACTATACATGACTAATTAAACTATCACAAAAATGAAGACACAAATTTAAAGTTACTATGACATCCAAAAAAAATTAAGTTACATGTAAAAATCTTATTTTTAAGATCATATATCATTTAAAAAATTAATTCAACTATATGGTAATTTCACTTTTAATTAAAGAAAGGTTTTGGTTTCAATTATTTATCTAACCGAATGTATTGAACACATACTATGTCCCAGGAGATTTAGTGGTTAATAAAACCAACTATTTAGTACTCTTAAGCAGTTCATAATCTGATGCAAGCCACAGACCACAACAAGCAAACAATTTTACATAGCAATAAATCATATGAAGGAAATAAAACTAGTTGCTGAAGCACAGAATCATAGAGTGAGCCCACAGTGGGACAGGGATAAAGGCTAATTTAAATTATGAGGTCAGAGAAATTCTAACTGCAGAGGGAAGATTTGGGCTAACGACCTGAGTACCAGGGGTGCCTGGGGGGCTTAGTCGGTTAAGTGCCTGACTGGTGATTTCAGTTCAGGTTGTAATCTCAGAGTTGTGGGATCGAGCCCCACAACGAGCTCCATGCTCAGCGGGGAGTCTGCTTGAGATTCTCTCTCCCTCTCCGTCTGCCTCTGCCTCTCCCCACCACTCTCCTGCGTTCTCTCCCTCTCTCTAAAATAAATAAATAAATCTTAAAAAGAAAAAGAAAAAGACCTGAGTGCTTCAGAAAACAGCTGTGACATCGGGTACTAGAACATATGAGGTTGGAGACACAGGCAGGAATGAGACTGGAGTGTTCTAAGGATGGAAAGTAAGGCAATGTGTTTGAAGAACAGGGATTGGAGAGGTGAGTAGAAGAAAAAGTGTCCGTGAATTGGGCACCAGCCAAAACACAGAAATCCTTTATGCTATCGTCAGGGGATTAAATTTTATTCCAAAGGCATTAAAGGACAATTGGAAGTTTTTAAGAAGGAGAGTGTCATAATCTAACTTGAGATTTTAAAACATAGCTGCTCTATGGAGAAAGTTTTGAAAGAAAGACAAATTTCAGCCATAAATTTTAAAAGAATAATTAGGATAACAAAATTTCCTGTAACTGGTATCTTAGAATACCTGATTCATAATATGATCAACAAAGATTTATTTCTCACTCTGAACCTTTAAAAGTTTCTCAGTGGAGATAACCTTTTCTGCCTGTGGATGTAAATGTAGTCAAATCTCATGAATTTCTGCTTTGTCTTGGTCAACAGACATTTCTCCAGTGCAATACAAGTCAGCTATTACTCTAATGCTTTAATATCTACTTAAAATCAGAAGTTTTCAACACCTTCCAAACTCAGATTTCTAATAGATATTGCCTGCCTTTGGGAAAGGGGTGAAGTCAGCATCTATATACTCTCTCCCTGTTCTACTGCTCTACCTCTTCCCAGCCAATGCTATGAACTTTGGCTAAGGCTAAAGAAAACATGGAAGGCTAGGTGGTGGGGAGGCTGTCTGGGGGCAGGAGTTGCTAAGAAAAGGTAAAGAATGGAAAAGGCAATTCTCATCATTTCCCTTGGGTGTGTGACTTTATGCTCTGTGGGCTTGGTGGATGTTCAAAGATGTTACCTTCTCTCACAGGGTTTCTTAAGTCCTTCAGAGAATTTAGCGACTCTTCTGTCAACTCCTTGACCCGCGGGTACCTCTATTCTAATTCTGGATGATTGTCACACCTTTGTAAGCCCACCTCCAGCACCAAATATTTCGGAGGATATAAGTCATTCTCAAAGCTGCCATTTTCATCCTGCTGCTGAAGAGACATGATAGCTTGGCTGAGTCTGCTCCAGTTTTAGGTATCTTCCAAGTCTCAGACTGATATTACTTGTGTCCCCTCTGTAGGTTTCAGAGAGGTGAATGAGGTGGGAAGCCAGGGGACCTTTGGGGAAAGCAACCTCTTTCCTCAAAGAAATAATTTCATCAAGTCTTCTTGCCTTCCCTATAATCTGGACCTTTTATTCTGTCCTTGATATGGCTGAAGGATCCAAAGATGTGGACTATTGCCTTTTGTAAATTCTGTGTATGGCCATTTACCCCAGTTACTTTGGAGTCTGCCATTTATTATTACTGACATCTCATTTAAGGTAATGCAGACACTGTAATTGTACTACATACCTGATCTTTTCTAGGAACTTTACTGTTAATAACTTTGATTGGCATGAACACATTGTTTTGTTTCCACTAGTTCATCAAGAAACATGAATTTGTTCATATTTTGTGTTAAGGATACAGCTTTGAAAAAAGGGTAAGTTGTTTGTTCTAATCAAGCATGCTTCCTATTGGGGAAAACGGACTTTATCTGAGTAAATAAACAAATAAGCAAAACAACTTAAGATGATGATATGAGCCCTGATAGAAGTAAAGAGTGTGCTTGTGATAGAGAGCAGTGGACCACAGATGAGAAAGGGCTGGTAGGGAAGCCTGCTAGTGATGGGATGGCCAAAGACAGCTTCTCTTAGCAGGTAAAATAGGAGACTTTAAGGACGAGGAGGTAACAAATCCTGAGAGAAGAAGGAAAATAGTTTTCTAGGCCCAATGGAACAAGAAGTACAAAAGCCTCAAGATGGGAAAAGTATTGAAAGGATCAAGGATCTAGGAGGCTAGTGTGACCAAACCACAAACAGCAAGGACGGAACTAGCTCAGGATGAGAGCGGAGAAAATTTTACCAGTACAAATTATTTGAAAAGTACTTAACATTCCTTTATGAAATCTAGATTGACAGTGTGTCTCCTCTGATATTCACATTAATACATATAAAATACGTTAATTTCAATAGGAGAGCTAATTAGTGTCTAGCTTGATTTGTCAATGATCATTTAAACTAGGCCTTGAAAGAAAGAGATCCACTTTCAGGGATATGATTCAATTCTTTGCTGAACAAAGAAACTCCAAAACCCTCAGGGTGTAGAACTGTTTCCCTAATGCAGTATGCTGAAGAAAGACAGCCCACTGTGCTCAGAGTGAATTTAGCTGCCAAATATCTGCAACGAAAAACTTTGCAATTTGCTGAAGCAAATATTCTACTATGAAAATTTCAAATGGAAGAACTGCATAGCTCACAGTCTAAAGCAGTTAAAAACAGACATCTAAAAACTCTGCACATTTAATCAAACAAATAGCCATACATGATGCTTAGAAAATAACATCTATCTGGGGGAAAGAGATTTTTAAAGACAACGCCTCAAACTAAGAAAGATCCCAATGCATATCAGGTTTCACTATAAAATTGAATCCCAGCTTAAGTTTGCAAATATTTTGGAACTGAGCCCAGAACAAGTTCCACATGAGCCCCAAGGTGGAGCTTCACACATCTATTTAAATTTCTCTCTGACTAGAAGAATTGCTTTTCTGGACCAAATTTCTGGACAAGAGGTAAGCATCTTGAGCATCAATGCACCTCTTTTTTTTCAGGCAAAATTATTCACTTCCTACTCTCAGCTCCCTTGACATTTTATAAGTATCTGTTACTTTCCTTCTCCTATTGAAATCTAGTTAGTTGACCTTGTGTCTGTCCCTCATCTCCCCTTCCCTAACTTTTGAATCTCCACCGATGAGGTTATATGCTCAACAGATTTTTAGGTTTTTTGTATTTGAAACTCCGTGTGATGGTTAAATTTATGTGTCAGTGTGGCTAGGCTATCATGCCCAGATGTTTCATCAACTGCCAATCTTGATGTTGCTTTGAAGGTAATTTGTTTTGATGTGATTAATATTTAAATCACTAGACTCCTAGTAAAGCAGATTACCTATCATAATGTGGATGAGCCCCATCTAATCAGTTGAAGGCCTTAAGAAATAAAACTGAGGTCCTTCAAACAGGAAGTTGGCCTCCAGATTATCTTCAGACTTGAGCTGAAATATCAACTCTCCTCTGGGTCCCCAGCCTGCCAGGATGCTGTAAAGATTTCAGATTTGCTAGCCCCCAAAATTGCATGAGATAATTCCTTAAAACCTCTTCCCCTACTTCCCCATCCTTTGTGTGTTTATATCCCATTGGTTCTGTTTCTCTGGAGAACTCTAATGCGTTCAGTAAATTTTGAATTAATGAATGAATAAGTCACTAAGTCAGTCGTCAATCTAATAAGATGGAGAATGTGAATTGAAGAACAGTTGATAAAGGGGGAAAAATCATGTAAAACATTTGCAATTTCAGATTTCTCCAAAATCCACTTGCAATTTCAGATTTCTCCAACTCCAAAATGCTGGGCCTAAAAATTAAACTGATTTTTATGCTTTGTTTTAACTGAGCTCCATGTAGCTCCTGGTTCCTTTGTGATATTTGGGTTGAGGAGAGGTGAGTGGATTTAGGACAGTCAGATCTCACCGACAGAGGAACTGTCAAGTGACAGGTCTCAGAAGGGCCTGTGCAATGAATTGGTTGGGAAAAAGCAGGAATAAATAGCACATTTCTCTGACAGCCTCCAGGTTTTACTTTTACACACTTTCTCTACCTTTATAGTTTTAATAACTTTCCTGTCAACATACTTTCTTTTAAAAGTGTTGATATGTGGCATTTCAGGGAAAGGTGCTCAGGAGAAGAGCAAATCAGATCTGCTTTTGTCTGTCATTCAGACTGGATGTGACTGGGATAAACTTTTGTTGTATAGATCTATGTTTTCTATATTTCCCCTGCCCCTTTAGCATCTCAGCATCTAGTGAGCCTAGAGGAGTAGGCGGTGGTAGTGGGGGAAACCCCAATATCTCTAGGTGGGATTCTGAACTGAACCAAGTTCAGACCTACCTAAGTATGACTGTGACTAATGATATCCCTGGGAAGGAAGGATTCCATTTGCTTCAAAAATCTTTTAATTCTCTTCGATTAGAAAATCAATAATATCCAGACAGAATTATTTTTATTCTAGAAAATTGTAAGATTCATTTAAAGTCATCCTAATTGAAAGAAAACATAGCTCAACGTGATAATCTTCTTTAAATCTTTATCCAATGAATGCAAAATACTTGATTTTAAAATTATAAAATTTTAATACTATTATATTATCAACATTAAACAGAAAAAGTATTAAATTATTTAAATTTTTTAAAAAAATTATCAGGGCACCTGGGTAGCTCAGTTGGTTAAGCGGCTGCCTTCAGCTCAGGTCATGATCCCAGGGTCCTGGGATCAAGTCCCGCATGGGGCTCCCTGCTCGGCAGAGAGCCTGCTTCTCCCTCTCCCTCTGCCTGCCTCTCTGCCTACTTGTGCTCTCTCTATCTCTGTCAAATAAATAAATAAAATCTTTAAAAAAATTATCTATTTTGACTCTAAAGTTAAATCCAACTTAAAGTTATAATGGTAGATTACAGATTAGATTTTAATACTCAATATTTGAAAAATAACACATATTGTATAATTTTCTAGGAAGCAGTAAGTACATTTGGGATGTTAAGTTACTCCTTATGCTTGCATAAATCTGAATTATTGGTAAGTTACAAATAGAGTATTATGTTTAAAGCTGTTTTAGAAATCAGAGCAAATGGAAATGAAAATAAATACAATCTTCCCATCATTAGGCATTAAGTAAAATACCACCTATTATCAGCCTTTTCTTTCTATAGCTGCATTACATAGCAGGAAACACTCATTCTTTTGAATTATCCCTTTTTTAGAGAGGCTTACCAACTCCTCCCTATCACAGATACTTCTGAACTCTATGTCCACGATTTCTTATTTATACATTCTTTTTTCTGCATTTGTTTTTGTCTCTTTTAGGAGCTTAAGATGTCTCAACTCACTTCACTTTCTGCTATTTCTGATCCAACCTCAGAAACTTTTCAGCTTTTATGGGAAGATAAATTTGAAAACAACTAGGCTCATTACATCACCCTCACTTTCTTGTTTAATGAAGAAAAACTTGTGGAAGTTAAGAAAATGATAGCTATTGTGTAATTTTGAAGTGAAAAAAAAACTTTCTAAGCCTGATGTCCTGAAACTATAAATAAAAAGCAGTAAAAAATTTAATACATAAAAATTAAGAACATATGTTAAAGACAGATATATAGAGTGTAAGTCAAAAATAAATGACAAACTATGGTAGTCATACTACATATAAGAATGAATAAACTTATTTAATATAAAAGAAGTTTTTACAAATAAAATTTTTTAAAAATTTTAAAAACACATTATAGGACATAAATATGAAATGTGTGGATAAAGGACAGTAAATGTATGATACTTTTTCAGCCTCATGAAAATAAAATGAATAAACAACTTTTAAGACACCATTGTAAAAAATGTTTTTTTACGTTATTGTTATGAGTATAGATTAGTGAAAATTCTAGGCTGCACCTTGGAAATATGTATAAAAATTTTATTTTTTTAAAAGATTTTGTTTATTTATTTGAGGAGAGAGAGAGAGTACCAGCAGGGAGGAGGGGCAGAAGGAGAGGAAGAAGCAGGTTCCCCGCTGAGCAGGGAGCCCAAAGCAGGACTTAATCCCAGGACACTGAGATCATGACCTGAGCCAAAGGCAGATACTTAACCAGCTGAGCCGCCCATTAACCCCTATAAAAATTTTAAATGTGCAAATATATTTGGCCGAACAATTTCAATTTTAGGAATTTAGCCTACAAATAAAAACACAGACATGCGAAAATGTAGTTACAACTAATGTCTGTTACAAATTTATTGTAAATAACTAAATCTAAAAACAACCTAATTGTCCTCTGTCAGGCTAAATAATGATTTATTGGGGTTTTTAAAGGAACCTAGTAATTAGTTGTTTTCCCACTTTCTTCTTCACCTTATTCCTGAACAGATTGATATTTGAGTACAATAATGTTATCATTAACATCAATACAGGGTGAGTTAGGGCACATAGCTTAATTTGAGAATGAAATATTTCAATCCAACAGTGAATGCCAGCATTAAACAGACACAATTAGTCAAGCATTGGATAACTGGTCTCAGGCAAACTTCCCCATGAGGGCTTAACAGATGACCCAGGAACACTTAGAGCATAAAAAGTAGAAGCTAACTCCCGGTGCCTGGGAAACTGGTGAGGTTTCTTTCTGTGTTGCTCTTCCCTTGGGGAGAACCGAGCAGGGGTGGGAGGAAGGCAGAAGGAGAAAGACTAGAAAGGAGTCAGAAGATTTTAGGGAAAATCTCTCAGCAAAATCAAAATTGTGGAACTGCTATCACCCAGAATATTAAGCTTTTTCCTTTTCTTTAAAGCTTGTATTTAATGAGAGTAAATATAATTTGTTAAAACATAAAAAAAAATTTACTTAATAGAATGGCACATTTTTGTGCCATTAAAAATAGTAAACAAAATGTAAAAGTTTATGCATGTGATGGGTTTATTTATGCATAAACATATCCAGAAAGACACATGCAAAAATGTAACCAAGGTTGTTTGTAGGGAGAGAAGCATGCAGGAGATTAATATGGATAAGAGAAAACAGTCTATGGTTAGAGTGGGAGAAACATCTAGGAGGAAATAAAATAATAAAAGTAAAATTAAAGATCAAAACTTAAAGCGAATGGAGGATATGTTATAATAGTATTGAAATAGATAAGTGAAAATTAGTATTTTGAGTTTTTCCTTTTCTATTCCTTTACCCTCTGTTCTGGACAAAGTAGTCCATAGTTGTAATTGATTCATATTTAGATTTAATAAACAAAAGCTCTTTAAATCACATTAACTATTGGATTCTTAAATATGGGGTGAATTTTTAGGGCCAAGACCAGGATCTTATCATTTTCCCATATGCTTAAATAATAGCTACTTTTACTGGTTATGGCTTTGTATTTTTCATCCAACCACATAATTTGTTTTAATCCTTTGTCATGTAGATAATTTAAAATATTGTATGTGTATTATGATAACACAAAGGATCAGACTGTTAAGTCTCACTCACATGACTCAGGGTTCTGACCCAATAATATAGCTTTACAAATAGTTTTGATAATGCAAATAATCTCAATGCACAGGCCAATAACAGAGTTCCAGGATAATGTATGCAACTACATACTTTTCACAGCAGAGAGTTGTCTGGATCATAAAGCATCTGCACCTTCTATTCAGTTAGTTACATAGCTTAGGGGACCCATGAATACACAGTTCTATATTTTTTTTAGCATGACCTATTATAGACAACCTGGTCCAACCTGCAAAGAGCAGCCCATAAAAATCGATTCTTCTACTAGGAAGTATTACTCATTTGTTTGCCATTCTTAAGGTGTTCAAAAGATTAGACTGGGTCAACTTAAAAAAACAAACAAACAAACTTCTTTTCCCAGGGGAAGTTCCCCCTAAAGGAGAGAGTAGATTGAGAGAGAGAGACAGAGAGGGACAGAGAGAGACAAAGAGATAGAGACCTACTGCTTAACCATTTACATGCCAGATCCTTAGATGGATCCCATAAATGATTCCTTTGCAGAAAGACAGATATGCAAATATCAAACACTCAGGAATAGGTATACACAAATTACTCATTTGAGATATAGAGAAGAGAGTGTCATACATTTGTTATCCACATTGGCTGGAGACTTCCTTTTTAATTATCAGTATCTTAAAATACATGTATTTACTAATTTGTAAATTTGCATAATCTTTTACCATATTACGACCATAACTATAAGCAAAGAGCTAGAGTGTGTTAAGTAATAATAGTCTTATGAGGCAGAGTGCAATTTCATGATTTACACAGTTTATAATTGACTAATTGACTAAGGATACATTTCTTTTGACTCATGTTCTTCATGAGTCCAAACTCATGTTTGGCCCATGACTAATGAACTCTGTTAAACAACATAAACTCTCATGCCTGACTAAAATAATCATTAAAAGTGGTATAGTCAGACCAAAGTATATTAATATTAGTTATTATAGTTAATGTGGTAAGTGTAGTAAAGTGTTAATATAATTAAGCATTTGATAGTGATTTTATAGGATATTGTCTGCATTATAAATGTATGTTTTATCATGCTGCTATGATTTTACCGTTTTTTGACGTAACTCTAATAGGATGGCAAGAAAACATCTGGCAGTAGAATTGTTTACAAAATATTTGTATGTATTACAAAAAGCCAAAAAGAAATAGATTTTTTGAACAATTTTCAAAGTCCAGATGTCAAAACCCAGTGAGAATTTTAAAAACTGAAATTTCATTTACATGCCTCTGACACAGCCAGCCAATGCATCCTCAGCTACTATCATACCAAGAGGTATGTCAATCAGTAATCGCCAGGTGAAGGAACTACATTCCTAAAATATGTTCTTTAAGTATTTTTAGTATATTTTAAGTTCTGCTTGTTCTTATTAGAGGACTTAGTATATCTGTCTTCAAAAGCATGCTTATATGTCTTCAAAAGCATTATTCATCTCAATCTTGGATGAAATTAGATAATTTTGAATTAAATTAACTCTCGTTTAGGGCGCCTGGGTGGCTCAGTTGGTTAAGCGACTGCCTTCGGCTCAGGTCATGATCCTGGAGTCCCTGGATCGAGTCCCACATTGGGCTCCCTGGAGTCCGCTTCTCCCTCTGACCCTCTTCCCTCTCGTGCTCTCTATCTCTCATTCTCTCTCTCTCAAATAAATAAATAAAATCTTTAAAATAAATTAATTAACTAATTAATTAATTAACTCTCGTTTAATATTTTTCTCTACATTTCACACAGAATTGAACTGTCACATGACTCTTTACTAACTTGGCATATTAAATTTAAGTATAAGCCAATGATTATTATGCTAATTAGAAAATATATGTAGGCTTTAAAAATGGTCTGAATTGTTTTAATTCACATGTAACCCATTAAGTAAAAACTGCTATTCTAATTAGTAATAATGTAACAAATTAAGATATATAAAATTTGATTGGTACTTTGAAATTTAATCTAATTGGTAATTGCTAATCTAATTAGCAAATGCAATAAACTTAGTGAAGTGTTTCATCTGGAAAAAGAGAAAAATGCAATAATGCCAAAAAAGGAAAGAATAATAAAGAATTTAAATTGGACTCACCTTACCACCTAAGATTTGAACTTATAAAAAGGAAGCTCCTTCTAAGAAGTAACTTAAAATATACTGACTCCAAATCTGTCTTGCATCTCACAAACTATCATGGGAGTCAACATTTTGTTATTCAAAGAACATACCAGATGTACATATCTGTGTCTGATGGTAATAATAATTTTGTAAGTTTGTTAATAAAGAAAAAAATGACAAAACAAATTGGATCGTAGCCATTCCCTGATAGGGAATAGTTGTTGGAAAACCTTCTAGAAAATTATTTATGCAGGCCTTAAAAATCCTGGCACCACCATTCTCACGAAACATATGGCATTAATAGTCTGTATCTATTTTGTTAAACAAAATATAACATCTTATATGTGCTCTTTCCAAGAGATAGCTTGCATATCTGCAATGAACAGGGAAAGAAATGCAACATCTACAAATTCTTTTATTTAAGAATTAGGCTTGATTTAAAAAAAATATGGTATCGATTACTTGCTCTTTGATCTACAAAGTAATCTCAATTTATCAGAGAGTAAATTATCTGAGTCTCAGTGGTCACAGAATTGAGAAAATAAGGTTTCCATAGTAACAAAACCTTTAGTTATTCATGCATTTATTTATTGATTGCCTACTATCAACAAGGCAGTGTTAGATTTGCTGGGGATGTAACACCAAGCAAACAGACAAGGTGTCTGGCTTCAATGACCTTACATAGTAGTGAGGAAGGAATACAATAAACAAGTAATGAATTGAGGTATAATATGATGCCAAAGGTTACAAATGTTAGGAGAAAAATAAAGCAGAGTGAAACAACTGCTACTTTATTTATTTATTTATTTTAGATTTATTTACTTATTTATTTCAGAGAGAGCACACAGAGGGAGAGGAAGAAGCCGACTCCCCGCTGAGCTGGGAGCCCAATGCGAGACTTAATCCTAGGACCCTGGGATCATGACCTGAGCCTGAGGCAGACACTTAGCCAGCTGAGCGCCCTACAACTGCTACCTTAGATAGGATGGTCATGGTAAGCTTATGTGCGGAGCAGAAACTTTACTGATATGAGAGAGAGAACCCTATGATAGGAGCAGGTGTGTTAATTGAGCAGTAAGGACATCAATGTGCTATAACGGAGCAAGGCAGAGGGAGGGTGGTAGAGGATAGCTAGAAAAGTAGATAAAAGATAATCACATGGGTTATTGTAAATCTTACGAAGGATTTGTGGGGTTTTCTTCTAGGCATGGGGAGATATAGGAGGGAATTTTGAGAAGGGGAATTATGATTTATATTTTAAGGAACCATTTTAGTGCTGTGAGAAGAGACTACTGGGGTTGGGGACTAGAATATAAACAGTAGACTTGTTTAGAGTTTATTTCTATGATCAAAGTAAGAGATTTTGTTGATTTCTCTCCAGAGTGGTAGCACTGGAAGGAATCAGAAGTGGTAAAATTTGGAATATATTTTGAAGGAGAGCCATCAAATCTCACTGCTTGATAGGATTCAATATTGAAAGCAAAAGTAATAAGATTTGTTTATCAGGGTGATGTGGTTGTACAAGAAAGAAGTCAAGAATTTCTCCATGATTTTAGCCTGAGGAACAGAACAGATTGTCATTTACTAAAATAGGACTGACTTGGGGAAAGTAAGTTTTTTTTTGGGTGGGAAGTGGAAGATTATCAATAGTTGATTTTGAATGTGTTAATTTTGATTTACCTCTGAGTCAAGAACAATAATATATTAAGTAAAGGATCAGATATATTATCCCAAAAGTTGGGGGAAAAAAATCAAGGCTGAAGAAACCTATTTGAACATGACATATATTTGATCAAAGCTAAGCCGTAGGACTATATGGATCACCTTGGCAGTGCATACAAATAACAAAGAGAGGGGTATTTATGTTCTATCTGGCAGTCTATAGGTACAAAAATACCTCTTGTTGTTGAAACCCACTAAGATTATATATGGAAAATAAACCTTTTTAGGTGATTCAACCTCCTTACTAAAATTACATTACCACAGGAATATCATATCTTCTATAAACGCCTTTGTGTATGTGTGTATGCAGGCCTGTGTGTTTAATCCAGTTTGGATCATGTATCTGAGAACAGGCAGCAAGGGTGCACTTGTGTTACCTACCCCTGGTATGCTTTTTCTCAGATATTTGCATGGCTCATCTCATTAAAAAAATATTTCCCATTGTTCTTCAAGTTATAATAAAATAACTGAAATTAGACCTGCCCTCTTGAGGTAAAGAACTAAAAAGCTGAACAAAATTCATGAGTCAACTGTTTTCAAGCATGGGGTAAAAGACAGTATAGTACTGTGACCTTTAAGTGAGGAAAAACATATGAGGTAAGCCCTACATTCATATCCGCTTTCTGCCTGGAGGCACTTCCCACACCACAGTGCAGAGAAATGGGAGTCCAAACAGAGAATGGGATTCTCACTGAGCTAAGAAGTTGTGACAGCAGAACAAGCTGGAATTTGCAGGGTAGGGTATCAGAGGGAAGGTAGATACATGAAGGGTGTGGTGAATAGAATTCTAAAATGGCCCTAAGACTCCTGTCCCCTGATATGCATGCCTTTATAAAATACCAGGACTGTGAATATGATGGATTTTACTCCCGTGATTAGGTTATACTATGTGATATATTTGACTTTGTATCCAATTGATTTGTATAATCCCAGAGATTATCCGGGATGAACCTGACCTGATTAGGTGAGTCTTTTGGTTTTCTCTAGCTGGTCACTGAGGAAATAGAGAGACAATCCTTCCAGGTAGAAAGAAAAACAACAGCCACGTTCTGAATTGCTGATTGTGGCCACAGGGTAAGGAATGCAAGCAACTTCTAGGAGCTAAGTGGCCCCTGGCTAACAGTGAGCAAGGAAACAGGGACATCAGTAATAAGAGACTGAGTTCTTCCAATAACTTGAGTAAGCTTGGAAGTGGCTTCTCCCAAAACTTCTAGAAAGGAACATAGGCCTGTCAAAACCTTGATTTCAGCCTTATAAGATTCTTTTTTTTTATTTTACATTTTTTAATTTTTTTTTAAGATTTTATTTATTTATTTGAGAGAGAGAGATCACGAGCAGGGAGAAGGGGCAGAGGGAGAGGGAGACTCCCCACTGAGCAGGGAACCAGCCAATGCTGCAGGGCTCAATCCCAGGACCCAGGGATCATGACCTGAGTCTAAGGCAGACACTTAATGGACTGAGCCACCCAGGGGTCTGAAACAAACCATCTTTTTGCCTACTTTTTAAAAAAATTTTTTTTAATTTTTTTTTTTTAGTGTTCTATGATTCATTGTTTGCATATAACACCCAGTGCTCCATGCAGAACATGCCCTCTTTAATACCCATCACCAGGCTAACCCATCCTCCCACCTCCCTCCCCTCTAGAACCCTCAGTTTGTTTTTCAGAGTCCATTGTCTCTCATGGTTCATCTCCCCCTCCGACTTACTCCCCTTCATTCTTCCCCTCCTGCTATCTTCTTCTTCTTTTTTTTTAACATATAATGTATTATTTATCTCAGAGGTACAGATCTGTGATTCAACAGTCTTGCACAATTCACAGCGCTCACCATAGCACATACCCTCCCCAGCCTTATAAAATTCTGAGGAGAGAACCCCACCACTCTGTGCCTGGTCTGCTGACCTGCAGAACGGTGAAACAATGAATGAGGGTTGTTTTAAGCTGCTAACTATGTGGTAACTGCTTACACAGCAATAAAAATGTATCATGAGGGAAGACATCAAAAATCTGTGTAGGGGTTTCCTGCAATTCTTTGGATAAGAGCTTAGGGGCTTATCAGCAGGGAAAAATTCTGTGAGGACTAAGTAAGAGCAACTGGATGGATTGAGAGCTGATCCCAGATACTGAAGGCATGCAGTCCTGTGAGGTATTGAAGCTGTGGCTCAATCAGAGCAGGGAGAACTCCCTGGGCATCTACTCTGTCAGTTGAAACTCCAGAATGGTCACACATCAGGACTGAGAAATATTTCCTACAGTAATGGGCACACTTTAGGACTAAGGACACAAATGAAACTATGATTCACAAAGAATAAAATCAAGTCTGATGATACCAAAAGAGCCTTCTTAATTTAGCTGCCTACCAGAATTAAGTTCAATGCCCTTAAGAGAAAATAAGCAAAATTCCCAAAAACATAACATTCACAATACTAGCATATAGTAAAAATTCACTAAAAGGCAAGAAGCATGAAAATATGGTATATGATCAACAGGGAACTGGGAGGAAGCAGCCAAAAGAGACATAACAGAAGAAGAACCAGATATTAGAACTGGTAGACAAGGACTTTATTATAGCAATTATAATTATGTGTAAGAAACTGACAGAAAATAAGAACAGGGAATCTCAGCAAAAACATGGAAAGTATAAAAAAGAACCTAGTGGAAATCTCAAAGACAAAAAGTACATTTTCTGAAACAAAAAACCACATTAGATGGGTTTAACAGCATATTTAAAACAATAAAATGATGGGCGCCTAGGTGGCTCAGTTGGTTAAGTGACTGCCTTCAGCTCAGGTCATGATCCTGGAGTCCCAGGATCGAGTCCCACATCAGGCTCCCCGCTCAGTGAGGAGTCTGCTTTGCTTCTCCTCCTGACCCTCTCCCCTCTCATGCTCTCTCTCTCACTCTCTCTGTCAAATAAATAAATAAAATCTTAAAAAAAAAAAAA
>NW_027397066.1:49759542-49810311 GCF_003265705.2 Callorhinus ursinus | reverse complement strand
TAAAAAGAAAACACAAACCTCTGTGTATCATATGCAAGTTGCTGAAAACCTATGACAAAGCAGCCAGAGAATAAAAGCAGCCAGGGGAAAAAGACTTATTATATAAGCATATGACTGACTCCTCACCAGAAATAATGGAAACACTTTCTTTTTTAAAGTGTGTTAACATAGGATTCTATATCTGATACAATGATGTTAAAATTAAAACATTTGGAGATAAACAAAAACTGAAAAAATATATTGCCAAAAGACCTGAGCTAAATGAATATAAATGCTAAGTGAAGGTTTATCAAATGAAACAAAAAACACAGGGAATATGTGGGTAAGTATATAGGGTTTTTTTCTTTATAATTCACTTAAAAAAAACTATTTAATACAAAAATGATAATGCTATCTTGTATGGTTACACCATACAGAGAAGTAAAACTTTTGATAAAAATAACAAAAAGGTTGAAAGGCATAAGTGGAATTATATTTTTACAAGGCTCCTACATTTCACATGAAGTGGTACAATATTAACTCTAAGTAGATTGCAGTATATTAACAATGCATATTGTAATGTCTAAAGTAACTACTAGCAAAAAGAAATTGAAGAGTTGCAGTTATAAAGGCTTTAGAAGAGTTCAAATAGAATACAAAGAATTTCTGTTGTTAACTTAAAATAATGAACACTGAAAGGAAAGGAAGAAAAACAATAAAAATTTAAAAAGATGGAACAAATAGAAAATAAATACCAAGATGATTTATCTAAACACAATCATATCAGGAACTACATTTAGGAAAACAAACAAACAAACAAACACAAGACCCAACTGCATTCTGTTATCAATAAGTGCATTCATAATTGGAGATAAAGAAATATGGAAAGAAAAAGTATGGGAAAAAATACCATCTAAACAGTTTGTTTAGCTAAATTAATACCAAAGTATACTTAAAGAAAAAGGAATATTTTCATAGATAAATAAGTATATTTCAAACTATAAAAGGAAACTTATCAAAAAAAAAATAACAATCTTTATAGTGCATGGGCCTACATAGTAGAACTTCAAAACACTTGAAGGAAAAGCTGACAGAACCAGAGGGAAATAAAGAAATCTAAAATCCTAATTGGAGGCATTAACATAATTTCCTAATAATTGGTAGAGCCACAGACCAAACAAAATTCAGTAAGAATATAGAAGATTTAAATTATCAATCAAAATGAATTGATATTTATAGACTACCATACCCTATAATTATGAAATACACATTCACACAGTTTTTACCTTCACCAAAACAATATACTGAGCCATAAAATAGGTCTCAATAATTTAAAAAGACTAAAAATGTACATAATATGTTTTGTGACCATAACTGAAATATATTCAAAATAGCAATCAGATATAGTTTTTAAATCTCCATATTTTGAAAATAAACAACTCACTGCTAAATGATCCATGGATCAAAGGATTCATGAGCAAAATTTTTCAAAGTGAATGATAATGAAAATACAGCATTTCAAAGATGCAGTTAAACAAGTCCCAAATATAGAGTTACCTTGAAATTTGCTTTTAAATTGCATGGGTTGGAAAAATAAGGCATAATATCAATATCCTAAACTTCCAACTTAAAAATCTGGAATAATAGAAGAAAATTAAACAGAAACTAAGTAGAATCATGGAATAATAAAGATAAGAGCAGAAATCAATGACACAGAAAAGCAAGGAGAAAATAAAAAAGAATGAAAAAAAAAATCTTCTTAAATGGGGAAAATTATTGATAGCCCATACATCTAATATATACATACCCAATATATATAGCTGAAAATACATATATCTGACAAAGGATTTATACCAAGAATGTAAGAGAACATCTAGAAGTAACTAATAACAATAAAGCAACCTTAAAAGGCTAAAAATATTGACAAAGCACTTGATCAGGTACTTCACAAAAGAAAAATGTGTTTGTATTAAGCAGATGAAAATGTCCAAAATTAAAAAGAATAGTAACAAGGAATATCGGGGAGGATTTGGAGAAACCAGAACTCTCATATATTGCTACTGCTACTGGGAGTGTAAAATGATAAGACTACTTTGGAAAACAGTTTGATAGTTTCTTATAAACTTAAACATACACTTAACACATGACCAGTAAGTCAAATTCTAAGTATTAACCTCAAAGAATGGAAAATATATCTCTGCGAAAAAGATAAAAAAGAATGCTAGAGCAATTTAATTCATGAGAGTCCCAAACTGGAAACAACCCAAATTCCCATCAAAACAGGAATGGATGAACAAGTTTTGACATATTCACCAATGGATGACTATTCAACAATAAAAAAGAATGAAATATTAATACCTTCAATTTGCATAAATCTCAATAACATTATATGGATCAAGAGAAGCAAACATAAAAGAGTATGACTTCATTTATATGAAATCCAAGCAGAGGCAAAACTAACCTATGGTGATGAAAACCAGATCATCTTTGCCTTGGCTGGTAAAGACTGACTGCAAAGGCACAGGTGGGAATGTTTTGAGGTGATTATAATACTTAATATCTTTGTTGCGATGTTAAGTATGCAAGATAAACATTTGCAAAACTCAAAACACAAATTTTACTCTATGTAATTCAACCTCAATTTAAGAAAATACTACATATATATGTATATGCATATAAAATATATTTTAAATAGGTTGTAAAATAAGTAAAAAAGTGTATTTTTTAAGATATTTTACAACCTAGTTTACCTATGTAAAATAGTCACTACCCTCAATACACTAAACACTCTTACTTTTTTTTTCTTCATAACTTATTGTTACTTAACATAATGTTAAACATACATTTGTTTATTTGGTAACAGTCTGGCTGTCTCACTAGGATGTAAATTTTATGAGAGGAGAAACTTTGTCTTCAACATTCAATCCACAATACCTAGAACATTGCCTAGAATGAGGTAACTTAGAAAGTATGTGTAAAACAAAAGCTAATTGCTTCATAGCACTAGCACTCAATGTGCAGGTCCCATGACATTTTCTTTGCCAAAACAAACAAGATCTATTACGAACCCTAAACTTACTAAAGTCATTACTAAATTTTTCCCTTCCCAGTGATCCAGAACTCTGTGGTTTTCAGTCCAGAAAATAAGTGTCAGTTGTGGCTTCTTTTCATTAATCCCTCCTTGTTGCTGTTGATGCTATTTATTGCCACATGGTAAAGTTGGAAGAAACTAGTTCTACTAAGAGAAAATACTCCCTTCGAGCCCCTGCCTTCCAAATTGGTCAAAACCTCGTCTCTATAGGCATGGTGGTGAGTGCACCTTCCTACTTAGCACGCCCCAGCCTTCACCTTTTTGAGAAATTTCTCTTCCTTCATGAGTGATTATAAACTCGAGTATGGTTGTTCTCTTCTCCAGGACTCAAAAATGGTATAGCCACCTTTTCTTTTATTCATTCTTTAGCTATTTAAGAGTAGTGCAGTAAGACATCAAATGGAAATAGTCACCTGCTCCACCAAGTCACCAGGGGAGGGAGGCAGCCCTGCCAAAAAGAGTTACCTCAATCCAAATGCAGAAAAAGTGGAAGAAGCCAGGAAGAAAGGAACAGAGAATATTGGAATTTCAAGATATATGAATATGACTATAGACCACTTAGCTCCTACTTAACATCACTCCTGAAACTATGACACCATCCCAGGGAGAGCTAAGCAAACTTTGTGAAGAACAGAGTTTATATTTTTTATCAACTTGTTAGCAATGGAACTCAAAATTATAATTTAAGTTATATGTGGGTATGTGTGCATATATGTGCATGTATGCATATGTATATATCAGGAATAATTTAACATATATGTACACATATGTATACACATACACATACATACACACATATATGTAGCTATCATAGTTGCTGCAAAAGAACGCAATAGTCAGTCCCCCAACCAAGAATATACAATTTGTTTCTTCTAATACAGAAAAAAAAATTATACAATACATTCTTAAAATCCCCCTACATTAAATTTTCTATAATCTATGGATACACTAAAATTTAAGACTGAATTATCTATATGCCATATCTATATGTTACAACAACAAAGCATACCATAAAACATAATTTAGTAAAGAAACACTTTTAAATTAAAAAAGAAAATATAGATAGAGCTACCATACAATCCAGCAATTGCACTACTGGGTATTAACCACAAAGATACAAATGTAGGGATCCGAAGGGGTACGTGCACCCCAATGTTTACAGCAGCAATGTCCACAATAGCCAAACTGTGGAAAGAGCCAAGATGTCCATCGACAGATGAATGGATAAAGAAGATGTGGTATATATACACAATGGAATATTATGCAGCCATCAAAAGGAATGAGATCTTGGCATTTGCAACGATGTGGATAGAACTGGAGGGTGTTATGCTGAGTGAAATAAGTCAATCAGAGAAAGACATGTATCATATGACCTCACTGATATGAGGAATTCTTGATGTCAGGAAACAAACTGAGGGTTGCTGGAGTGGGGGTGGGGTGGGAGGGATGGGGTGGCTGGGTGATAGACACTGGAGAGGGTATGTGCTATGGTGAGCACCGTGAATTGTGCAAGACTATTGAATCACAGATCTGCACCTCTGAAACAAATAATGCAATATATGTTAAGAAAAAAGAAAAGAAGAGAGCAGGAGGGGAAGAATGAAGGGGGGTAAATCAGAGGGGGAGACGAACCATAAGAGATGATGGACTCTGAAAAACAAACTGAGGGTTCTAGAAGGGAGGGGGGTGGGGGATGGGTTAGCCTGGTGAGGGGTATTAAAGAGGGCACATTCTGCGTGGAGCACTGGGTGTTATGCACAATGAATCATGAAACACTACATCAAAAACTAATGATGTAATGTATGGTGATTAACATAACAATAAAAAATTTTAAAATAAAAGAAAATATAGAACCTTCTTATTACTGGCCCATTTGGATGTTCAGATATGTTTTTTTTTTTTAACTAAATCCAGACATTGGAAAACATTGGCAATATATTATTAGAAGTCCATAGGGTGCCTGGGTGGCTCAGTCAGTTAAGTGTCTGCCTTCAGCTCAGGTCATGATCCCAGGGTCCTGGGATGGAGCCCTGTATCGGGCTCCTTGCTCAGCAGGGAGCCTGCTTCTCTCTCTCCTGCTCCCCCTGCCTCTGCTCTCTGTCAAATAAATAAATTAAATCTTTAAATATATATACACATATATTTAATATACATATATTTAATATATATTTTATATATTTTATATACATATACATATATTTAATATATATACATATATTAAATATATATTAAATATATGTGTATATATATTATTAGAAGTCCTGACATCATTTGGGAAAAGTTTGGGTCAAAAATAAAAAAGATATTATATAAGATTTAAGACCATCTAAGAATTAAAAAGACTATTCCAAATCTTGGATTTTTAAAAAAATTCTGGGATGGGCAGACTAGCATATAATGAATCACAGTTTTTAAAAAGAATTACTTGACTCTTGTTTTACTATTAAGGGAAAATCCAATTAGAAATATAAGAATAATGACAAAAGTCTCTGGCTTAGGTTATTTAGACAACCTCTCTTGATGAAAATACCCAAAACTCTTGCCTCCTATTCAGACAACTCAAAAGGTTCCAAGGTTCCATCATTAATGTATATATCCCAGTTTATGACTACATACCCATTGTTTTAACCTGCTTGATTTTTTCTCATACCACAACGAATTTTGGACTTACTTCATTGGCCCCTGCCTTCTCTATATTATCCTTCTTCTTGTCTTCACTTACTTATCTTTGTCATTTTTCCCACCCTACCTTCAAAATACCAACCCTATTTCATCTAATTACCCACCTCCCCAGGCCTTGGGGTGTCATTGGAGGAAAAAGCATACCTGGAAAAATTGGTACTTGTTCCCCAAACTCAGTTGGACACTCAATAACCCTGACAAAGCAATCACCTTTTTCTAGTCTTTTCATTCTCCAGTCCTCTGTAAAAAAAGATTTCAAAACTTCTCTACTCTTCTCAACCCTCTGACAAACCTTCTATCTTCACTCTAGGTAGATGACCCCTCCTACTACTTTACAGAGAAACTGGAAGTTACAAGATTGGAACAATTCTTAACCTTTTACCCGTATTTGCAGCTATTCTTCGTTACCTTTGCCTTTTTATAGTGAAGTACACCATCCCTCCAGCTGTGCCCAAATGTCATTCCCTTTGGGAAAATATACGTTCAGTTATCTTCTCTTTCCTGTTCTTAACGTCTCCCTGTCTACTGTCTCCTTTATATTTTAATTTAAATTTCCTTGATTCTTTCTCCATTTTAAAAAATTATTTGATCACTTTTCTTCATATAGCTACTGTCTTTCTCTATGCCCTACACTTTGTTAAAAGTCGAGGTGCAAGGTTTGGCTGGAATTACATGGTATTCAGAATGGGAACACAGGATTACTTAAATCCTAATCTGTCTATTAACCCTCTACAGTAAGTACTCACCAGAGAAAGCTGAATATAAGGCACTGAGGCCCAAATAATTAGCATATCACTTTATTAAGAATAGGCAAGAATCCGATCACCTGGTCAACTTAACACTCTTCATATTGGTTTGGGAAATAAGTTTTGTTTCTACAGTCCTACGGGAAGTCAAATTCTTTTCTGAATTAGAAAAAAACAGGTCTGGAGAACAGGCACTGTTCTCACCACATACTCATTTTCAGGTGTTCAGAATATAGAGAACAAATAGAGTTTGAGAACAATTTGCCCTAGTATGTAGATCCTATCAAAGACTGAGAGTAGAAAAACAGGCACTGTACCAAAAGGCTACACTTTAAAATATAGTAAACCATCCTCCTAATAAAATGTCACTCAATTAATGCCCTGGGTTCTAACCAATCATAATTATGACCCCTCTTTTCTTGGGGATGGAGACAGGGAAAACAGTAAAGAGGTAGGGAAGCAGAAGAAGGAAAGAGAGGTTCAATTGACCAAGCTTACATCTTTCTTGTCTTACATTTCTTCTCCTTTTACTACTCCTTAATTCTTGCCAATGTGGAAAGAAAATCTGGATTTTCTCCCCAACAGAAATTTTTCACTGTGTCTCTTGTGACCTCCATGTCAATGTCTAATGGTCACCTTTCAGTCCTCATCTTATCTGACCGTGCCCACCCCACTCCAGTGTTGTTTTATATGATAATTAATATTCTTCAACTGAACGTCTAATCATCTCCCTGATGATTGCCCCAATTCCAGTTTTTCCTATATCACTATGTGTTTGTGCTGTCTACAAAGTTCTTCAACTTAGAACCTGAGCATTATCCGTGACTCCTCCCTCTCTAATATTACTTACCACTCATATCCTCTAATTAAAATCTTGCTAGTGCAACTCTTACATAATACTAAGTTCTTCCATTTCTTTCTATTCCCATGAAAATTCTTCTTGTGGAGAGAAACCTTACTTCTTACCTAAAATGTATTCCTTTCTGGTTTCCATGAATCCAGGATGATCCAGTGTAATCCATCCTTACTACCATCAGATTGAACTTCCTAAAAGATATGTTTGACTTTGTCACCAGCTTCGAGAAGTCTTTAATACCTTTTGGATCAAGTTCAAGAGCCAACAAAGTGCTACATACTCTAGATATTATTTACTCTACTGTTTCACCTCACAATTTTTCTTTTGTTCTTTGATGGTTCAGTCACAATGCTTACTCAGGGAATCTAAACCAGGGAAATATTTAGCAATTAATTACTTTACTATTCTATTGGGGCTCATATGTTTTTAAACTTTGTATTAGTTTGTTAGAGCTGCCATGACAAAATACCACAGACTGGATAGCTTAAAAAACAGAAATGTATTGTCTCACAATTCTGAAAGGTAGAAGTCTAGGATCAAGATGACAGCAGGTTTAGTTCTTCTGAGGCCTCTTTCCTTGACTTGTAGATGGTAACTTCTTCCGACGTCTTCACATGGTCTTCTGGTGTCTAACTGTGTCCAAATTTCCTCCTTACATAAGGCCACCAGTCATATTGGATTAGGGCCCACCCTAAGGAACTCATTTTAACTTAATCACTTCTTTAAAGACCTTATCTCCAAATACAGTTATATTTTAAGGTGCTGGAGGTTAAGACTTCAAAATATTAATTTCAGGGGACACAATTCAACCCATAACAAACCTGGTCATAACACTTTCCATAATTCAAACTTTCACACTCTTGCTTATGAAGATTTAATAGTTTCTTCCCATCAAGAAAAGTAACCCTAATCTAGGATTTCACTGATTTCCATGTGGCATAATTTTCTTCTCAGCTTACACTTTTACAGAAATACAGACATTGACTGAAAAATTGCTTGCTAGAAAATAAAGTACTAGAAAAATGTATGCAGAGGAAAAATGTTATCTTCTTTGTCTGAATCACTGAGCTTTGGAAGATTTTTACTTGTCAAAATTGTTTCATATAATTCAGGTTTTATTAGTGGATAAAATATGCCTCTTATTGTTATTTTACTTGCTCCATCGGGAACTGTCTTAATTTTGTTTTAAATAAAATAAAATGTAGACGATATGTTCTTTTCACCTAGCATTTGTAGCAGTCCTTTAGAGCATATGTCAAAGATATTTTTTAATGACTACATAGACTGTTATTTAATAGGCAATGGCATTTTAAAATGTTATCTATGTCAATACAAAGGAGAATGTTTGGACCATTAAAGGTAGATAACTACTAGAACAGTTATAATTGTTACATCACATTCAAACACTTCCTTCTTGACACTGGAAATCTTTTTTGCTTAGGACAACAGCCGAGCTTTTAAAAATATATATAGTATCATGTATTGTATGCCCAATAACTTCCTACATTTTTGTCTTTCTCAAAATCTTAATGTCCACAAGATCATACTATGCTGAGTTACCCTCTTCTTAAATACTTGCTAAACTAATTATTCCCTGTGATGCCATCTTTTTATGTTGAGTCATTTTTCAACCCATTTCTTTCCTGGATCCTGCCACATACTAAGGTTAGGGAGACTATAGTGAACATCTGTCATTTTTGCTGCCCAGTGCTTTCTGATAACCACATCCCAATTTTCTTCTCAGTTCATTTGCTTCTGTTAGAGTTGAACATATATCCCAATACTATGTGACTGCCACCTGGAAATTTGGAGTCTTGCATTTGCCTGTCAACAGTAATGGTTAAGGAATGGACACATAACCCAAACTGAGCTTGTGAGATGGAAGGAGATGTCACCCTAATTTCTAGAAAATATATCCCTGCCCCTTTCTGTGAGGCCCAAGATTATGTAAGAACTGGAGATCCTGCAATCATCTTGTTAGCACTTGGAACCAAAAATGTGAAAGCAAGCCAAGAAATGACGAAAGATAAAATGAGTTCTAGTGACATTGTTTGAATCCTGAAGCCAGACCTGCCATTGGACTTTTCCAGTTATGGATTCCAATAAATTTAATTTTGCTTAAGCCAATTTTGACTGAGATTCTGTCATTTACAACATTAAGAGTCTTGGCTAATACAGAGAAATATACTCTTTTAACCTAAAAATGTACTGGAGATGTGCCAGCAAATACATCTGCTTTGGGTTATATATGTAACAGAAAAAAATTTCTATGACATGCAGATGCAAGACCAGAAACTGCAAAAAGAACATTGAGTCTCACAACAGAATTTTAGCAGACAACTACAAGAAGATCTACATTTAATATTAGACCAATTAGAGTTCTTGCTAGTATATAAAGTATATAATGTAAAGTCTGAAGTCATACCCAGGAATGCGAAGGCTGTGTACAGATATATCTTTCTATGTATTCACACACTGGCCCAGATGAGAATTTATGCCCCCTCACAATTTGGCAATAACTGTGGCATATGCAAAGACAAGGAAGGGTGGGTATTGAGAAGGAAGGGGGTGAGGGGTCTAGGAACACATAGGAGGGGTTAGGTGTTCTCAAACATGGATTGAGTTGGAACATTTTCTATCTCAACATGTGCCAGGGGCAAGCCCTCTTTGGTAGAAAATATTCAAGGAAGTGGGATGCTTTGAATGAAATCAATGTATCCCGGGGAAGAAAAAAGAAAAAATCCAGGACCACTGCAGAAGGATGAGTACATTCAAATGAAGATTTATAAATCAAAGCAATAAATGACAGTTTCCCACATACAGCTGACCTAAATCCAGCTAGCTAAGTGTTCAGGGGAACTATAAACTCTCTGCTTTGTGGCAAGCAGTGGTTCCAGTGAGTTCTTTTTTATCTACTATGGAGAGAAGGTGTGGAAAAGACTGAAACGGTTCTACCAGGGCAGAAGGTGGTAGAGAAGCTTTTGGTTCACTTCTCTGCCTTCTTCTCGGGCATAGGACAACAGAAGGGGAATGACATCCTTTTCACAACATAGAGGCAACATGAGAGCAAGGATTTCTGGGCAATGAAAAGGCTTGGATCATCTTTTATCTACTCCACTCTAAGTCTAGCCCATGGTCAGAGAACTATTTCCAATCCCCCCTCCACCTGCCATTTTCCAAATAGCAGTGGAAGTAGTGGGACCCAAATTACCAATATAGAAGCAGAATATAGAGTACCAGAAGTTAAGACTCAATAGGACAGAACATAATTTTAAGTAGGCTGAGAGCTAACAGGAAAAGAGAAGAGTAAGTGATCTAGAAAGAAGGACTTTTGCCTACAGGGAAGGTATAGCTAAGTAGGTCCTGAAGATATAGTGTTCATATCCTAAGTTTCTGGAGGAAACAGGCCGGGGTGGGGGTTGTGGTGTGTAGTGTTTTATGATCAAACAAAACAAAACACTCCCACATCTCTGACACTCTGTGGACTCTATGGATAATATTTTCTTATTTGAACCTACAATAAAGGAATACCTTTCTTCTTTCCCACTCTAGAGCCTCTCTAAGATTCATTTTCAATTGTAGACTATCCATACTTAACAAATAATGCATTTTATGCACCAAAAACTAATGATGTAATATATGGTGATTAACATAACAATAAAAAATAAAACAAATAATGCATTTTATTCTTTCTTTGGGGTGTTTTTAATGAATGATCTTATCTACCTGTATTAGTACTATTTAGCTTAAATTATTAGTTTATAGGAGCTAGAAATGTTTGCCATATGTCTTATATCGCACAGATTCTAGGATTGTGATATATATAAATAGGTATCCTTGGTGCTAATTTTGATGAACATTAAGTGTACAAGGTAAGGGGCGCCTGGGTGGCTCAGTTGGTTAAGCGACTGCCTTTGGCTCAGGTCATGATCCTGGAGTCCCGGGATTGAGTCCCGCATCAGCCTCCCTGCTCAGCAGGGAGTCTGCTTCCCCTCTTCCCTCCCCCCTCTCATGTGCTCTCTCTCTCAAATAAATAAATAAAATCTTTAAAAAAAAAGTATACAAGGTAAAAAATTCCTTTTATTTTCAGAAAAACAGTGATGCTCATTCTCAAAAAGAAGGATGACATGAATAAGTCTGATAAAGGTATTATAAAATACAATTTCCTTTTAATTTTACCTTACTGAAAATTTATTATCAGATAAATTCCAGTGAAAATCCTGTCTGCTCAGGATTTTGGTGACTCAGTGAGGCAAGCTGTCATAAACAGATTGTGTTTCAGAAATTGTTATTTTTGGTGTCTTATAAAATTAAACTCAATAAAGTATAGTGTTTTATATCATCACACTCTGGGTAAGGAGCAACCTGTTTCTTTAGTACTCACTGAATCATACTAAATAATTAGGCTGTTTTTTTGCATGAAAAATAGCAGCATTTATATTTATATAGAGTATTACAGTTAACAAAATCCTTATATATAAGTATCAAGGTTCCCATGAGTGAGTTTTAACCTCAAGATTATATAATCATTGGTGAAATGAGCAATGAATAAATAAATAAACTGTCTTATTAGCTTACAGGAGAAGAATGCTCATGTTCTACAGATGCTACTGTTTAAAACCAAATACCCTAGACTCTTAGAAATATACTGAGGTCTTACTAGTATGTTATATTGTTTTGTTGGCACCACAGGAACAGATCACAAAACTCTGAATGGAGATGAAGTTCTTCTAAAGATAAATGGACCTGTGTTTTATCATACAGACTCCAGAAAGAACTCAGGACTCAGGGTGGAAGCCTGAATTGGAAGTGAAAGAAAATCTTCCTTTTCCTCTCTGGAATTAAAGGGAGATTTAGTCTGAATCCAAGGTGTAAGGACACTGGAAAATTTCCATGCGGGACTTCAGATACTCCTGATCGCATGAGTAACACTGGGGCAACAAGGGAAGATAGGGAACTCTAGAATGAGATGGAATCTACATATTGTTGTAAATCAACTTCTGTGTTGTTTTTTCCTGGAACCTGGTTTCCTGCACCTTCTTAAAAATATTCTTAAAATCTGGTCTTCGCTGTGCTTTGTAAAATTCACATCCCCAAATCAGATGCTGTCCCATGCATCTTACAGAAGCAGGGGTCTTAACAACAGAGCAGAGGGCTCTCCTGACCAGGTAGAGGATGGCACCAAGCGTTCCAGCAGCAAGCCTATGTGACCAAAGACTAGGGTATAGAACGACCTGTGAAACAGGCAGCCGCAGGGTGTCATGACACAGGGACAGAGCCGGAAGGACTTCCAGAACTTGACCTTGAGTACGCAAGAGGCACTACCCTGGAAAACTCCTCTGGGCTGAAAGACATTTTGAGGAGGACAGATCACTAACAATTACAT
The DNA here is from genome assembly GCF_003265705.2 of Callorhinus ursinus. Taxonomy (NCBI): domain Eukaryota; kingdom Metazoa; phylum Chordata; class Mammalia; order Carnivora; family Otariidae; genus Callorhinus; species Callorhinus ursinus. Next base: position 49,797,571 of record NW_027397066.1, on the reverse strand, counting down.
CAGTGAGAGCTCAACCTACGACAATCTGGGCCTTAAAAATAACTTTGTAACCATAGGCTGGCCAGGGCTGGGAAACTTGTGTTAATAAAATTTTCAGACATATTTTGTTAGTTTCCCAATCCCATTTAGACTATATCCTTATCACTTCAAATCTCTACTTCTTTATATTATCCATTGCTACTGTCTCAGTTTATGTCTTACTAGATTATCACAACAACCCCCCAAATAGAATCCCTGCCCATCTTATGTAAAGCAGCCAAATGAACCTTACAAAGTGTGAATTTAATTGTGCCAATGTCTTTTTAAAACCCTTCTCTGCTGGTTCTCATTGCACAGGTTATGGTGTATAAAGCCCTTACTGATTTGGTTGCTGTTCACATATCCATATTCATCTTTCAGGATTCCAGTTTTGCCTCAACTAGTGCATCAACTACATGAAATACCATTAATGCTCAAAGCTCTTTTCTTGCCTCCAAGTTTTTGCATGTTATTCCCTCTACCCAAAATGCCCTACCTACCACCCACTTCCTTTATGGAATTTTTCTTTCTACTTTAGCTGCATCTTTCTCTAAACAGAATCTCTCTCTGGAAAGTCATCTCTGATTTTTGGCCACCACTATAAACATAGAATGGGTTATGTCCTCAGCTTATCCCCCAGCAGTACTTATTCATTAATGAAATTGCCTATTATTTCTTAAGGAAAAGAACTATGTCTTGTTCACTGTTTTATCTATAGCCACTAGCACCATATCAGACACATAGTATGTACTCAGGAAATATCAGTTAAATACATTAATAATTTTTTCCTTAGTATACAACCACTCTGAGTTAGAAGAAATTATTATCCCACTTTACAACCAGGAAAACTGAGTGGAAAAAAATACTAAATAACTTTTCCAATGTAGCAGAGATAGTCAATGACGTAGTCAGGATTCAAAATTGGATCTTTTGACTACAAACTCAGTACTTTCTCCACTATGTTGAACTGCCTTATAGGATTCACACATAGTATACCAAAGCATTTTCCTACAAAAATGTCATTTTGCTGGAGGGCTATAATCTAGATGTGAAAATTCAACATTGCAGAAATGTTATAACAAAAGAAAGTATATATTTGAATAGAGTGGGTCTGTCCACATGGGTCTCACTTTACTGTGTATCAAAATTACCTGGAAGATTTGTTAATACAAGATTGCCCAAAGATGTTAAAAGAGGTTAAAGAGGAGCTTATTCAACTCTGTGACTCTACAACTCCACTTATGGGAAATCTATAAGACAGCTTCTTTACATCTTTTCTTTATAATCTTTTTTAATGTTTTAAATTTATTTCTGTCTGTTCCTTATACAGTATACTAGTGATAAAAGGAAATTCTGAATCAAACAGATCCTCGGAAAATTGATCCAAAAAAGACTCAACTCTAGTACTGGCAAGAACTCATCTTGCTACTGCCAAATTTATTCTGGCAGTCCAAAGACTCTGTGAGTATGGGAACCACAAACATGGCCACAGTGGCCACATTCCAGACTTTGCTACATTTACTTGACATCCTGAGTATTAAACGTCCAGAAACCTTGGATGGGGAGAAATACTTCTCCCACATCCAGGCATGAATGAGACCTAAATCTGGGAGAAACTCAGAGCTGGAAGCCCAGTAGTCTTTACACTGATCACAGATGCCTAAAAAATATTTGCCAAGGAAATGAATGGACAACACTTGACCACAGCAGATATCTCAGTTTAGGACCATAGTTCCTTTTTCCTTTGTTTTCTAATTAAAAAATTCTTATTCCAAATGTTTGTTTTGCTGCCTTTGTTTTCTTCCATGCATCTGTTCATTTGTTTAAGTAAAATTATCTAATTTTTGCTTGTGTTTCCTCTAGTTATAATGTCACATCTGCTTGCCATATTTATTTTTAATTGATTTGTGATAAATGGCAATTTCATGCCTATCTCTTTAGCTTACAGTTTGGAGTTAGGATGCATAATCAAAAACAATTTTATTCTCCTTTTCTTATCTAAGATTATAGGACCACAAAAAAAAAAAAAAAAAACCCTTAGATCTTTTTCATGTATGTGTCCTTATTCTTTTGGCTTAGATATCCAACTAGGAAATTTATACTATTTATCCACTGCCTAGCTCAGTATAGACCCTCAGTATGTGTTTGTCAAGTAGTATTAATCGTGTAGTAGGCTGGCATCTGTAGCCCAACTTGCAAGATGCTGACCACAGTGGATTAGAAGAAAATTCTACTAAAAGTTAATAAAAGAAACAAATACTATATAAATACTATACAGGCAAATCACAGCTAACATAGTGCCCCATACACCAAATATTTTCCAAAGTCATCTCTAAAGAATCCTTTTCTAAAGAGCATTAGAATCAACAATTCTCAGAGGTCAGCTAAATGACCCTATTATTGAATGGTCTTCTCTCTGAACCATCTCAAGACCTCCCCCCAGACATGACCCACCTCTCGCCTCCTCAAATGTGTTCCTCTGCCGGGAGTCCTAACTCAACGGATTCTCTCAATCTCTGCTCTGATTTCATAGATATTAGCAAGAAAAGTCTCCTAGTTTTCTTTTCTCCTACACTGTGATTACAATGCCTTCAGAGAAGTGTCATCAGGACATTAAGTGTAAGCTGAAACTATGTAGCCTTAACATCGATTTCCTTCTTGGAATTTCAAGTACTAAAATAATATAATGGGGAGGGGCGCCTGGGTGGCTCAGTCATTGAGGGTCTGCCTTCGGCTCGGGTCGTGGTCCCGGGGTCCTGGGGTCGAGCCCCGTGTCGGGCTCCCTGCTCCGCGGGAAGCCTGCTTCTCCCTCTCCCACTCCCCCTGCTTGTGTTCCCTCTCCCGCTGTCTCTCTCTCTAATAAATAAAAATAAAAAAATAATAATAATATAATGGGGATAGAGAGATCATATAGTGGGAGGTGTCTCACTCTTTAGTGTGCATCGATATTACCTGAAGAACTTAAGACACAGATAGCCAGGCCGCATTCCCAGAGATTCCAATATGATAAATCTGGGTTGGGGCCAGAACATTTCCATCTGTTACAAGTGATATCCATGCTGCTGGGCCAAGGACCACACTTTGAGAACTACTGCTATAGAGGAAGGAATACCAATTTTAGAAACAAAGGCTTGAGTTTGAATTGCAACTGCATTATTTGCTAGCTGTGTCTCAAATTCTAAGTGTCCTTGCTTACATATATGAAAGATGGCAATCACCATTACTTAAGTTCATTGTGGGGATTCAGTTAAAATGCGTGGGTTAATGCACATGATATTAACCTACTATCCATCTAAAACAAGTATTCAAAAAATGTCCACTGTCTTTTTTTCCCTTTTTCTCTGGATCAAAAAGCGTTCATCTTGAAGCCAGCTCAGTTGGTCTCCTCCCAAAGAAACAGTTCTCTTTCCATCCTGGGCTACTGCAAAGCCAGTGTCATTGACTCAATCCCAAGGTAGGTGCTCTTTCTCTTAAATATAGTACTAGTAATCCTTCCCCAAAGAAATCCTGCTTGTTTCTCTAAGAACTGTCATAGGACTGCAGCTGCCTCCCAATTACTCTTAAATTCTTTGTGAAAATAACCAAATGATAAAAGGTTTCTTTCTAATGACCAGCAGTGATCACTGGCTATAAAACCACTTGAAGGTGGGTTGTTGAAAAGTTCCCAAACTCAGTCTATCTTTGAAAGCCTTCTTAAATGATGCAAAATTAGCTTGCACAGAAGGAAACTCTGATGGGTTAATTTCTTAGCAAAAAATAACTCAGGCAAGCAAGACTGTTATTTTTTTTTTCTTTTAGAGTAGTTTTAGTTAAATTAAGATATATTAATCAACAGAACTGTACCTTCTCCAAAATTTTCTTGAGATTTCTGGATTTCCACATTCCATCTTAATTTGATTTCATATTGGCTGTGAGAATGTTAATACTTGAAAAATAGTAATAGGGGGCAGTAAGGTAAGGATGGGAACAGTGGACAAGTACCTAATAACAATGCCACTCTTCTACTAAGTACTCCGTACAAGTCATGAGGCTCAAACATTTTGCATATACTCTCTCATTTGATCTTTCAATAATACTATCAGGTAAAAAAGCACTTCAACCCTATATATATATATAATACATATGTATTTTTTAAAGATTTTATTTATTTATTTGACAGAGACACAGCGAGAGAGGGAACACAAGCAGGGGGAGTGGGAAAGACAGAAGCAGGCTTCCTGCAGAGCAGGGAGCCCGATGCGGGGCTCAATCCCAGGACCTGGGATCATGACCTGAGCCGAAGGCAGACACTTAACTGACTGAGCCACCTAGCCGTTATGTATTTTAACATTTTTATAATAAAAGGTTGGAAGAAAAAGAAGTACTCATCACACTCCATAAGGTGATTGCATTGAGATGAATTCAGGATATGAATTTAAAAAGAGCAGAAGACAGAATGCAAACAATTCAGAGAAGAGTTCACTGAATGAACTTAAATGCTTTGAATTAATGCATGTATGCAATTCTTCACTCATTCCCTTACACAAGCCATTCACTTCCATAAATCTATGGCTTTGAACACACACACACACACACACACACACACACACACACGTAACCAAACTCATAGATACAGAGAACAGATTGGGGGTTGCCAGAGTCAGGGGGTGGGCAAAATGGGCGAAGGGTGTCTAAAGGTACAAACTTCCAGTTACAAAATAAGTAAGTTCTGGGTGATTTAAGTACAGCATGTTGACAACAATTACTGATACTGTACTGCATATTTGAAAGATGCTAAAAGAGTAGATCCTAAAAGTTTTCATCACAAGAAAAAAATTTTGTAACAATGTATGCTGACAGATGTTGATGTGACTTGTGATCATTTCACAATATATACAAATATCACATCGAAATATATATACCCCTGAAACTAATATAATGTTGGATGTCAATTATACAATTAATTAATTAATTAATATCTCCTTAAACTCTCCTTGGGACATCTGCAATCATAATGAAAATTCACTTATTCATTTCAATAATAAAAATATTCTCCTAGTGGTCCTAATGAATTCCCGAGTTTATCTATCTTTCTTTCTTTTAGGTATAACCTTGCAATTTACATGTTATGCCAAACTGATGACTGTTTCAGAAAATATAATGAACTTTTCAGTTTGCAGAATATTATTTTTAAAAAGTAAAGCAAAATCAAGATAAACCAAATTCAATGACATTTTCATAACACTACTTGGTTCATAATTTTTCAGCAGCGTTATTAAGTTAAAGTGGCCCTTATGTGTGCAACTTTTTATTACTGAAGATCCTGGATTTAAACAGTCAATATGATAATCTACTTAAATGAATGTGAGATATATCACCCAGGAGGTTTGTACAATAATGATTGAATTTAACACTAAAAACGAGGCCTGTCTTTTCCCATATCTATCAACAACATCTTATATATAATTGATTCACAAAATATAATAATTCACCAGAAAATTTTAACTGCCTGTAATTATCCTCTAGGCTGTAGGCCCAGTCATATAATTAGAACCAGAATTGCCTGATTACGAAAATGTTTAGGGCAAAGAAAAGAAATTCAGAATTTCTGAAGACAATGCCAAATTATTTTATTTTGAAAGCTGGTCCTATAGGAATGATACAGGGTGAAGATACAAAATTTGAGCTTTGTAAACAGTTTAAATTATTAGCCCCAAATCACTGTGTGCCTTTGGGCAAGTTCTTTGACCTTATATTCAGATTATTCATTTTAAAATGAAAATAATGATAGCAACTATTAGATAGTATTGTTACAGGGATAAAACAAGATAATCCATGTAGGATGCATCAAACCGGGCCGGTTGATAAGCACTTACTGCATGCTACTTCTCAGTATCATCATTACCATTATTCTCATGGAGATGTCCCAGGTCATCTCAAACTCAATGTCCAAAACTCAACTCAGCCTCATCCCAGCCATATTTGCTTCTTCCTCTCTATTCTTTATCCTAATTACCAGAACCATGATCCCCTCATTCCCTCAAGACTGAAATCCAGGAGAAATAACATTATTTCATTGCAACATCCATTCAGCAATCACATTGTATCAATGACAGTCCTCAGATTTGCCTTCTCTTCTTCATATCCTCCTACACTGACTTAATTCTGGCCCTCAATTCTCATCTGAATGTTGCAATAGCTCCTTTCTCCTGGTCTTGTTCCCTCCAGTATGTTCCCCACAAGGTTTCCAAAAATACATCTTTAAAATAATTATCATTTTACTTTCTTTTAAAACACTATATTACGACTTCTATGACGAGCCTTCAGGTTTCTGTTCAAACATGACAGATCAAACACATGTGATAATCTCTATTCCTTCCTAAAATCTCTCTATATTTATTATCTATGGCAATGAAATGAATAACTGCAGCTTAAAACAACTAACATTTATTATCTCCCAGTTTCTGTGGGTCAGCATCTTAATCCACTCAGGCTGCTATAATAAAATACTATAAAGTAGATAGTTTATGAACTACAGAAATTTATTTCTCACAGTTCTGGAGGCTAAGTCCAAGATCAAGAGACACCAGCAGATTCAGTGACTGGTAAAAACCTGCTTCCTGGTTCATAGACACCGTTTGGCTGTGTTCTCACATGGTAGAAGGGGTTATGGGATTTCTCTGGGGTCTCTCTCATAAGGGCACTAATGATCTAATTATCTCCTAAAGGTGCCACCATCACCTAGTAAGATCACTTTGGGGATTAGGATGTTACTTTATGAATTTTGTGGGGACAGAAACATTCAGTCTATAGAAGTTACGAACTTGGGTGCAGCTTATATGAGCAACTCTGCAGCAGGGTTTCTCAGAAGTCTACATCTGAGCAGGGGCTGCAGTTTTAACTGCAGGGAGAAGATTGGCCTTTTAAGTTCATCATTGTTTTTTGTTTTGTTTTTTAAGATTTTATTTATTTATTTGAGCGAAAGAACACAAGCAGGACGAGGAGCAGAGGCAGGAGAAGAAGCAGGCTCCCCGCTCCCTGCTCTCTGATATAGGGCTTGATCCTAGGACCCTGAGATCTGACCTGAGCTGAAGGCAGACACTTAACGGACTGAGCCACCCAGGCACTCCTAAGCTCATCATTGTGGCAGAATTCAGTTCCTCCCAGCCTATTGGATTGAGGGCCTATATTCCTTGATGACTATTGACCAGAGGCTTCCCTTTGTTCTTTGCTTTATGGACTCTTAAAAGGCAGTTTACAATACGAAAACTTGATTCCCTCAGAACCAGTGAAAAAACAAGAATGAAAGTGAGACAAACCATGAGAGACTATGGACTCTGAGAAACAAACTGAGGGTTCTAGAGAGGAGAGGGGTAGGGGGATGGGTTAGCCTGGTGATGGGTATTAAAGAGGGCACGTTCTGTGTGGAGCACTGGGTGTTATATGCAAACAATGAATCATGGAACACTACATCAAAAACTAAAGATGTAATGTATGGTGATTAACATAACATCATAAAATAAAATAAAATAAAAATAAAGAATGAAAGTGAGAACAAGAGAGAGAGAGAAAGGAAAACCAAAGTCAAGGTGCTTTGTAACCTAATCTCAGAGATGAAATCCCTTTACATTTGTCCTATACTATTAATTAGAAGTGAACCACTAGGGTCTAGCCCAAATTCAAGGAGAGGAGGTTACAGAAGAACATCAATGCCGGCAGGGAGGGATCACTGGAGGCCATTTCAGAGCCTGCCTTCCAAACCCTTTAAACTGATAGTAAAAGGATCAAGCAGGAATTAAACCACCAGGACAAAGTGAATAGAAAAAACAACAGCAGCAGATAAGAAATCAAGAAAGTAAATGGACTAATAGTATATGATTTAACAGCTCAGAAAAATCTGGAACCTAAACCCTTAAGATGATTTAGTAACTTAAGAAAACTAAAACCCACACCCTTAAGAGATAAAATGAAACAAGCTAACCAGTTTATAACTCAGAAATTTTCTTCAGAAAGATAATGGTGAGTGTACTCTACTAAAATGAGGGCATAAATCAGTAAAGAAGAACCAGGAATTAAAAATAATAGATTCAATACCGGCCAAAGAAAGGGATTTCTTTGATGACAGTGTGGGAAACAAACAAAAGAACACAGTTCAAACTAGACCAGGACAAAGTGTGCAGAGAGTACTCTCTGCTGGAGAAAATTAAATACAGAATATCTGATGTGAATGAACAGTTCATTCATATACATACATATATACCCATATTTTCAACTCTATCAGACAACTTAAGGATAAATAACTAGGGTATAGAAAGCTAAGCAAATGAAAAGAAAGCTAAGCAAATGAAAAAAGCATTATTGGCTATATTTAAAAAATGAAATGTAAAATAAAGAGAAAATAATCATAGTAATGGTATGTCTCAGATGTAAAAAAAAAAAAAAAGAAAATCCAGTTTTTTAAAATAACTATTTAACCAAAAATTGTGGTATAAGTACATTGGAACAATAGAAGAAAATAAGTTTGTATATATCAGGGAGGGGAGTGAAACACAGATAAATCTTTATCTCCCATTATAGGATGTTAATATCTAAAACTTTTTTTAATCTTAAATAAAATTGTGGGACACCTGGGTGGCTCAGTCGCTTAAGTGTCTGCCTTCGGCTCAGGTCATGATCCCGGGGTTCTAGACTCAAGTCCCACATCAGGCTCCTTGCTCAGCGGGGAGCCTGCTTCTCCATCTGCCCTGCTGCTCCCCCTGCTTGTACACTCTCTCTCTCTCTGACAAATAAATAAAATCTTTTAAAAAATCTTAAATAAAATTGTAACAAATATTGAGAAATCATATAAACACACTCTCCAACTCTTCAAACCCTCCTGAATCCCACTGCAAAATCTAATCCCAAAGACTCAACACTGTTAATCCACAAAAGCAAAATTAATTTCAAATAAATTTCAATGCAATCATTATTAGATGCAACATACTGTACTTGCAAATTTATATAGGATTCATCATGAAATGCAAATGGCACTATTGTCCTTCAGGGGTAAAAAAATGATGATATAGTTCTCCTAATTCTTATCATACAGTCTTCCACTTGCTTTGGGTGGAAAATTGTCTAGGTTTATTTAAAAAAGACTTTTTATGACTTTAGGCAAATGATTTAAACTCTTTATGTCTTTATTTCTGTAAGACAAGGCAGGGCAATATGCAACTCAAACTTGGGGAAATATTCTTAAAACATGATAAAAAGATTAAATGCACAAATTTTAAAAGGAAAGAAATGTTGGTTTATGCATATATTTTGAAATATGAAAATAAATGCAAAAAAAATCATAAAGGAGAAGCTTCCAGGAGGAAATTATTTTGGTTTGGTTTTAATTGACAGGAGTTCATCTCTCACTGATTGCTTTTAAGATGACTATTTGAATGCTATATTTGATGATTCATGATCATATTTCTTAGAATGTTTCTATACTAGATTCACCCATGAGAACCACTAGGAATACATTTTTTTTTCCTTAAGATCTTACTAGTCTACTAAGTTTTGCCTTCTATAATTGTATATGCAAAGAAATCAAGGTCTCTAAACAAATAAATTGTAAAAAAAATGAGCAGCAGTCCTATATTTTTTATGCATTTATAGGTCAAATGAAAAGATAACTTACGTTTAAGAATATGTTGGATAATTGTTAAGAAAAACCCAGAGATAGACTCTTCTTGGCACTCTTAGACAATGTTCCTTTATTAATGTTAAAATACCCTTAACAATTATGTAGAGTTAAATTTTTTTTCTTCTTTTTTTTTAAGATTTTATTTATTTATTTGACAGAGAGAGAGAGAAAGATCACAAATAAGCAGAGTGGCAGAGGAAGAGAGAGAAACAGGCTTCCTGCTGAACAGAGAGCCTGATGCAGGGCCCCATCCCAGGACCCTGGAATCATGACCTGAGCAGAAAGCAGCCGCTTAGCTGACTGAGCCACCCAGGCACCCCAAATTTTTTCTTCTTCTTAAAGAAAAAGATTTAAAAATATATAAATTGAGTCTATATACCAAAGTTTGAGTTATTTCCACTTATATATCCATGTACACATTTAAATTTCACACTACTGCAAAATAAATGCAAAGCTTACAAAGTTCCTAGTGAATTTTTGTCCAAATATTTTTCCATATAAATTAATGAAAAGTATTCAATATGTTCAGTATATAATGTTGCTAATAACAAACAGAGATAGGGCCCATTAAACCTGCCCTTAATGGAGTCACAGAGTTGTGATTGAATGGTATCACTGCTATCATTTTCAAACATGTATCAGAACATTTTCCTCTATTTGAAGAATACAACTGTAAGCAAAAACCAATTTTATCTACCTTTCATAAAGATGACCGCTCTATATCTGCTCAAATACATAAAAGAGGAAAAATGAAAAAGAAAAATGTTCAGAGGACTGAAACAAATGTTTCAATGCTTCCAACTTATCTGAATACTTAACATTTTTTTGGTTAAGAAAACTCCAAAATTAATATAAAATTTTAAATAAAAAATGCTGTTAGATTTTCTTGTAAAAGGTTGAAATGAGTGTAAATATCTACTGTCCTCTGAGTCTCCTATGCAAATGGTCAATCAAATGCAAAAAACAAAACAAAACAAAAACAAAACTATAACCTACACTAACCCTGAAAACTCAATAGTATATCCATTCATGTCTAACACCTCAAAATATTATTTTCCAAATGTTGCCATTTTGAGGCAATAAACATTATTGTGTAAAGCAACGTACTATGGGCAGAGACTTAACTCACTACCAAAAATAATAGAAATTTTTAGCAAAAAATCTGTTACCTAAAAACATTAATGGTCCAATATATATGACTCAAGAGATGCCATTTGCTGCAAGTTATGGAATAACCTATTTTCAAATACTTTAAGTATTTATTGTAAATAACAAGTCTGAAGGTCAGTACTTCCAAAGCTAGTTCGATGTCTCAGTGTCACCAGAGATCCAGAGACCTGCCACTCTACCATGTTGAACAAACCGGCTTCTGTTTTCAGGTTAGGGCAATAGGATTGCAAGATTGATATTGCATCTCTAGATCACATCTTTAAGCAGCATCCAAATAAGAAATGAAGGTAAGGTTCTATCCTCACAGTACTATTTTTTTCTCCAGGAGAATATCAGATACTGCATATATGTGTGCACGTACACACGCACACAGAGTTTTGATTATTTTTTTTTCTTCTATCCAGAACTATGGCCTAGCCTTAATGTAAGGGAAGCTAGCAAGTGAGAAGCTGACATTTTGGCCTTTATAATGAAAGGTGAACTTTGGCAGGAAGTAAAATGGGAAAGGAAATGATTAGATCATTAAGGCACAGTGTCTGGCACTATTTTACTGTATCAAGTTACAGCACTGAATCACATTTTTAAGGTTATCAGTCAAAGAATTTAATGGGTTAAGTGTTATATCATCAAAATATAGATTCTGGGGGGTTTTATTCTTTTTTTTTTTTAAGATTTTATTTATTTATTTGCCAGAGAAAGAAAGAGAGCCAACACAAGCAGGGGGAGTGGCAGGCAGAGAGAGAAGCAGGGCCCCTGCTGAGAAGGGAGCCAGATGCAATGCAGGACCCAATTCCAGGACCCTGGGATCATGAGCTGAGCGAAGGCAGATGCTTCACCAACTGAGCCAACCAGGCGTCCCAATTCTGGGGAGTTTTAGTTTTAATTTATTTGGAAGACAATGTTTAGTTTTGAGGAAATGAGAAATAAAACTTTCAATCATATGTAAATATGTTAAGTGGATTATTTTCAATAACTTTAACATGTTATTTGTAGTTTAGGTATAAAATTTTTCAGCTTTCATATCCCCTGAAAGATCATCAAAATCTGTTATTCAAACTAAGTTAAGTTTATTAGTTATACTGTAAGGGAGAACAACACTTTGACAGAGTCCTAGTTGCATCTCAAAAGAGTGAGATCAAGAAAGTATACCTAGAAAGTTGAGACCAGGATCAAGGTTCAGGCAAGAAATTGGTATTAAGCATAGTTTGTGACATAATAGTTTAGAATTGGTGGATGTAGCAATGTGAGGGCTTTGTTGAGTAAAATCTTATATAACATGTGAGTTCTCAGCACTAGTGATCATTCTGTTTTCCTGATAGGAAAGATGCTTGCCCAGAGGAGCAAACTGTTTGCCCAGATAAATTGGTTTACAATAATTTCCTGAGGTAAATAGTAAAGTTTGGGGGGGTTTCTGGTTTTGTTTGTTTGGTTACACTCTTACCTTCCTGGAAGAGAACCTCCTGGGACTAAGAGTTGTGACATATTATCATGGTAACTACAAGTTCTCTATCTTCCCTTGTAATTATTCTTATACCTGTGCTGAACAGTAAATCAATATCATCTGGGGACACCATCAACCCGAGTCTGGGTCATTCTTTGTGGAGTATGATCACAAAACAAGTTTCTGCTTGTGGTCATTTCAATCTCTATGAAGTTTAGGCTTTCCTACCCTTTTTGCTATATGATTGTTTGGGGACAGTGCCTGTATAATAGCATTTAAGACTCTGGAGAGCATACACTTGAAGACTGCAACACAGCAAGTAGTAAGAAAAAAAAAAAAACTCTGATCATCTTTAAGATTTTATTTATTGATGATCAGGGTTTTTAAGTTTTCTTCTAGTCCAGAAGAGTACCCAATTAAACCAGGAGAACAGGTCCTTTCACTGAATTAAAAATATCATAGAATGAGATATTGGAGTATTAACCAAACCATGTGTATCATTCTATGTGTGTGTGTATTATGTGTATATATGAATGTTTGAGGCTAAATTGTGTCTCCCTAAAATTCATTTGTCAAAGTCCTAATCCCCTAGTACCACAAAATGTAACTGTATTTGGAGATAGAGCCTTTAAAATGTTAATTAGGTTAAAATTAGGTCATTATAGTGGGCACTAATCAAACATGACCAGTGTCCTTATTGGCAGAGACTCTAATACAAACAGCTACACAGGGAAGATTTGTGAAGGCACAGGAGATGGCCATCTATAAACCATGGAGAGAGGCCTCAGGAAATCAACCTTGCTGACATCTTGATCTTAGACTTCTAACCTCCAGAATTGTAAGAAACTAAATTTATGTTACTGAAACCACCCAATCTGTGGTATTTTGTTATGGCAGCCCTGGCTAACTAACAACAATATATGTTCTTATTTTTCTGTAATTCTTGAATCAAGTATTATCCAATTAACCAAATTTTATTTTTCTGAACTCAAAAGGCAAAAAGTCAATTTTTCTTCATAAGCACAAATCTATCATATTAATAAAATTTGAAGTGGATTGAAAGTACCCAATTGCATATACTTTTACTATACAGCCACTTTGTAATATATAAAAATAAAGAAAAATGTAGATATAAATATTGATCAATATTTTACATTTGTCTTTCTAGAAATTGTCCAGGTATCCAAGGACCAAATTATTAACTCAATAAAATATTAGTTTAAGACCTTAAAGTTAAGTAACAATTTAGAAATTAAAATAAAGTAAATACATTGTCTATATAGTTGGGAACATTGTAAGTATTAATGAGCTTAAACTCTTTTAACACCTATTCGTTATTACAAGTTCCTTTAGTTAGGTAAAATTACGTATTTTTGTAATATGAAAACAATTTGTGGGAACGCTAATAATACAATCCATATTATATATATAATATATACAATGTAATACATGTAATATATAATGTAAATTTTTGTTTTGTTTTTTTAAAAGATTTTATTTATTTATATGAGAGATAGAAAGCACGAGAGGGAAGAGGGTCAGAGGGAGAAGCAGACTCCCTGCTGAGCAGGAAGTCCGATGCGGGACTCGATCCCGGGACTCCAGGATCATGACCTGAGCCGAAGGCAGTCACTTAACCAACTGAGCCACCCAGGCGCCCTATAATGTAAATTTTTGAAAGTTTAACTCATAAGAAATAAAATTCAAGGCATGTATTAGCTAAAATATTGCGCTAAAACATTGTGGGAAAATTAGAACGACAATATCAAGGGTTTTTTTAATTTAAGAAATTTATTTATATTTATTTGAGAGAGAGACAGTGAACACCAGAGGGGAGGGGCAGAGGGAGAGAGAGAATCTCAAGGAGACTCCCGCTGAGCATAGAGCCTGACACGGGGCTCAATCTCTCGACCCTAGATCTTGATCTGAACCAAAACCAAGAGTCAGACACTCAACCACCTGAGCCACCCAGGTACCCCTCAAGTTGTTTTTTTTTTTTTTAAGGTAAACTTAAAATATCACATGAACTCAGGATTTTATAGTCCCACCAACATTGTATGGGAGACCTGGTTTCTCTGCATCCTTGCCCACATTTGGTATTTTCCTTTTTTTTTTTTTTTTTATTTTAGCTCTTCCAAAAGGTGTGTAGGGTTAGGTCTTTTTGGTTCCATTTCTTATTTTCCTACAGTTACTGATGTTGACTATTTGTTAATGGACTTATTTGTCATCCCCATTTCCTTTTCAATGAAATATTTCTTCGTGTTTTTTTGCCTTCATGTATTTAATTGGAATGGTTGTTTCGGACTTGTTTACTGTTGAGTTTTAAGAGGTCTTTGCTTTAAGAGGTCTTTAGCACTATATTCTAGATATGGCTTACAATTATTTTCTCAGTTTGTAGCTTGTCTTTTTAATTCTCTTAGAGTCTTTCACAGGGTAATTGTTTTTAGTTTTAATGAAGTCCAATTATTGTTTTTCCTTTCATATATCATACTTTTGGTGTCATCTAAGAACACTTCACCAAGCCCTAAGTTTTCTCCTTTTATCTTCTAAAAGGCTTGTAGTTTTCAGTTATCCATTTTGAGTTATTTTTTGGACAAGGTTTGGGGTGTGGATCAAGGTTCATTATATTTGTTTATGGATGTTTAATTATTTCTGCACCATTTGATGAAAAGACCACCCTTTCTCCATTGAATGGCTTTTACACTTTTGTCAAAATTAAAATCTGTATTTGTGTGGGCCTATTTCTGGGTCTAAAGTACTTTGACAAAAATTACTGGAACTGGTCATAGTGATTTTCACACTCGTTGTGTTATTCTGGTATAATTTTCAGTGTATTTTATTCAGATAATCCTTAAAGACTAGTAAAATTACAAAATATATAATAATTTTCCAATATAACCTCCTTCACGTTAATATCATGGTAGCTACATTGAACTTATTTTAAATGTTTATTCAAACCTTTCTTGATCACTCTCCCATTTTCTTCATCCAAATAATAAAATAGAAATTATATCCTACAACATTAGATTACATTCACAACATAAAAATTCTGTTCTCCAATTAGATGAAATATTCAAAACAGTGATTGGGAAAGCTTTCATATTCTACTGGAATGATATGATATCATTTGGAACATCATGTAATTAAATACTACAAATGAGCTATTGTTGAAATAAGAACACTGTCTAAATGAATAATCTCTACTTACATAATTCTTTGCAATGTTCAAACATTGGCCAGAAAAGTTTCGCCTTGTAAAAATGATCAGAAATGTAATTTATGTTTTTCCCATTTAATTCCTATATAGAATGAACCTAAGAGGACAGAGAAATTTTTTCACTGATGCTTAACATAGGGCAACTTTAAATTACTCTGAGGAAATAATAGCCAGAACGATTAAAATCATCAAGGTTTAGCTCCACTCCCCAGCAATTTATAAAGTATGCCATATAACTCTCTACAGAGGAGAAGAAAGACAGAGACAAGAAGTCTAAGCACTTCCCTTCTCTTCTCCACCAAGTACATTACCCAAATATATAGTTTAATTGATGCCCAGGCTTAAGACTGGTCCTTTTCAGTTTTCTTCACTTTAATCTCTTTATAAAAAGCTCAGATTAAATAAATACTTATGCATCTCAGCAAATGGAGCACGGCTTACTCTCTTTGAGCCTGAGAGTCAGTTCAAAGCTAATTAATAGTATATAAAACATGAGTGATATTTACATGAGTCCTTCACCTTATATGGCAGGTTATCAGTACAATTCCTCCAATTATTACCATATTTACCTGTGACAGTTAATTTTATGTGTTAACTTGACTGGCCATGGGGTGCCCAGATTACATTATTTCTGGGTAGGTCAATGAGAGTGTTTCTGGATGACATTAGCATTTGAATATGTGGGCTCAAAATAGATTGCCCTCACCACTGCAGATGGGCATCATCCAATTCATTGGGGGCCTAAATAGAACAAAAGTTGGAGGAAGGAAGAATTTGCCCTTTTTCTTTCTTTTTTTTTTTTAAAGAGTTTATTTATTTATTTGAGAGAGAGAATGAGAGATAGAGAGCACGAGAGGGAAGAGGGTCAGAGGGAGAAGCAGACTCCCTGCTGAGCAGGGAGCCCAATGTGGGACTCGATCCCGAGACTCCAGGATCATGACCTGAGCCGAAGGCAGTCGCTTAACCAACTGAGCCACCCAGGCGCCCAGAATTTGCCCTTTTTCCTAGATCATTGCTTGAGCAAGGATATCTTAGCTCATCTTTTCCTGCCCTTGGATGAGGATTTACAAACATCAGTTCCCCTGGTCTTCAGGCCTTCAGACTCCGACTGAATTATACCACTGGCTCCCTTGGGTCCCCAGTTTACATACAGATGGCAGATTGTGGGGAGTCTCAACATTCACAATCAGATGAGCCAATTCCTTATAATCCCCATCTCCCCTCTCAGACAGGGTTGTGTTTCTCTGTAGAACGCCAACAAATATATTATCCTTCTCAAATCACCTCCAACTGTTACAAGTTCCAAGCAAAGGTCTATAAGCCACTCTCTCATATTATAAATGCAAAAAAAGAAATAATTAGAGTGATGGTTTCATTGAAAGCTCATATTCTTCAGTATCACACTGCTAAAGAAGCCCTCAGAATTGGCTCCTAAACAGATATGATTACCATAGAATTCTAGAACTGAAAGTATCCTAGTCATTTTATTACAGTTATGGTCAGATTAACTGTGCCAGGCACTGTCCTACACCCCTTCCCTGTACTTGACAGATGAGGGAAGGAGTGCCCAAGATCACACCATTATTAAATGGCAAATCCAGTTTAACTCAGGCAGCCCATCTCAAAAGGTCATATCCTCAAACTGTATGCCTCAAACCACGTAATCTCTAGTGGAAACTTTTCCTTTTATAGATACGAACCAATCCCTACAGATATTTTGAATTTTGGATGTTTTGTAGCAGAGTTTATTAGTATCAACACCAAAGGCTGTTTATATTTTACCTCAATATAGTATGCTAGAAACTACCCAATTTTGAGTTACTTGTTTTATAAGTAACTATAATAATATCAGAATTTGATAGCTCAAATATCACTTAGGTTCAGAAGGATAACTTGGAGTCTATAAGTAACTATAAATCAGAAATGTGCAATGATTTGAATCTTTCCAATATTCTAAGGATTAATATGTATACATACACACCAACCATTGCCATCATTGTATCCATTCCTCATGTAAGCTATGTATGTGTATATCAAATGTATGTGAGTCTAAACACACATATATGTACACATATATACATAACACACACACACACCCACACACACTCACCTACCTAGAGAAGTAGCACCAATGATGGTATATTTTCTAATGAGTTGATAAATGTACAATATACAAGTGTTTTTTTTCTTTTCATATTGATGTCCCAATAATTTGGTCTCACTATAAATTCAAATGTGTTAGAGAAATCTAGTAGATTTGAACAGTTCTCTCTCTCCCATTCTGGACAAAATTATTGGATTAGCTGGAAGTGATCAGCATGTGCAGCAAACCCAACTGGGATATGTTTTCTAAAGAGAATTGCTAGTTGTGTAAAAATATCATTTAATCTTAAATACTCTGTGATTAAATTTAAGCTCAGTGGACTATAAACTTGAGATGTAAAATTTCCTCCAAGCCCAAAAATTAGCAGTAACTGGCTGTAAGATTTTCAGTAGGTAGACTATACTTGGTTATATTGGATTTGTTTTCTAATTTCTCATATAGCTATTTAAAATAAAGCATATTTTTATATCAAGGTTATTCATTAATGATGATGTTTGGGAGGTATGAGGGACTTTAAAGATAAACTTCCACATTATTTAAATGAATAAACTAAGACCTCTGGATAGTAAATCATTATTCTGGATGCACAGCTAATTCATGGCACATAGAAGACTGCATAGCTAGAAAAGTGCTTATTCCACTAAGCACTGTCTTCATCCACCAAGAAAAACAGGAATATATATGTTCCTGGGCCCTAGCAGGATGATCAGAGAGGATTCTCTGCAACTGGCCTTAGGGATTGAACTGCCATGGTAGAAAAATGAAGAGCAGACATTTATTACAGGGCAAATCAAAGTTGGGGTATGTTTTAAATAACTATAATTGTGACCAATATTAAGTATTCATTATGTATGAGGTGCTGTTTTAAGCATTTTATAAACACTGTCATTTAACATTAACAATATTCAGATAAAGTAACTAAAATATAGTGAGTCTAAATAACTTGCCCCAAAGTCACCCAGATTTTAGGGTCTGATTCCAGAATTCACACATTTAATCACTGTGCTCTAATGTCTCTTTGAGTAGGTTACAACCTTTTCCAGAACAGAGGTCTTATGGTTTTATATCTTAGAAGCTATTTCTTAAACTTGCATGT
Source organism: Callorhinus ursinus (assembly GCF_003265705.2). Classification (NCBI taxonomy): domain Eukaryota; kingdom Metazoa; phylum Chordata; class Mammalia; order Carnivora; family Otariidae; genus Callorhinus; species Callorhinus ursinus. The sequence continues at coordinate 49,778,873 of NW_027397066.1, read as the reverse complement.
GATAGGCACATGGAAGACATTAATTTTGTTTCCATTGAAAAACAATGGTTGGGTAAGCCAAAACCTAAACCAGCAGTCTGATACATTTTCAAGCCTCAAAGGAGCAACACCTCACAGTCCTTTGGCCCCAGAGTGACAAGTAATATCTTAGCATTGTGATTTTCGAGGATTCAATTTGATCCACTGGTTTGTCCAAATTACAGTAGACCAAACAATAGCCCTGCCTTCTTTCTCCTAGGCCAAACCCAGGCTCTGGGATCTATTACTCTGATGGTAATAAAAGACAGTATTTCTGATCATATACTTGAACAAAATTTTCCTAAGCTGCCAACTCTATACCTGATTTCCATTAGACCCTGCCCCAGCTCCTCTTGGCTTGAAGAGGGAAAGCTCAATTCAAAGAATGTAACATTACAAAACAAAGTTTTTCAGACTTACAAAGAAATACCAAGCTGGCAAGTTTTCGGTTTTTGTTGTTGCTGTTGTTTTGTTTTTTGGGTTTTTTTGGAAGAGAAAACTTTTAACCTCTCCACTTCCCCCTTCTACCTCTGCCCTCTTAAATCTCAGCCCCATTGTATATATTAAGTACTCCCTTTTGTCTATTTAGCCTTTTATCCTTGAGGTGAGAGAAAAGGGGGACATACTTTAATAGCTTTTTCACATCCCAGATTTTAAAGTGATCCTCTATTACTAGATAAAATAACAAGTTTGCTAAATTAAATTAAAGAGGCCACAGACCATATTAAAATATAAGAATGGTGAAAAAAAGTCTAAATCCTACTTTTCCCAAATTATGAAAATATTTGACAGACTATAAGAGCACTTTTATCAATGTTTTCCATTTATGGCTACTGGATAAAAATCATTCTATAAAATATATTCAGATAAACTATAACAGATTAAATTAAAATGTTTATGTTAAGTTAATGGTATTTGCATAAGATTTTATTTATCAAAATCATTTCGATACCTGGTAAACAGCAGCAAGAAAAATAACTTTTCAGGCTAACCACTGCTTATTTATATCTATAAATTTTTTCTTAAATCAAAAATCATTACTTAACGTCCAGACAGCATAAAGTTATCTCATCTGTATGTTCAACTTAACTTAAAATAAGAAATGCTAAGAAAAACTATACTGAGATGGCATTTCTCAACTTCTAGGCAAAAATCCAAAAGCTTGACAATCTGATCTGTTGGCAAAGCTATCTGGAAACAAGCATACTAAAACATTGCTGGTGGGAATGCAAAATGGAACAACACTAATGGCAGAGAATTTGGCAATGTCTAGCAAAATTTCATATGCATTTCCCTTTGACCCTACAATCTCATGTCTAGGTATCTATCCAAAATACATACTGGCAAAAATACAAACCAAGTGTCCACAAAACTATTCATTATAGCACTATCAAAACAATGAAAAGCACAGACCACTCAAAAGTCTACCTATAACAGATATGTTGAATAAAATACGGCAGTGTTACTCAAAGTATAATTCATGCTCTGAAATCAGCAAAATCTAAAGTGCAGGTAATTTTACAGGACAAACACTCTGGCCTCTTCAGCAAAAAAAAAAAAAAAAATGCTACAGAAAAAATTAGAAATGGAGATGGAAACTTGCTCAGAGGACTCAAGAAACATCAACCATTCATCTATGTGCACGGAGCTTATTTTGATCCTATTTAAGCAAATTGTGTGTTCTGAAACAATGAGGAAATGTGAATGCCAATATATTTGGGTATTTGATCATATATACAATGGAATATTACTCAGCCATCAGGATGAATGCCCACCATTTGCATAGAGATGGATGGAACTGGAGGGGATTATGCTAAGTGAAATAAATCAAGCAGAGAAAGACAATTATCATACAACATAGGAATAGCTTGGAGGACCACAGGGGAAAGGAGGGAAAACTGAATGGGAAGAAATAAGAGAGGGAGACAAACCATGAGGGACTCTGGACTCTGGGAAACAAACTGAGGGTTGCGGATGGGAAGGGGATGGGAGGATGGGTAACTGAGTGATGGGTATTAAGGAGGGCACCTGTTGTGATGAGCATGGAGTGTTATACGCAATTAATGAATCATTAAACACTAAAAAAAAATTATCGTCAAGGATTCAGACGTGATACTTGATTCATCATTATGATTTTTAGAGAGATCTTATATTTTTAAAGATCAAACTAAAATATTCACAGATAAGCTGATATAATGTCTGATTTGCTATAAAATAATCATATGAGAGACATTGGTTGGGGCTATAGATAAAACAATTGAATGTGTCCTGATAATTATTGAAACTGGATGATGGGTATTTCACATTCTTTTTACTATTATCTTTAATATTACATGTGTTTCAAAGTTTTGTGATAAAAATATTTTTATCTTATCTCTATGTGTACAACTACAAAAATGTTTCTCTCATATACTTTTATTGTTCTACTTAAGGAATATGCATATATTTCAAAAAGTTGGTAATTTTGGTTATTATCTTTTAGTTTAGCATCAAAAGTCCATTCCCATGAAATAATTCAAAAATATTCTATGAGAATAAACAGCACTGAACACTTCTGTCCTTATCAAACATTATGATGAGAGAAATTGTGTGATAGGAGTCATAAAGAACAATTTGGAAATTGAGAAATCTTCAGAAAACTAGGAAATAGACAAAAAGCCAAGACTTTGTTTTATATTCTTTCACATAAGGCATATAAGAATATTAAAATAACTAAACAGCAATAAGCAAGACTTGTGACATGCCACTAAATTTAATTCCTATAAGCTCAAACATAGTAAGTAATCAAAATGTATAGAATTCAGTTGTATCTTTGCATTGTTATTAGAGAACAGGCTGGTATAGATTGCTTGTGACTCACATTAACAAGGAATTATTTTGTTATAGGGAACCATGAAGTACAACTAGATCACTGAAGAGGGATAGTATGTAAACAGTTCATTCTAAGAAAGTAATTAAATAACTCTTGTAAAAAGCTAAGTAAAGGGTACAGCAAGCATATCTTTACAGTACTCAGTAGCGATGGGCCAAAGAATGGTAGGTATTTACCTTTAGAGAGACACAGAAATGCCAGTTACCTTAGATATTGCACTATCATTTTTAAAAAAGAAGTCTGATTCAGCTATTTATTCAGATAACAACGACAGTATGGCCAGTAGTCACTAGCCATGTGTGGCTATATAAATAAAAATTTAAATTAAAGTTGAATAAAATTTAAAATTAAAATTTTTAGTGGTACTAGCCACATTCCAAGTGCTCAGTAGACAGATGTAGGTACAGATGTGGCATCCATACTGGACAGTACATATATAAAATATTTCCTTCATTGTAGAGAGGGTGCTTTTACACACATATTCTACAATGTACAACTCTACTACACATTGTAGAGAAAGTTCTATTTATACAACACTCTCTAGAGAAAGTTCTATTACTCTCACTTTGTTAGTGAGTTCCTAACGCACTATAGGACTTGTTAACTGTTTCATTCTTGAATCTAGCCTAATAGCTGAATATTTTTATTTACTCCATTTTGTTGTTAATAACCTGATTATAACTCAGTTATAATCTGCCTGATTAGGTGCCTTGTTAGCGCAGCAGGTAGCACGTCAGTCTCATAATCTGCCTGATTATAACTCAGAGAGTAACAGCCATTTGGGTGAGGAGTGTACTTTCCCCTTTTTCTTTTTAACAAGTATACAGCATTTTATTAGTTACTGTAACACTTTATACATTCTGCTTCCATATATGTGTGTGAATGTGCATTTAACAGATACACATTTATTGCAAGCAAAAGATGATGAAGGCCTTGAATCGCCTTTACTGCTCTAATCGTCTCCCTCTCAGCTCATGAATTTGCTAGTTCTAAAAAAAAAAAGAAAAAATCGATGGAATCCTCTTTAATGGCTTTCTTTCTCTTACAGATTTCCTTCAGCAAATATTGTTAACCCTATCTCCAAAACATATCCTGAATTGCACCATCTTTCAACAAAAATCACACCAAACCAAGACAAAATAATCTGTTTTTTAATTTACTTTTTCAAGTGAGTTAATATTTATAGATGGTAAAGTACACAAATCTTGTTTACAGCACAATTAATTTTACATATGTATAAATTGTATATAAATCTATATAGATATAAATTCTACATAAAATACAAATCTATATAAATTCTGTGTAAATCTGTACAGGTACCATTCAAATCAAGATAATGGAACATTTCTAGCACCTCAGCAGGCTTCCTCATGCCCCATCCAGTCTGCAGTCTGCCTCCAATTGTAATGCCTATTCTATGATTACAGATAACGTTTTGCTTGTTCTTAATATTACTGGAATCATACAACATGGATATTTTTAACTAGTTCCTTTCATTCAACACTAAGTCTATGAGATTCATTTGTGTTATGTGTATTATATTTCACGTTTTCCAAAATGAATTCAAAGTGGTTAACTAGGGTACAAAAGGGAAAGGAAAGAAAGGAAAGAAAGGAAAGAAAGGAAAGGAAAGAAAGGAAAGAAAGGAAAGAAAGGAAAGAAAGGAAAGAAAGGAAAGAAAGGAAGAAAGGAAGAAAGAAAGAAAAAGAAATACAATTATATTCTAAAATTCCATTTTGGAAACATACAATTTATTCTTGCTGTTGATGGACTGTTAGGTTGTTTCCCGTTTGGAAGCTCTTATGAATAAAACTGCTATTAGCATTCTTGAACATACCTTTTGATGTTCAAATACATACATTTCTCTTGGGTAAGTAATTAGGAGTGAAACGGCTGGGTCATATGACAGGCATATATTTAGCTTGAGTAAATACTGCCAAGTTTTCCAAAGTGGTCATGCCAACTTGCTCTCATCATCAGTGTATGTACATGTCTATATGAAACTGACCCAATATCCTGCCTGAATTACCTATAATGGTCTCCTAACTGGTCTCCCTTCCACAACACTTGGCTTTCTACCATCCATTTGCCACACAACAAACAGAAAAATGACAGCTTATCTGAGGAATTAACTTTTGAACAGAGATACAAATGAAAAGTAAACCATGTGGATACCGGTAAAGGAAGAGCAGATGTGAATAAACCGATGCCATCTCATGACCCATACATGAGGAAGGCAAGGAGGCCTTTGTGGTTGGTGGGAAGTGGTTAAGACAGGAAAGCTGTGGAAGATGCAATCACTAGGGGTAGCCAGGGTCCAGATCCTGTAGGTCATATTGAGAAATTTAGATTTTTTTTTTAATGTGATGGAAAGCCATTGGAGAATTTTGAGCATGGGAGTTTACTTTAAATCAGTTGCATTATTTTTAACCCCCAAAATCACACTTTAAAAAAATTCACTTTACATATGCTATGATTTCCTTACCCACGCAAGTTAAAGAAACTAATATTTTTAATTTATTTTTGTGAATCATTAGTCCTTTAAAAATTGTAGAGGTAAAAAAAAGTCTTGAATATGTACAGCAATAGCTACTCAATGTCAGTATAGATTATTAAGGTTAAAAAATTTCTAAAACAATTGTCTTATGGTGGAATTTAGAAACAATTATCATCATGTGGATTACAAATAATTACTTACTCTTATTTTCAATTTGCAACTGCCACAGATCCAGTCTACTTTTCTCTAAACAGTCAGAATGCACTCACCCTTAAATCCCCATCTGTGCTCTTAGCCAAAAGTTCTTTAACCTTTCTAGTATCCAGAATCTACTGAGAAACTCTTAAAAATAATCTATAGAGTTAAAAACTTTACCCCAAATTTCACATGGGAAGAAAAATATGCAAATATAGGCAAGAAAACACACACACACACACACACACACACACACACACACACACACACACAAAGAACTAGAAGAGAGGACTAGCCCTACCAGAAATTAAAGCATACTATAAGACCTCTATAATTAAAACAGTATGGTATTGAAGTAAAATGAAAAATAGATTAGTGGAATTGAAGAAAAAGCCCAGAAGTAGAATCAAGTCCATATGAAAATCTGATTATGATAAAGGTGACATCTTAAATTACTGGGGCAAAATAATAATAATAATAAGTCTAATTCCCCTTCCATATTTGAAAAATCTTACTCTCTGAGGGCAGAAACCTACAATCTTTAAAGGTCCTCAACTACTAGCCTGATACAGCCATCCTGACCCAGATCCTATTGCAATGATAACAAATTACTATAAACTTTGTGGCTTAAAACAACAAAAATATATTATCTTACAGTTCCGATGGTTAGAAGTCTAAAATAGGTCTTAAGAAGCAAATCAAAGGTTTTCTCTCTGGAGGTTTTAGGGGAGAACACCGTCCTTGTTTTTTCCAGCTTCTAGAAATGGCCTGCATTCTTTAGTTGTTGCCCAGATCACGCAGACCTCTAATTCCATCCTTAAATGTCTTCTTCTTCGATTCTGACCCTGTTGCCTCCGTAGGACACTAATGACTAAATTGGGACCACCTGGATAATCTCTCCATCTCAAGAGCCTTAACTTAATCACACCTGCGTGACTTTTACCCACTTAAGGTAAAACATTCACAGGTTTCAGGGATTAGGATATGGACATCTGGTGGGCATGAAATCTGTTGTGATGTGTTGTTTTGGTTGAAGTCTATGCAGAAAATCTGGCCTCACACAAATATGTAGTTAAAGAAGGTAGACCCCCAGACATCCTTGGACCACACTTTGAAATTCACTGGTGTGGAGAAAATTCAAAGGAATGAAGATTAGAAATTAAAGTAAGCTCCCCCCTTGGGGCAGCTGGGTGGCTCAGTCAGTTAAGTGTCTGCCTTTAGCTCAGGTCATGATCCCAGGGTACTGAAATCAAGTCCCACATTGGGCTTCCTGCTCAGCGGGGAGCCTGCTTCTCCCTCTCCTTTTACCCCTCCCCCTGCTTGTATTCTCTCTCTTTCTTGCTCTCTCTCAAATAAATAAATAAAATCTTTAAAAAACAGATCATCTTCATTTAGAAGGGAAAGAACAAAAGCAAGAGGAGAAAAAGAAAGACAATAGGAGCAAAAAATTAAAGAGGGAAAAAAGATAATTGGAAAAAAAGACGAGAAAGTAAAAATGGAAGAGTAGAAGGAGAAAGTAAAAAAGAAAATGGCAGGTGAAAAAAAAAAGAAGGAAATAGGAAGAAAGGACAAAAAGAAGCACAAGAAAATAACAGTTGTGTAAGATTAATAATAGAGATATTAAAAATAAGCATTCATGGTAGGACTCTACTAATGGAGAGAGTTATAAGATCTTGATAGTATTAAATGCTAGAGAAAACTTAAGTTTTTTTAGTAAAGGCCAATTGATTTGTGACAAATACTATAATGATTATTACTATAATCAATATTATTGGTAACCCTGAGATGTAAGTTCCTAGAATTGAATCATAATAACAAAAAGAAAAAAATTGCTTTGGGTAGAGGTAAGATATAAGCATAGATTTTTAAGCTATATTTAATTATGTTTAATTCATTTACAAATTTTAGCTTCAATTAAAGAGTTATACATTGCAATTGCCCAGTGAGGTAAATGAAAATAATTTGGCACAACTTCAATATCCAATAATATGGGTTTAAGTGGGGAGTAAAATTAAATGTCCAACAGGAGGGAATTAATTGGAACAAACTAAATGTTTTTCACACCTATAAAAGTATAAAATTAAAATGCAGCCAAACCAGGAGAAGATAACTAATTGGTTTATAATGAATTATTATTTTTAAGTATAAATCACCAGGATTCCTAAACCCACTTATTTTCCTTTTATAATAAATTTTACTTTTAGCTTAATTCCTAACTTTTACTTGTTACAAATGCAATACTTAGTACAAAATAATTAAGATAAAAATGTGTGGAAAAAAAGTTGTGGGAAAATCACATGCATCCAGATACTGTCATCCATCCAGATATCACTGTCACCAGCTAGACCCCAAGACCTGACCTTTTACTGTCTACCTGCTTGCACTCATTGACCTTTGTCCCACATTTTTCCTTAAGCTCTTCTTTCCAGTTTATCTCTTAACTCAGTCCAAAGACTCAAGGGGCATAACATTCCCTGATGTAAGCAAAAACTACCCCTCAAGCAATAATAACTGCCCAGACCACCCAGACCAGTTTGAATTTAATCCCCACTCATGCCTGCACAGATAAGCCATGGAATGACCTCTGGAATGATCAACAATTACCTTTACCTCATTATAATACTAAAATCTCCCCCTAAGGAGGAGCATAAGCCTTATTTACATAACATACTATGTACATATGGGCTTATTTCTTTAAGGCCTGTGCATGACATTAGGCTTGCCTCTACATAGGACGACAAGGCTTCCCTATGTAAATATTCATCCTAACCCTAAATAAAAGGAACCCATTGACCCTTGCTTGGAGAGTCCCAGCCTTGGAAGTTATTGCCCATGATTTTATTTGCTGCAAGTAAAGTTTACTTTGTGTGACAAGTCCACCTGTCCTATCTGTGAGCAACCTCGAATTAGTTCAGTTACACCACCACTGGTAAGACCTTGATGTTAATATTTCCAAATCCCAGTCTACGTTTAAGTAAGTTGTATTTATTTATTTCATTTATTTACATTATCATATTTTATATAAGCATTCCATCAGTTGTGGAATCTTCAAAGTGTTCTCCCTGAGATACTACTGTTAACATCGGTCCATCCAGTGCACTAGAGTTAGATATTCTGTGTTTTCCAACTAATATCCTGCTGTTTTGTATTAAAATTGGCCCTAGGGAAGCCTGAGGGCCTCAGTCTGTTAGGCTTCTGCCTTTGGCTCAGGTCATGATCTCAGGGTCCTGGGATCAAGTCCCGCATTGGGCTTCTTACTCAGCGGGGAGCCTGCTTCTCCCTCTGCCTGCTGCTCCCCCTGCTTGTGTTCCCTTTCTCTCTCTCTGACAAATAAATAAATAAATAAATCTTTAAAAGAAATAAAATAAAATTGGCCCAAGTTTATGTTACAAATAATAATATACATATACTTAAAATTGATTAAAGTACAAAACTGAGGGAAATCTAAAATAAAAATATGTAGAGATCCATAAAAATTTACAAAAACCACAACCCAATACACCTAAATTACCAATACTCAAAACACTAGTAACTGAGACTCAGTTTTCAACAATAATTATCATGTTGATCAATTTGTTTTCTCCTAAACTGCTTTAGGCAATTTGCAGGGGAAAGCCTTAGGAGACTGGAAGAGAAGCAAAAGTTAATATCACAATACTGTTCTCTCCCAAGGGCCGGAATAAATGATTTCTCCAGGAAATAGATTTATAGGGAAATAAGTTGCACTCTTTCACTCCCCAGATTGCATTCTCTTAACCTATGGGTCTTACCAATTAACCCTTTATGATTAAAAACAGGGATGTGGCTGTACCCCTGGGTAGAGAAGACCATCATTCTCTCAGCTGGTTCCACTCCCACTTCCTAAAGCCCTATACCAGAGAAGGCTTTTTTGAATATCATCCTGGGACCACTGGATGTGGTTTAGCTTTTGCCTCAAGAAAGTATTAGATTATTAAGTCAAAATATTACACAAAATTAATTTCAAGGCCACACTGCTCTCAAAGGCCAAGTAAAATAAAATAAAATTGCTTCCTAGAATAATTCCCATCCTAAATGTTATATCTTGTTGCAAATACTGATAATAGCTTATGAGAAATTTGATAATCAGCTCAATGGTGGCAGAAATACCTAAAAAGACCACAATATTTAAATGCCTGACATTTAAATACTATTAATTCCTCTCCCTTTTATCGAAGTCCAAGAAGAAATTAAAGTCCAAACTTTAATTCCACTTCAAAATTACTAAAAGCTCAAGAAACAAACTACAAAATAACCATCCTCAAATTCTTATTCTGATCACTCTCAGCCAGAGAGGTCTCATGGAATCCCAGGTAATTGTTCTTTAGGCTGTTTTTTCCAGGAATGAAAAAAAAAAATTTAGGCTTTAAAGTTAAATTCATTGAACCCCAAGTCTATTTATGTTTTAAATTATAAAATCTTAAAATAACAGTGCCTGGTACATACTAAGAATAATCAATAAAATTATTATTATATGTATATATTGTTGAAAAGAGTCTTTAACAATTACTAGACATCTCTTGTCACTGCAATACCAGCCCTCTACCCACAAAATTAAAAAAAAAAAAAAGAAATTCCTAAGTGTCCATAGGCAACATATTTTTAGTATTATCTTTATACTAATATTGCCAGAAATTCCTGTTATCCGAAGAAAGTTTCAGACCACAAAGATTTCATGAGAATGAAGGGATAATCCTCTTGGTTTCAGCTCAACAGGGTACACATTTGTCTGCGGGGACTGATGGAGTTCACAATCTGTATCAATGGATAGAATAAGTGGTTTGTTATATCACCAGGTTTACCCTATCTCAAGAAGTGGAGAAGGAAGATGGGGACTCCTTTTCTGGAAGGTGACACTCATAACGACTCATTCTCATGTAAAATGTGGAAGTCTCCAGATGCCCACAATCCCTGGGTCTTGTATGGTAAGTTCCCCGCTTCCCCATCTGGCATTTTAAACCCCTCACCATTGCCTCTTGCTCTGTAAATTGCCTGCCCCTGACAAACCCGCTTAAAAGCTTCTCCTCGCACTACGTTTTTTTCCCCGGCTGGAAAATTATCCTCAGCAGAATCTTGAATCAAAGTACAACTGATCCTTCTGAAATGTGTGTATCGAAATTCTGAAGAGGACCATAAATCGACGGCAAAAATTTCCCTTTTGACAATTTTTCCATTTTCCATACCTTGAATAATTTCTAGTACTTTAACAGTAGTAGAAACATTTTATTTCGCCAGTGCTCTCTTTTTCTCCGTTGTCTCTTCTTTTAGGCAGGCTCCATATTTTAATCTTCTCAAGTTATCCCTCTTCTAAGTGTACTTTATTCTTTTTTCTGTCTTTGCTCTTTGTCAAGATAATATATTTTTAAGTTAGTGTTAGTATTAAATGCTCAAATAACTGAGGATTAGATTCTATCTGTTAATGTCCTGCCTGGTTTCCCTTTCATATATTTCATATTCCCTCTGCCTTTCCAGAGAGTACTAACTGTATACATTTCCCTGGTGTGCTATTTAAGGTTGTGTGTCATATGAGAACTAATCTAAAAATGATAAGATATGTTATAATTATCTTTTCAGGCTCCTTCCAAATCTATCCCAATTTTTTTTCTTACCATGTTAATATGTCCCATTCCTCAATGAATGATTAGCCTAGGCTGTAATTTATTGACTTCATGCCTGAAGTTTAACAGGGGAAACCTCTCAATACTCCTTTAGATCCAGGCTTTCTTGAAGCATCACTTCAGTTTACTCCATGATGTCACATCTTTTCTATTAGGTTTCTCTGACCCACGTCAATCTAGTAATAATACACATATTGCTGTCTTTATAATAGCATTTTAAAAGGAGTAAGTTCTGAGTGTATCTGCTAGAATATGAGCTCTATATAGAGCAGGGATTTTTGTCCTCTTTCTTTTATTTTCTTTCTATTTTTTTTTTTTTTACTGTGAGGTATTGCAAGTACAAAAAAAGTATTTTTCCAATGAATAAATAAGTCTGTATTTTTAGCCTGTCGTATAGATCTAGTTTGGCTCCATTGACCTTGCCTCCTTTTACGTAAGTCCCTTTTATACTCCTTGTTACTTCCCCAGTGTGCTTGCTGCTGTTTCCGGAGTTAAAATAATCTCCTAAACTTCATTCTTCTAATGTCTTAAAATTTCTCTGGTGTCTCGAGTTCTTCTCTCTTTCAGTGTCAACAGTTTCTCCACAATAAAGCACCCATATACAAGTTTTCTTTAGTGACTTTGACCTTGGGATGTGTGGCACTCTCATTCAAAGCTTATTCTACTCCTTTCAATAAGAAGCAATAGTACCATTGAACTAGAGCCCTCCTGCTTCATTTATCTGTTCATCAATAAATATTCACCACTCCTCTATGAATGAACATGTTGAATAGCTTCTGAAGTCAACATCCACAGTCAAGGCATATATAATTAATAAATGAGACATGATTTGAAGCCATGTATCAGAAGAGAGATGGGGGTGGCCCTACAACTAATGGATATACCACATAAATAGAGTAAATTATCTCCTCTACAGTGTTTTTTCTTTGGTCCTAAATACAGCTAATAACAAGATGAAGTGGAGCAATCATGTTGGCTACTGATTTAATATGTCAATTTAATGCTCAACACTAAAATTATAAAGCAAAAATCTCAAGCCCTAATTATTGCTTTGTGGCCCCTGTGACATATAGTTTGTCTTTGCAATTTAAAGTCACAACCTGTAGGCTTTATTGAGAAAATACAGGAAGGGAAAGATCTCCCAGCAACCAGTGCATCCAAAACTTGTATACTGCCCCCTTTGTGGTAAGGTTCTATGAGACTAAAAGACTCTTTTTTTTTTTTTTTTTTGGTTCTCTAGTACCCAGCTGGGTTGTACTTACTTGGGTTACCTCTATTATTCATAGAGGTGTAGCTAGTCACGTTGGCTAAAAACAGCCACCATTTTCTCTCTCCCCCTTTGAAAAAAATGACCTTGTATTGTATCACTAAGTACTTAAAGTGTTGAACATATTTATTTATCTACCTGATATTTATGGGACACACCCTAAATGCCTGAAAGTACAGTAGGTGCTAGAAATTAAATGGTCCACCAAGACCACATGGCTTTCAGTCTAGCCAAGAGGCAGGCATTACATAAATAATAACACAATTATAGCTAGTACTTTATCAGTTTGAAAACACAATTTTTTCACATTTTATTCCACCTCATTTTTTTATTATGTCTCACAGTCAATGGTGTTTTACAATCTTTGAAAGCCAGGCACAGTCATCATGCAGTTGTTGTTGTAAGCATAGGCCAAAGCTGTCCGCTGTTGTCACTTAGGTTGAATAATGTGTGTGGTTGGAAATACACTGGCAAATTTCAGTGACATTTTAAATGACTCCAAAAAAATAACACTATGGTTTACCCTGATTTAAAAATGTTATTTTTTTCTACCAAAAGAGAGAGAGAGAGAAGCAGGGCAAGATAATGTAAATGAAGTATGAGGGAAGAGGTAGTCAGTAGTCAGATCATGATAGTAGCCTATGGACATATGTTAGTGAGTTTTAATTTTATTGTAAGTGCAATGGTAAACCATTGAAATATTTTAATTAGGTGATAACATGATCCAATTTGTATTCTAAAAGATCAGTCTGTCAGTGTTGTATAAGCTGATTGAGAAATAATACCAGAAAAGGAAACACTTAAGATCCTATCAGTAATGTAGGATGGTGGAGCAGAGGAGCAAAATTGGAAAAGTTTACAATGTGGGATACATGTGGACATAGAATCCACAGGATTTGATGGTGAACTGAATTTAGGGGAAGAGAGAAAGGGAAGTGTCAGGATGACTCCCAGATTTCTGGACTAAACAGTTGGGCATATGATTTATAAGTTGGCTAAGTTTTACTGAGATAGATAAGATTGGAGGAATGCTTAAGACCAAAAATATTGAAAACTGAGAACAAGAATACTTGCAGAATATTTTATTACTCACCCCTTTTGTCTGTCAAGGCATTTAAGACTTGGAAACTAAACTGGCTATTAGAAAAGATAAATTTTAACATAAAAATTATTTACCAGTAAAAAGTGGTTAACTAGTAAAAGTAACACAAGTGGACTTTGAGAGATCTAGAGGCATATACACAAAAGCAGCTACTTCCTCTGGATTGAGGAGGAGAAACAATTAAGGCACTAAGAACTGGGAGACACTGCGGCCCAGCCAGACTCAGACTTCTGAAAGAGAGGAGAGCTGCCACAAGACACACAACCTGCAGGTGGTGAAGAAACTTGTCAGAAGACTTGAGCTGACACTAGTCTGTAGAAGTAACCAGCCAACAGGGCTGAAGACTGGAGCCTTCAGAAGGGCTGCTGGTGGAAAGAACACGGCCAGAGAGCATGGCTGGAGCTTGTCTGCATAGGCTCCTAGAGTCCCAGGCTCAATAATAAAAATAGAGACCTTAAACCTGGAAAGTATCTTCTTCCTGCTATCACCTGTAGGACCACTCTAGTGCTTTCTATTGATGAAGCTTAACATTTGGCCTGCTGGCAAAGCAGGTGATAGACCCCAACTCCGGTATCACAACGGAAGGTAGACAAGGGGAGATGAACGACTGATACACTGATAATTGGCACAGTCATTTATATATTAATCCCTTTGAGAATAACTTACTATAGATATTTAGTTACCTTAATTTAATTTACCATTTTTAAGGCACCAGTTGAATATAATGCTATCCTGAACCAACAAAAACAGACAGCTGTCAAACACAAACAACTCTGCACATTGGTAAGGAAAGACTTTATCAGAAAAAACTATTGTAAGCGAAGGCAAGAGATTTCGTAATTTGGGGAGGAGACTATAGCAATGGGAAGAAGCTCTGACCACAGATCCGTAAGGGTCTGAAAGTTCAGGCAGGAAAAGGTTTTTCTGTTATATGGAGTAAATAAGGCTAAAATGCATAGGAAGTGGAATGAAAGGATAGTAGATATTAAATCAGAAAATGCTTTACCCTCAAGCCCCAAAAATAGCTTGAGAGAGGGAGTTAAGGAAGGTTGTATGATGAGTCAAGCTGAGGGTACATCAATATCTAAGGGCTTAGGGGAAGGAAAGAAACTTAACCAAACGCTGGTTAACAAGAACTTTGCTCTGATTGATCAGCAGGACACGCAGTTCAGCCAAGCATTTAGAAGACAAAGAAATGGGACTTTGGAGGGTCTGTGTCTGGACCTGTCATAGGTAAACCAGTCTTATCCAGGTCATGTGGGGAGGGATTGTTCCTTCCAGAGAGGACTTTTCCGGAACACAAAAGTGTTGGAGGATTTCTTTAACCTTCAACCTTCCACGGTCATAAGGCTCAAAATTTAATACTGTCACTACTGATCTGTTTGGAAAATAAATACTGTCCTTTTTAGGAATGTTTCTACAATAAACAACTAAACCAAGTAAATCATTTGTCTTAATTCTTCCTCGTAAGCATATACAAAATTTTAATGTTAGAATAAGCAGAAGGGACCCTTTCAAATTACTTGAATCATACAGTTCAAAAAACATAAGAGAAAAGAAAAGGCTAGAACAACAAAGTTATACAATAAGATTTTCATTAAAAAGCATTCTTTTGTACCAGATTTTAACTAAAAAAAAAAAAAAAAAAAAAAAAAAACTATAAGCTAAGTATTACCTAGTGCTTGGAACTCAGGACAAATCCTAATGTCAATTATGCAGAACAATATAAGAAAATTAAATCTATAATTAGAGCTCAGAAAAAATAAAAGAGGAAAGAAAATTAAGTGCAGAGTTCAACAAGGAGCTGTATTACTTAGTGCTTCCTTAGCTCACATTCTGAAAGACATCTCAAAGAAATGGTTGTCCTTTTGCCTTCCACACCTCTTTTTACTATTTTCACGCATAGACCAGAACAGAGAAAGCCAAACTGCAACTGTTTAGAAGTAGCCTATCTAACATATCCTGTCAGCATCTGGAGAGTGTTACTAAGAATATTTCAATATGGAATGCTAATATGACTAGTATTGTAATAACAATGAAAATGGTGGTGATGATGTTAATGGTGACAATGATGATGATGATACAAAAGTACATATCCTAAGAAACCATAACTCTAAAGAGTGTTACCTTTCACAGGGAAGGAGAGATTTTAACATCAGTCTACAAGCCCAATATAATGTTAATCTTGATTTTTTCCCCTATGTTAATTTATTTATTTTAACTACATCTCAATTTTAACTGCCATTTATAAGAGGACAATATTTTTTGACCCAGAAAGGCTATCGCAGGAGAGAATTAACTTAATTTGTGAAGCCCTTTGTAATTTCAAATTATCCTTAAATCATCCCTTTCACCCACTCTGGTAAGGAGATAAATCCAATGTCATGCTTTAGGAGCCAATTAACTTTTAAAGTCAGAAAGATATAAAATAGGCATGTACCTGCCCTGAGAGAATTTTGTTTATTACTCTGCCTTATAGAAGTTTCCAAGTTTAAAATTAAAATTATGCCTGCTTTACTATCAAAATATATTTAAAGTCACAAACTGTAAATTAGCCAGAAAAATGATAATACTATTTACCTCTCCTTGTTTAATCCTCAGTAGTAGGCTTTTATTTTGTCTGACTGAAACCCATAAAGAACTTTTCTTCTTTTTCTTTGTCATTACAGTTAGCCATATAAACTCAAAAGAACCAATTAATCAGATGCAAAGGCTATGCCCTATTTCTTTTTCTATCTGACCAGAACACAGTCAGTCCTGAGTGACTGTGCCTCTGTGTAATTCTACCCTTTCATCCCGACAATACTCAATAAGAGTATACTGGAGTCAATTTTTGAGAATCTAATTTGCTTCCACACTTGCTTTACCAGTTATTCTAGAGCACATTTCAATAACTTCTCTTGTCTTAATATTCTTTTTCGAGAGTCAGCACTTACTTCTTAATACATTCTTCAACTGTCCTAAACAAATCATCCTCTGGATAACACACATCTTTCCAATATTTTTAGTTTATTTACCCCATGCCATTTGTAATTAATCCATGTCCACATAGCAACAACAGACCTTGAAGTTATTTTAATTACAAATCCATTTTGGTTTGAATACAGAATCTATGTAAGTTTCTATATTTGACACATGTAGAGAAATTCATTTTTACGCTATAGGAAATGAGTGAAGGGAATAGGTGGCTCCTAATATGGAGGATGGAGGCTGAAATTGGGATTTTATAAAATAGGAGAACACAAGACACTCAAATAACTAGAAACTACTGCAATTTGGTGAAGGGAAAGTTAAGGTAACCATATGGAATGGAACTTCTCATTCTTCTGATTGAAAATGCTCAAATGAAGAGAATTTTGCATGCAGCAAAGAAAAGCTGAGGCAGCTGTAGTATGTAAATGTGTCAAGCAATTGACACATTACAACAGAGGAGACATAACAGGAGAGTAAATGGTCATTTTTTTAAAGAGTCATTTTTATTCTCTGTACTAGTTACAGACTTTGCAGATCCCAGTTGTGGAGATGTACACACTGAACCACTGTGATGTAATTTAACTGTCTCAAATGGATCATTCATTCTTTTATATTTCTTGCCTAAATAATCCATACCAAACTTGATTAAGCAGATCCAACATTTCATCATGAAAACAACTTCAGAGAAAGGGAAGAATACTCTACACATTCATGAGTATAGTAGTCACAATTGTTAAGTGCCTAGTAATCTATTTGGCTGAAAGGTGCTATACAATGTAAGCCTATCATTTACATAAATAGATTACATCTATAATTGGTTTGCAGAAGTTTTCTTAAGAGATTTCCACTTCTTAATTATTTTCTCTGAGCTCCTTCTTGCAATAACCATTCATTATTGACAACACTGTAATGCAATTCTTTCTTCAAATAAAGGGTTTTATTGATTTAACTAGCAAAACACCGTAACTCAGAGATCCATGGAGAATCTTCCATTATGATAAAGAAAGATAAAGCAAGCAAAAAACAAAAACCCCATAAGACAATGAAAAGCATCCAAACACTCATGTTTCCTCTCATGTATTTTACATGGAAAGAGAGATCTTCCAAATGTAGATAAACCAAAAGGAAAAGAATGTTCACTTGACTTCCTCCTTTATTTCCTCTATTTCATTCCATATAGTACCTTTTCAAAGACTACAGACACTACTCTAGTAGGAGAGCTGATTGGAAATGAAATTTCTCGATGGTACATGTTGTACACAAGGACTGCAGCTCTGAGACTTTGAAAGATGGGTTTGTTGAGGCAAAAATCTCTCCAGGAGTGTTACTGGGAAAATTATACTCTTTATGAACAGATTTCATTAATGGAGGAAATCAAGCCTAGCAGTTACTTCTAGTAGGAGTGACAAACTCAGAAAAAAAAGGTAGGCTGTATTGATGACTAGTTTTTTGTTTTGGTTTGGTTTTTGGTTTTTGAGGGTTGTTTTTTCTTTTTGCTTTAAGATTGGTTAGATAGGAGGCGCCTGGGAGGCTCAATTGGTTAAGCGGCTGCCTTTGGCTCAGGTCATGATCTCAGGGTCCTGGGATGGAGCCCCACGTCAGGCCCCCTGCTCAGCGGGGCGTCTGCTTCTCCCTCTCATTCTCCTCTGTGTGTGCTCTCTCTCTAACAAATAAATAAAATCTTTAAAAAAGTTTATATAAAAACAGAGATTGGCTAGATAGAACAAAGAAAATTTAATGTTGCTATTTCAAAGCTTCCTACCAGTTTTGTTGGTTTACTAAGAGAAAAAAAAAAAAGTGTGTTTTTTTCTTTGCCATACATTTTTAGTGCAAATCAAGTAAAGAAGCAAGGGAAAAGAAAATTTTCTCTGAGAGATTAAGATTAAAGAAGATATTTTTCACTAAAGTGAGATATTACCTGAAGGTTGTTTGCTCATTGATGTTCTGTTTTTATTAGGAATATATAAGGTAGGCATTAATAGAAAAGTTAAATATTTAAAGGGGGCAAAATTTGAATCCATTATTGTGTTTCTATAATTAATCTGTCTCACTTATTCTGAGATCTTATATTTATGTACCCACTATTGCATAATTTCACTTTAGAACTTTTACCTCTTATTGATAACTTATGATAATTTTCATTTTTTCTGTATTTGATGTTAGCAAATAATCTGGGCATACTTATGGTTAATATTATCTAGTTGTACTTGGGTTTCAGAAAAAGACTCAAAAACATGAGACATCTTCTATAAGAGCTATTTATTTTCAGGTTAACAAAGTATAAGGAAATATTTTCTGCAGTTCTTACTCAAAAGCCCAAGATCTAAAATCACTCCAATGTAAGAATTCAACATTTCCTCTGGAGATTAAATTGATATACCCTATAACATAAGAATAACCTATAGGGCTCAACTGATTTTTACAGCATGCAAACAAATTTGAGTGAAAATCAGTGTTGAAAATCCCATCACAATTATGAAGCACAAATTCAGATCATGATAAGAACATACTTATTTAATATTATGCTAAGTGAAATAAGTCAGGGAAAGACAAATACCATATGATCTCTTGTATGTGTATTTTAAGAAACAAAACAAATGAGCAATGAATTAAATTTAGTAATCTTTTTTCCCCAAGATTTCAATGATTAGAATCCAAATAAAATCCCTTCTAATATAACTTCATGTAAATTAGTATTGAATTTATTACATCTCTTGTTATTTCTTCAGCTTTTTTTTTTTTTTTTTTTTTTTTTTTTTTTTTTTTTTTTT
>NW_027397066.1:49746986-49759442 GCF_003265705.2 Callorhinus ursinus | reverse complement strand
AATGAATTAAATTTAGTAATCTTTTTTCCCCAAGATTTCTATGATTAGAATCCAAATAAAATCCCTTCTAAAATTACTTCAATTTAATTTTGATTTTTTTTATTTACTTTTTTTTTTTTTTCTTCACTTTTTTTTTTTTTTTTTGCTTGTTAAGCTTTATTGTGTAGACTAAAATGTTGGTTTCCTAGATTCAGTAATACTAAATTGTCTATTGGGTTTAGTGGCTTCTTGCATCAGCTCCTGCAACTGTCCAATTTGTTCATCACGAAAGTGATTAAGTTTTTCTTCTGGTAGGGCAGCTCCAAAACATACTTTTTCTGTTGAATTTTGTCTGTTTTGATTAGTTTGTTGCCATAGCACTGCTGCGTACACCTCCCATTCCTGCAAGAAACGCTGGGCCTCGTCAGAACCAACGGTCTTATGTCTCCTAAATTCGTCCTTCACGTATTGGTCGCCAAGGGCTTTGAGATCTGGAGGCAGAGCCGGGTGCAACAGCAAGATGCGCCGATACAAGGCCCGGACCCGCGACACGTGCGGAGCCAGCATAGCCGCGCGCGTGGACCGCACACCGCGCCTGCGCAATGGATACAACGATACATGGCCCCTGCACAAGGATGACACACAAATTCATGAAGCGTTCCATATTTTTAAGACAGAGGATCATAGGGAATGGGAGGGAAAAATGAAACAAGATGAAACCAGAGAGGGAGACAAACCATAAGAGACTCTTAATCTCAGGAAACAAACTGAGGATTGTTGAGTGGAGGGGGGTAAGAGGGATGGTGTGGCTGGGTGATGGACATTGGGGAGGGTATGTGCTACGGTGAGTGCTGTGAATTGTGTAAGACTCATGAATAACAGACCTGTACCCCTGAAACAAATAATACATTATATGTTAATAAATAAATAAATAAATAAATACACCTTACCAGACAGCAAAAAAAAAAAAAAAAAAAATCATATTTCTGGCTTTGTCTTAAATGATGAGCTAGAGACAGAGACCAAGATAGAGATATAATGTGTATATGAATATATAGGTTATATTCATATATATGTGGAAAAGGAAATATTATTATTCCTATTTTTTTAAAGATTTTATTTATTTGCTTGAGAGAAAGAGAACATGAGCAGGGGGAGGGGCAGAGGGAAAGGGAGAAACAGACTCCCTGCTAAGCAGGAAACCAGATGCGGGGCTTGATCCCCCGACCCTGAGATCATGATCTGAGTAGAAGTCAGACGCTTAACTGACTGAGCTACCCAAGTGTCCCTATTATTCCTATTTTACATGAGGAAACAATCTATGACTCTTACAAAAACAAAATAACATACCTGTTGACACACATAGTGGCCAAGAACAAAATAATTTAAGTTAAAAATCTACACTTAAATGACAGCTCTCCACTTGAACAAATTATTTAATCTCTCTGTGCTAATGATAATACTACCTACCTGCATGGATTGTTAGAAATATTAATTGAAATGACATGTAAAGCATTTTGCATGCAAGCCTAAGACACAACTAGTATTATTTATTGTAAGTCTTTAGAATTGGGGTCCAATTTTTGGTTCTGACCACTAATAATTACCCTTCCCAATGCTGCCATTGTAGAAGTTGCTAATTCCGAGGTGCCTGGGTGGCTCAGTCGTTAAGCATCTGCCTTCGGCTCTGGTCATGGTCCCAGGGTCCTGGGATGGAGCCCCACATCAGGCTCCCTGCTCAGCGGGAAGCCTGCTTCTCCCTCTCCCACTCCCCCTGTTTGTGTTCCCTCTCCCGCTGTGTCTCTCTCTGTCAAATAAATAAATAAAAATCTTAAAAAAAAAAAGAAGTTGCTAATTCCCCTTAAAGCTGAAAATACACTCAGGAGAGTACCTAGCCCAGAGCTGTGAGTTGCACCTGCAACTCTCTATTAAGCTATAAGCTGCACAGATGCCCAGGGTTGAGCCCATTCCTTCCCAAGTGCAGTTAGAGATTGCAGAGTTCCAACATAGAACAGATGGAATTCACAGGGACCTATAACCTGGAAAACCTCATTCCTACTCACACAATGAAATAGGGAATTATAAAGAATCTAAAGGGTTTTTTGTTTCACCAGTTGTTACAGAGAAAACAAGAACTCTTCAGTGGCCTTCAGGGGACTACATTGAACCTGGAGTCCTCCCTCTCCATGTGATCATATTATATTTTCAAATTCTTTAATAGTTTTCACTGTTTTCACCTGCAATCTCTCTCTCTCTCTCTCTCTCTCTCTCTCTCTCTTGATCAGTTAATATGTTTCCAAATGAAAAAGTACCTCATAAAGACAAACCAAATTTTTAAAAAGTGGTGGTTTTACCTCAACACTCACCCCATTTCAGTAGCACAAGTCTTTATGGGAAAGGAAAAAAATACTAACTTAATTTTAATCATCCTCCTTCATTTATGTTAAATATTTCACATCATCTACTATATAGATTAAAATGGTAAATTTTATCTCCAGATTTACCCTAGAGATCCATTTTGATATCTAAGATTCCAGCTTTAAGTATAAATGGAAAATAGTTGGGGACAGGGTCGAGCAGCACAGAGTTACATCCACTGGGTTAAACTGGTTTCTGTGTTGGGTGTGAAAATAGGTATCTGGTTATCCAGGTTGAATTATTTTTTTTTTTAACTGGTGGCTATTAATCACATAATAAAGAAGTCAAAATATCCCTATAATAATGGAAATTCAAGGGGCACCTGGGTGACTCAGTGGGTTAAGCATCTGCCTTCAGCTCAGGTCATGATCACAGGGTCATGGGATCCAGCCCTGCATGGGGCTCCTCGCTCCTTGGGGAGCCTGCTTTTCCCTCTCCCTCTGTGTGTCGCTTGTTCCCCCTGCGTATGCTCTCTGTCAAATAAATAAAATCGTTAACAAAAGAAAGGAAATTCCAAATCAGTAGAAACAACTATCCTCCTCCCATCTTCATATATCTAGTTCGATTTACTTTCTTCATAAAACTTACCATCATGAGAAATACTCTTACTCCTTTACCTGTTTACTAATTTACTAATCTATTCTTTATTTTTCTCCACAAGAATGTGAGATCAGTTAGAACAAACATCTTTCTTGTCTTGTTTACCACTTTATTGTTAAAATCTAGAACAGGGGCTCCCGGGTAGTTCCGTCGGTCAGGTCATGATCCCACGGTCTTGTGATGGAGCCCCACAGGGACTCCCGGCTTCTCCCTCTCCCTCTGCCTGCCACTCTCTTTGTCAAATAAATAAATAAAATCTTTTGAAAAAAAAATAAAATCTAGAACAGTGCCTTGCACATAGTAGGAGCTCAATAAGTATTTACAGTCTCTTTTTTATTAAGATTTTATTTTTCATTTATTTGAGAGAGAACACAAGGATAGCATGAGAGGGGGGAGGGGCAGAAGGACAAATAGACTCCCTGTTTTGTGGAGAACGATCCCAGGGCTCTGGGATCATGACCTGAGCTGAAGGCAGACGCTTAACTCACTGAGCCACCCAGGGTCCCCAATAGAGCCTCTTAATTGCCATGAAGTCTAAGAAAATAATTTGTTATTAACTCCATACTCATTTGCTTCATAGCCACATGAGTACTTGAAAATATCTGATGGTAGGGGCGCCTGGGTGGCTCAGTTGGTTAAGCGACTGCCTTCGGCTCAGGTCATGATCCTGGAGTCCTGGGATCGAGTCCCACATCGGGCTCCCTGCTTAGCAGGGAGTCTGCTTCTCCCTCTGACCCTCTCCCCTCTCATGCTCTCTATCTCATTCTCTCTCTCAAATAAATAAATAAAATCTTTTTAAAAAAAAGAAAATATCTGATGGTAATTTTGATGATATTGAATACTTTATTTATAGAAGTGGATAATGACAAATATCAAGCCCAGTGTCGGAAAAAGAAGCTGCAAAAATTACATATAGAGAGAGTTGTGGCCATTTATAATTCAATTATATTTTCCATACATTAAAAAAGAAGGTAATTTTATTCTCATCTGAAGATTGTTAAGGAAGAACTTGAATTTACTTGTCTTCTTTCTAACAATTGTAAATCACCAAGAAATCATCAGATTTTTGCTTTGGAAGGAACCTTGGAAATCATCCAGTCTACTTCCTTGTCTTCTAAGGGTGTAAAGCGAAACCTGGAGAGACTTGGTAACTTGCTTACATTACCTAGGTTGTAGCTTTCAAGGAAGGACTAGAAATCAGGTCTCTTGACACTAAATCCAGACTTCTTTCCACTACATTTCTGGCGTTCTTAGCAAAATTATTTTTCTAACTTCAATCCTGCTCCTCAAGTTTGGTTAGGTTGCGTGTGTGTGTGTGTGCGTGTGTCTTTTTTTTTTTTTTCCTTTTGACAGTTCTATGCATATTTCTTTTCAGAGTACCTCATCACTGGTGCATTCATTGCCACATATTTTGATGTTTTATAGTTGGCTTCAAGTATTTAAGGCAGATGCATTGTGTGATGCTTTGTCAATTTTTTAATAAAGGAAAAGAGCAGCTGAGGTATGTACCTGTTCTCTTAAAAACAGGGCAGCAGGACTATCAAGTTTTAAACTACTTTTGATGGCTTATATTAGGAAGCCCTGTCAGAACAAAAGGAACTGAAATTCTGATTGATTAGTGTTGTGTGGTACATCATAGTCGGCTGCCTTAGACCAAGGGTCTTGTGTTAATGCTATTTGCGTGTTACTGAAGTCTGTCAAAATGGGATCACACGATTGTTGTTCTGCTGCCGCCATCACAAAAATAGTGTGATGAATTTTATAAGAGGTTCTCAGGGCACAAAAATTTTTCAATAAAGAAAAAAAGGTGACACGGCATGCAATATTTCAAGAATATTGCTTTGTTTGCCTACTTCCCTTTTTAGATATTGTCTCCTAACATGTTTCTACTTTACCTGTTTATCACTGCCTCTGCCTCAGCATCTGCCGCATGAGGAATGTTGAGGTTTAGGAAATGCGTTTTATCGTTTGGGTTATCATTTGGTTTCTAGGAAAATATCTGATAATGTGGAGAATAAAACACTGCACAATTTTGTCCTAGGTTTTTCCATTTCTAAACTTCGATGTTTTGCTTCGTTTTTTAAAAGCTATGAAAACCCAAATAAAAGAAAATCCCATTTAGGCACAGTATTCAAGTTACAATTCAGACACTCCAATCCCAACGGTTCCTTTGTAAATTGTTTACACTTTTTTTTTGCTTAATTAGTTCTTGTTTTCTTTGCTTGTAGTTTTCATGTTGAGTGTGTAATACAGCAAATATCAAAGGGAGTGTAAACAAACTAATCGTTGCTTAGAGAATATTACTTACCAGAGTATTTTATGTACTGGTTCTGGTCCTAATTCCTCAAATCAATTCGATCAATGGTGAAGACTTTCATATGTTCAGTCAAGATCAATTAGGCCTTAGTGCAGATTCATGCCATCTTTCCAAAATATTTAATATTCATCAGATTGTGTGCAAATTTAGATAGCTGTCTACCTTTGCTAGCGTTTTTAGTATTTTTTTTACAAATATACTTGCTTCAGGGGAAAAACTCATCTGCCAGTCATAACTAAGGTCTCTAGCTTAAAATACACAATTATAACCATGGGATGTATTTGTCTATTATGTTAACACCAAGGTGGAATTAAAGCTCTTGAAGACATTGTTCTATAATACATGTTGTTTACCTGATTCTGCCCACTTTTTGGTACAAAACTTTCATTCTTATAGTCAGAGGAATTCCACCTCAAGATTTTTTTAACTTATGACTGTATAAAAATGATATATAGATTTCTTTTTTAAAAAGATTTTATTTATTTATTTGAGAGAGAGAGGGGGGGAGAAAGAAGCAGACTCCCCACTGAGCAGGGAGCCTGATGCAGGGCTCCATTCCAGGACCCTGAGATCGTGACCTGAGCTGAAGGCAGATGCTTAACTGAATGAGCCACACAGGCACCCGGATACATGGATTTCTTGAAACTGAAGGGATTATGACTATGGAATGAGAAAAAATCTACAGTTAAATATAATATGCGCACGTATGTGTGTGCGTGTGTGTGTGTGTGTATGTGTGTGTGTGATATTTAGAAAATTCCCAAATCCATTTTCAGTTTCTCAGTAAGGAAATTTGATGATCCTTACTGGTGTTAAGATCATTCTCTCTAACCTGATCTAGTATAGATTTCTCTCTGAAAGTTTCAAGGCATCACTTCCTGTTACAAACAGGTTATAGTTTGTCTCAAGATGTTTGCAATAGGATGTGCATTTATTATTCTAGGAAATTTGTTACTATTTTCAAACCTATTTGGTGAAAGGACAGAAATCAAGTTCTAATTCTTAAAAAGTAGATGTACTAATGGCTGAATAATAATCCATTGTATGTATATATATATATATATACCACATCTTCTTAGGCTAACTGAACATAATAATAAAATGAAATAAAATAAAATAATAAAATTAAATTAAATTAACATTAAAAAATAGGTAGATGTACTGGAGTGACTCCTTGAAAACCGAGAGAGCATGCCATTCCTTCTGTACCTTTCTCCATAAATATCTACTAGCAGTGGGTGGGGATGGGAACAGTAGGGCAAGGCTGAGATGACCCCGAGATCACAACATGAGCCAAAGGCAGCTGCTTAACTGACTGAGCCAGGCACCCCCTAAGTGAAAAGTTCTTTCGGGGAACCTAACATAAACAGGGTGCCATCCTTCACCTTTAAATCATCATGCTGGCTTCACCTCACTTCATGCATTGCAGATGATGAAGGCTTAACTGTGGCAACATGTGGAAATCATGACAAAATATATCAGAACTCAGAGAAACACAAGGTAAATCCAACAGGATATGGAAGTGAACTGACCACCTTTTTGAAATACGTTAGCCCTTCAGGTTTCATGAACAATCAGGCAAGAAGGGAACCTGCAAGAGCAGTCCCAAATTCCAGGGGCACCTGGGTGGCTCAGTCGTTAAGTGTCTGCCTCTAGCTCAGGTCATGATCCCAGGGTCCTGGGATCGAGCCCCACATCAGGCTCCCTGCTCTGCAAGAAGCCTGCTTCTTCCTCTTCTACTCCCCATGCTTGTGTTCCCCCTCTTGCTGTGTCTCTCCCTGTCAAATAAATAAATAAAATCTTAAAAAAAAAAAGAGTAGTCCCAAATTCCAGAGACTTGAACAGAATTTAATTTTATTTAAGTTTTCCTGTCCCTGAGTGAAATCTTGGGCAGGCCTCCAAACCTATCTCCTGATGCTTGAAAATAAAAGCTCTCTGTTTACTTTTAGTTATGAACCTAATCTCATTTATACAATTAAAATATACATTATATGAACTAGAACTCTGAATTACATTTCAAGTATAAGTTTCTCTCCTTCCCTAACTTGCACATGATGCTAGTGGGAAGATTTCATATGACTGGTATTGTCATGAAGGCCATGGTACATTCCAGACCGGGTGGGTAATTAAAGCTAACTCTTTCTTTCATGGACTAGTGTTATGGTTCTTTTTACTCTCTCTCATTACCCGAGGTGTCTTATGCTTTTGGACAGTGTCTAAGACCACCCAAGGCATCTTTCCTTTTTGCATATGGCTCAGATCTAGTCAAAAAGAAACATGTAGCCTTGACCCATTTTGTTGGAAGTGAGACTACAGTTACTTTCCTAATGCAGCACCCTATTCTCCTGCTACAGGCCATTTCCTCTTAACTTTTTGAGGGGAGAATGTGAGTAGGGAAGGCATATATGCTCCCAACCTGCAGGCACCATAAATCAAGATCCTCATGCTTGACTTCAAATGAGGTAAAGCACAATCTCCCCTACCCCTTGTTAAACAAGTACAAGCCTCTCCTAAAAAAATCTTCCCTCTAATTCCCAAGCTCACCCTTTGAGGTTGAGGTAGATATTGAGCCAAGGATAGCAAAGCTGAGTTTGGGCCTCTTTATTTGCTTGGCTAGCATAAGTGTGTGGTGCCTCACTTTGGAATGCCAGAGCACTTGTCACCTGATATTCTTCATCCTCTTGAGACCATTTGGGAATTCTGGTACATAGGCAGATAACTGAATATAATAGCACTCACACCTTACGTTAGTAGGACTAATCATATCAGTTTCCTTACTGCCAGTGTATTATCCAAAATGGTGGCTGCCAGCTTCCTTAGTTGAAAAAAGGGCTGGGTATTGTTGCATTCTTTAATTTCAGCTTTCTTATTCTGTTCGTGTTGATCACAAGCCATAGTCTTTCTTCCCTAGTCAGCATTCTCATTGTCATCACAGTTTTGCCTACTGTGATGGTGATAGAGATGTTTTCAATTCCTTTGGCAGAGAGATTCATGTCTTGCCCAAGGTAAGTTATGAGCTGAATTGTATCCCCCCAAACCTCATATGTTGAAGTACCAACCCCCAGAACCTTGGAATGTGACTATATTTGGACATAAACCTGTTAAAGAGGTAATTAAAGTTAAATGAGGTCATTGGGTGGGACTTAATCCATTATAACTGGTGTTATTATATGAAGAGGAGATTAAGACACAGACAGGCACAGAGGAAAGATCACGTGAACACACAGGGAGAAAATGGGTATCTGGAAGCCAATGAGAGAGGTCCCAGAATAACTCAACCCTGCTGACATCTTGATCTTGGACTTCTACCCTCCAAAACTCTGAGACAATAAATCTCTGTTGGCTAAGCTGTGCAATCTGTGGTACTTTGTTATGGCAGCCCTAGCAAACAAAGACAAGGTCCATGCAGAAAACACATCCACGTTGGCCAGAAACAGGGACATCATGACATTTCTTTTGCAAGCCCATTAAAATAGTTTTTTCTCCTGGTCTTCGCACTATAGCAACTCAGGAAAGGCTTTTATTTAATCATTTCAAAATCATTACCTTATAACTCTGACAGTCTACACAGCACAGCAGTGAGTAATTGTACATATCAGTATTTTCCTTTAAAGAAAAGGGAAGATATTTTATTATGAATAAGGTATATTTTTGAGAAGACACAACAAATTTAACCCCAATTAAAATATCTATCACATTTAGGGGCACCTGGGTGGCTCAGTCGTTAAGCGTCTGCCTTCAGCTCAGGTCATGATCTCAGGGTCCTGGGATCAAGCCCCACATTGGGCTACCCGCTCTGCAGGAAGCCTGCTTCTCCCTCTCCCACTCGCCCGGCTTGTGTTCCCTCTCTTGCTGTGTCTGTCTCTGTCAAATAAATAAATAAAATCTTTTTAAAAATATATCTATCAAATGTAAAATATTTGTGTAAAAATTTGCTTAAGCTAGAAATGTGGGAGAAGTAAAAGAAGGCTTAACCATTTAATTTCTGTTTAAGTTTTGTGTCATATGTGAACAATGAGTTAAGTAAGGACCTGTTTTCTTAATTCTACATATTTGATTAATTACAAATGTCTATACATATGAAATGAACTTTTAATTGTCATTTAAATATTTTGGTTTGTGTGGCTCAGATTTATTTTCAACAAGTAAAACATTAGTGTAGATCATAATTTTTGCCACTCTTTTGATAACAGTAAAGATAAATCATAGATAATTTACATCAATAAGAAACTCCTTTATCTGAAAGAAATATTTCGTTCCCTCATATGTTCAAAGATAATATATCCAGCAAAGTAATCAATTTAGGTCTTGAATTAACATTAACCAAGATAAACCAATTATTTTTTGAGTCAAGACAAGTCTTATTTTCTCCCTAAGAATAAAGGCAGTTATATCTTTAAAATGGTTTATAAAATTTAGAGAAAGACCTAGCTCTGGCACATAAGATCTATTTATTCCATGAATAATAATGAAGTTAAAGAGCAAGAAACTAATTATTACCTAATCAATTCTCTCATATATATTTCTGTATCTTCTCTGTGGTAAAGGCATTTCATTTTTCTAATGGCATACATAGTATTAGAATTCAAAGAAATCATTTCATGTTCATTTCCAAAGACAAATCTCTTTTGGAGTTAGTGATTTTTATCATAATTGATCCTCCTTGAAATCAATTGCTTTGTTAAGGTAACATTTGTTTAAGTAAGGTGAGACCTTTGGAAAATCCATGCATATTCAATATGATTTAAAGGTGGTTTTCTTTTTCAAAATGTAATGATTTCTAAGTAGCTAGCAGACATTTTATAGCTGTTGAAATAAAATATATTCACGTAGGCACTTTAAGAATAAATAGAAGCATGAGAACTATAGAAATCTCCTGGATGGCTGCAAAGCAGTAAATTATATTAAGCTGAAATACACTATTGGGAAGAACAGAGTAACAAAGCTTGAGAGGTTATAAAGTAGATAAGCAAGTTTGTATACCCTATGTTTTATATGTACATCAGAGCATATGCTACTGGGCAGAACTTATGATTGGCTATGATTTAACATAACTCACAGTGATGAAATTGTGCACATGTTAGAGATAGGTCTACCTTGAGAAAAACCTATCAATATGTTGTAAAAACCTGCCAATTGTAAGTCCTGTGTAAATTGAAATTACGGCTTTTTTGCATCCTAGTGCTTAGTTATACTATACTATCAACAAAATACTTCCCAGGTAACCATTTTTGTGACATGTACTCTAATGCCCAGGGACTAAACTTCAGTCATGTCTCTATGTCCACTATCTTTGTCACTTTTATTTTAAATATGTTTCCGAATGTTCAGGTATTTTCTATGGTATTTTAACATGGGGAATCTGGCAAATTTATCAGTCTTTTCCTTATAATTTTCAAGTAGAAGGCTGAGAAAGCTTTTTTTTTTTTGAGATCAGCTAATTCCTCGTGTTTTCCAGATTTTTAAATTCATTTGTTTTTGTATTTTAGATTTTAATAATTTAATTCACCTGGGATTTGAGTGTTTTGGATATATCAATGGTCAAACTTGATTATTATTAATTTTTAATTTAAATTCAATTAGGCAACATATAGAACATCATTAGTTTCAGATGTAGGGTTCAGTAATTCATATAATGCAGTAATGCATATAATACCCAGTGCTCATCCCATCACATGCCCTCCTTAATGTTGATTGCCTTTTTTTAAAGATTTATTTTATTCTAGATGGCGGAGGAGTAGGAGACCTGGATTTCGTCTGGTCTCAGGAATTCAGCTGAACCATTCTGAACACCTACGAACTCAACAGGAGATCAAAGAAGAGAGTAGCAACAACTCTGAACAGAGAAGCGACCACTTACTAGACGGTAGGATGTGCGGAGAAGTGAATCCAAGGCGATATTCGGGAGGATAGACAGCGGGGGAGGGGGCCTCCGTCGGCCGCTTCTGGCAAGTGATAGAGCCACGGAGCACAAAATTGGAACTTTTAGAAGTTGGTTCCGCTGAGGGACGTCACTCCAGTGGCTAAGCGGGAGGTGGAAACCTCACGGGACAGTGTAGACTCAGGACCCTCGGGGTCACAGAAAGACCAGGGGTGCCTGAGTGCAGCAGAGCTCCCAGGTATCAGAGCGGGGAAGCCGGCTGCAGAGACGGAGCCGAGGCGCGGGCTCGCAGCTCGGGGTGGCCATAGACTGTGATCTGCATGGCCCAGTTGGGCCACTGCACCTCCAGCAGGGACCCAACAAGCAGCAGAGCTGGGGAGACTCCCTTCCCTCCCCCAGGAGGAGCGGCACGGGAGTGCACAGCAGGGATCTGCTGGGTTTGGAGACTCCACACGGGGTCGGGTGCCAGAGATAGAAATGCTCGGTCACAGGCCGGATGAGCACAAAGTGCAGCCGGAGACCAGGGAGACGGGAGTGATTAACTGCTTTTCTCTGGGGGCGCACTGAGGAGCGGGGCCCCGAGTTCTCAGCTCTTCCAGGCAGAGAGTGGGAGGCCACCATTTTCACCCTGGTCCTCCAAAGCTGTACGGAGAGCTTGCAGGGAACAAAAGCTCCTGAGAGCAAACCCGAGCAGCTTGCTTAGCCCGGACCGACAAGGGCAGGACAATTCTGCCTCCGGCAAAGACATTTGGGAACCACAACAACAGGCCCCTCCCCCAGAAGATCAGCACGAACAGCCAGCAAGCCAAGACCAAGTTTACCGATCAAGGAGAATGGGAGAACTCCAGCGCTAGGAGAATATTGAACATAGAATTCATGGCTTTTTTACCATGATTCATTAGTTTTTCAAAGTTAATTTTTTAATTGTTTTTTTTTTTGAATTTTTCTTTTTCCCTTTTTCAACCATCTTATCAATCCTTTTAAAAAAACATTTTTTATTTTTCATTTTTAGAGTCATATTTTATCCATTCATAGTAGTTACCCTTATTTTTGGCATATATATATGTTCTTCTCTCTTTAAAATTTTGATACACAGTTTCTTTTAACAGATCAAAATATACCCTAAATCACTAGTGTATGGCTTTGTTCTAGTCTCCTGCCTGATCACAGTCTCTCCCATTTTCTTTTCTTTTCTTTTTTCTTTTCTTTTAAATCTTCTTCTTTCTTCTTTCAAACAACTTCTTATCAATTCCGTTTATAA
>NW_027397066.1:49667313-49741986 GCF_003265705.2 Callorhinus ursinus | reverse complement strand
TGTTATGCTGAGTGAAATAAGTCAATCAGAGAAAGACATGTATCATATGATCTCACTGATATGAGGAATTCTTAACCTCAGGAAACAAACTGAGGGTTGCTGGAGTGGTGGGTGAGAGGGATGGGGTGTCTGGGTGACAGACATTGGGGAGGGTATGTGCTATGGTGAGCGCTGTGAATTGTGCAAGATGTTGAATCACAGATCGGTACTTCTGAAACAAATAATGCAACATATGTTAAGAAAAAAAAAAGAAGATAGCAGGAGGGGAAGAATGAAGGGGAGTAAGTCGGAGTGGGAGACGAACCATGAGAGACGATGGACTCCGAAAAACAAACTGAGGGTTCTAGAGGGGAGGAGGGTAGGGGGATGGGTTAACCTGGTGATGGGTATTAAAGAGGGCACGTTCTGCGTGGAGCACTGGGTGTTATGCACAAACAATGAATCATGGAACACTACATCAAAAACTAATGATGTAATGTATGGTGATTAACATAACAATAAAAAATAAAAATATAAAAAAAAGATTTATTTTATTCCAGAGAGAGAGAGAGAGAGAGAGAGAGCACGCCCGCATGTATGCGTGCTGTGGGGGGAGGGTCAGAGGGAGAAGCAGTGAGAATTTTAAGCAAACTCCATGCTGAGCAGGGAGCCCATCTCAGGACTCGATGTCATGACCCTGAGATCACGACCTGAGCTGAAACTAGGAGTTGGAGACTCAACCGACTGTGCCACCCAGTCGCCCCTTGATTATTTGTTTTTAAGACCACTTTTCTATACATTTGCAGAAACTTTTACTTCTTTCCTATAGTGTGTAATGTCTTTATTATATGCTAAGAATATAATAAATACAATATACATATATATTGTATTTTGTTTCGTGACAGTTTGGTCTTTTCTATTGATCTAGCTTCTAATCCTTGCTCAGTTTTATGCTATTTTCATAACTGTATTATTTTGTTTTTATAACATAACACATTTTTATACCTGGTAGGGCAAATTTATCCTTGTAACATTTAAAAACATCTTAACATTCTGCCCTTATTATTTGTTTTGGTGATTTTGAGAATAGAGTTGAAGAGGGGGGAAAAATGGCATTTCAATGGCTTTACACTGAACCAATACATTTGGAGTTAATTGTTTTTTTAAAAAATCATTTTATATTTTATGTGTCTGTTAGCCATTTGTATGTCTTCTTTTGAGAAGTGTCTGTTCATGTCTTCTGCCCATTTCTTGACTTGACTATTTTGATTATGTGTTTTTTGGGTGTTGAGTTTGAGAAGTTCTTTACAGATCTTGGATACCAGCCCTTTATCTGTAGTGTCATTTGCAAAAATCTTCTCCCATTCTGGGGACTGCCTCTTTGTTTAGATGCCTGTCTCCTTTGCTGTGCAGAAGCTTTTTATCTTGATGAAGTCCCAAAAGTTCATTTTTGCTTTTGCTTCCCTAGCCTATGGAGATGTATCTGATTGCTGTGGCTGATGTCAAAGAGATTACTGCCTATGTTCTCCTTTAATATTTTGATGGATTCCTATCTCACATTGAGGTCTTTCATCCATTTTGAGTTTATCTTTGTGTATGGTGTTAAGAGAATGGTCGAGTTTCATTCTTCTGTATATAGCTGTCCAATTTTCCCAGCACCATTTATTGAAGAGACTGTCTTTCTTCCATTGCATATTTTTTCTGACTTTGTCGAAGATTATTTGATCATAGAATTGAGGGCCCATATCTGGGCTCTCTATTCTGCTCCATTGGTCTATATGTCTGTTTTTGTGCCAATACCATGCTGTCTTGGTGATCACTACTTTGTAATATAGCTTGAAATCAGGCAATGTGATGACCCCAGCTTTGTTTTTCTTTTTCAACATTTCCTTGGCGATTCAGGGTCTTTTCTGATTCCATACAAATTTTAGGATTGTTTGTTCCAGCACTTTGAAAAACATCATCGGAATTTTGATTGGGATGGCGTTGACGGTATCGATTGAAAGATATGGCATGTGTCTTATGTTATTAAACTTTCCTTACATTTCTCAATAGAGTTGTGTGAAGAACTTCAACTAAGTGTCACATATTTCTTTTTTAAAGTGATTTCTAAGTATTTATGGTTTATTGTTGGTAGCGTTTGCTATTGTTTCTATAATTTATCTTCTGAGTATAGCTGGCATAATAAAAATGCATTTAGGGGCACCTGGGTGGCTCAGTTGGTAGAGCGTCTGACTCTTGGTTTTGGTTCAGGTCATGATCTCAGGGTCATGAGATCGAGCACTGAGTCTGGCTCTGCACTCAGAGGGGAGTCTACTTGAGACTCTCTCTCCCTCTCCCTCTGCTTCCCACTGCTCACACTCTCTCTCACTCTCTCTCTCTCTCTCTCTCTCTCTAAAATAAATAAATAAATCTTTAAAAAAAATGCCCTTAGATTGTGTGTATTTATCTTAAACATAATAAATATATTAAACGTTCTCATTATCTACACGAATTTTCTGCTGCTTCTCTTTAGTTTTTTAATATTTAATTGTGGCAGAGATTACTTTTGTCCTACCCAATGGTCCTTTTCATCTCCTTTACTAAGAGATCCCTGATTTTATTTGATGTATCAATGCAGATTTTAAAACTGTCTTTCAATCTCACTTAGAGAGTAGGATGATCATGGGATATAGTCTGTGTAAATGGAAATTCTTAAATGGACTCTCTGGAAAAAAATATTTAAATAGCAGGAAGACTCACCAAGCCATGATCTTTTTTTTTCTTTACCTTTGTCCTGATCCCTCTTGCCCAAGCTAGATAATGATGACTAGGTCCAGTAGCTATCTTAAAAATATGGAGAATAATCATGCTCTAAAGAAGATGGAATAAAAACTAGAAGAATATTTATTCTCCAATGATGTCAGGAAACTCATACCAGTCCTGAACTTCCTACCTCCAGTATTCTTTTATGTACAGAAATAATAACAATAATAATAAATTCTCATTTTGTTTTTCAACTCAGGCTCAACTGAGTTGCAGTTTCTAACAAATATAATGCTGTATCATTTGTAAATAATGATTTTTTTTACCATTTACTGTGTACAATCTTATTACATTGGCAGGATGTTACAGACCATGTTAAAAAATAATGGTGACAGCTTCTTAGATCTGGAACTTGGTTCAAATGTATTTCCAAGTCTATTTGAATCTTGCCTGCCTATATACTGATCTCCAATATTTAACATATTCTGGCTCATATTCTGGTGGGCATCCTTAGAATTAGCAGGTCCCTGCATTTGTTGCCATACTCAAATTCCAAGCTTTGGCTCTACCTTGCAGAGGTCACTATTCATTCATACTCAAAGTGACTGAAACAATCTGACCTTAACCCATCTTCCATTTGTAACTGTGGCAAGTATGAAGGAAAGTAACAGAGGGGCTCATGATGCAGAACAAGGTGTTGCTTATAATAGCCCTATCAGTGGTTTGGAAGCTACATAGAATTCTACTACCATTTGAAGTTTAAAAATAAAGTTGCTGAAAGAAAATTAAAACCTGTGACATAAAATGTGAAAAATTGTATCAAGTGAGTGAGATAAAAGCTAGCATTTAGCCTTTGATGAAAAGGCTTCAGGAAATTATATGAAAATATTATGAAAGTATTACGTTTCAGAAGACTCTTTCAAAAGAAATAGTACAAAACTATCTTTTGAGGCACTTTTGTGATTATGAAAGAGAATTATGTCCTACAGAACAATGCACCTAGGATAGCTGAAATGGGAAAGTTATTTTTTACACGTAAGTGCTTCTCTGATTATCAATAAGAGCAAATATTAAAGTGCAAAACAGGCTAAAAACCTTAATCAGATAATAATGCCATTAAGAGTGATGGTCTCTTAAATGAGTTTCAATATCTGATGTACTGGAACTCTCAAGTCAACTACCGTAAAACAAATATAAAAATTACTATTTAAAAGTAAAGAAAATGATAAAACATATAAAAACTAACAGAAATTACATAAAACAGTAAGTAATGTATGAAACCATATTTTGTGTAGGGAAGTCATGATTAAAAGGCTATACATAATAAAAACATATGCTGGCTAATTACATGCATAGAAATATGATGCATGGAGTATTCACTTGTGGTGGTTAGGAACTGGTTATATCAAAGACTGGCTTATTTTCATTTCCGCTGAATACTCTTTCCCTGTCCCACATGAGGAAGTCAGAGAAAAAGAACACTGTCATCTCCAATATTAAAAGAATTCTATGCCTGGTGTCAGAGAGAAAGGGAGAAAAAGGCCAGCAATTAATTGAACATGAATTAAGGAAGATGATTTCCCTCTTCTTAGCTGGGGAAGAATTAAAGTAGGCTGACAATTAATGAGAAGGGCTGCGATCAGAAGTGACTGAGAGCCCATGTCGTGCTGCCTTCTGCTCCTACTTCCTCCACCCCACTACACCCTTAACTCGTGCTAAGGAAGGAGGGCAAAAAAGAGACATGCAAAATGTGAGCCCAGAAAAGTTATCTGCTGACTACAGTAGAGTGACGGAAGTGGAGTTTGGTGATTTTGGAGATTTAATCTTTCGCCTTTGTGTCTCTCAGTACTTCGGCCTTGTCTACATAGGCTAGTTCTGCATCTGGTTGAAGATAGCTACGTTTCTGCCATCTTCAAATGCCCACTCTAAACAATGTTCATAGAAAGTGTGTCTCTTTGGCAGAAACCCTCAGTCTACTTCCTCTCATATCTCAATAGCTAGAATTTTTTCTTATGTCCAAAGCTAAACAATTATCCTGAAGAATGAAACCATCCAGTTAGCCTTCCACCAGTGTGGCAAATGATACACTGGGCCATGTCCCAGGCAGGCATATCAGTGGTTTTCTAACTTTCTTTCTTTCTTTTTTTTTTTTAATCAGATGCTAGTAAACAACAGAATAACATTAATATTATCTACTCTAATCAGCACCTACCACAAAATCTTGTAATGGTGATTTGTCTTCCCATACTCCCTGTCTACAGGGAGATAATGTGTAACTCCAGGACGGAAGTGTCTTGGCCCTTTCACAGTTATGCCTCACACTAAAGTAATAAATTGGCTTGCTGATTTATTTTTAAAAAGATAAAAGGAACATGGTGTTATAGCCAAAACTTCCTGAAGCCAGCCTTGTCAAACATATCTCCTCCAAGGAAGTATTCCGGGAGACTATTTACAAGATGGGAATAGAAAGTGAGAATAAAATTATGCATTGATTAGGTGGACCAGTATCAAATGTTTTCCAAAACAGAGCTCCAAAAAGGGTGAAGTAGAGGTCATGATTAATGCTAAAGTGAGGGCTTCCCTCTAGCTCTAATTTTAGGCGAAAATATTGGGATGCTGCCATGTTCTGGTCAGCTCCATGCTATAAGAACTTGAGGGCTTGATGAGATTCTTAGAAATCTATTGATTCTATACTTTATAAATGCAGGAAATTATTCAGATACTGCATGCCATTGAATTTTAAGAAGCCATTAATTTTTAAACATACCATTATTTCATGTACCATTAAGAAATAAAACTACCAATTAAATCTTGACATCATTATCAAGAACATAAAGGGTCTAAGATTTTACTCTATTTCAAACCTAACAAGTTAGCTTTCCACAGTCTCACAAATGCTAGTAGAAAATGTGCAATACTCCTGACTCAGAGAGAAAGGACAGTTTATTATTCACAGTTATAGCCAGAGTATCAGCATTCTTGTGCCAATTCCCCAATGTAACATAGAGTAACATAAAGAGGATCATATGACACCTGTTCACATAGTAGCCTGCATTACCATAGAGGAACTCTGCGTTAACTTATAATGGGTAGTCAGATACTTGGCAACCATACCAAATGGGTAACTTTTAGAGCTCATTACCAAAAATATATATTACTTCTAATATGATAATAAGCCCCAGTTCATGAGATTATTTTGAACATTAAATAAGATAAAATGTATACATGTATGTGCAGGGTAACTGGCATATAATAGAGTTTAACAAATATTTATTTTCTTTTTTCCTTTCATATTTTCCTCTGTGAAATAGACACTCCCTAAATGCCACAACCTACCTCCCTAAATTCTATACCCTTTAGCTGCTTAAAACCTGACTTTCTTTAAACAGGGAAAGTTACTGCATTCTAAAACTACAGGTATTATTAAATACTTGCCTTACATAAAGTGACGAACAACAGAAAAGATGAGCTTGAGAACACAAACGCATCAGTAAATGAAGGTAATTGATATGGATGAATGGGGAGTGAACATTCAGAAAGTGAAACTTGTCACAAAAGACTAATGTAGATTGTTTCTTTGAATTTAGCATTTATATGGGTCCAAACTAGTAACAACCACATGACCCTACCCAGACAATACATTTTCTTCTATATGACCTCTTTTATAAAGTGAGACAGAAATTTTTTACCAAAATTCAGCCAGGAGCAGTTAGGAAATTCCTAACTTAGACTAAATAAACTAATTAACTCAATCAGCCAGCCAAATGGTCTGTAAACAAGTATAATGAAATTGTAAATGAATGAAGGATTGAATAAATGAATAAACAAGTAGACAATTAAGTATAGTTCTGTACTTTCTCTCCTATAAATCTTTTATTATAATTTGGAAGATAAGGATGTTAGAATCTTGGAAATCCTTTTAGTATTTCCATTTTCTATATTTTATCAAGTCCAGTAGATCTGAAATAATTACATAACATTTCAAAGTAAATACGAATTATTTATGGTTGAATTTTTAAAATTTTATAGTTAACTAACTCTTCTATAATTTCTTTAAATATTCACCCAAAATGGGATATATTTTGAATACAATATTGACACATTTCCAAATTATGAGCTTATTAAACCAAGAGCATTAGGTCGGTTTTTTGCTTTGTCCTGCTTTATCATTCACATTTAAAGCAAACCCAAAATATCATTGCTTAAGTTAACTTTTTGTACAATGACTTCTTTTAAAGGAAAATATCTCTAATAAGCTTAAAATTTTACTTATTATTTCTCTTTCTATTTTTTTCTAATGTCCTCCAGTATTCCTCAGAGATAGTAACCACTTACATTGGGTGACAGCTGCATTTAAAACCTCCATGGTACATTTATAGAAATATGCCACAATAACATGTACTTAAACATACATAAGATTATATATACATTGGAGACAGCTTTTAAGTAACTGTTAACCTAATATTTAGTATATCATTATACCTGATAGCAGTGTTTTACAAAATTTTCATGGAAGTAACAAATGATCCTAAGAAGTATCATTCATGACTATAGAAACTTCCAATAGTAAGATTATCTATTCTGAATATATGTATGGTGTCCTCAGCTTCCCTATGTCATCTGTAGTCTTTGGTTGTAGATATGGCCTTACTAGAAATCAAGAAAATGATGCCTCCATAGCAACTTCTTCCTAGACACATCTCTGGAGGCAAGAGAAACAAAGGCAAAAACAAACTATTGGGACTTCAAGATAAATTCTGCACAGTGCAGGAAACAATTAACTAAACTAAAATGCAGCCTGTGGGATGGGAGAAGATATTTGCAAACGACACATCTGATAAAGGGTTAGTATCCAAAATGTATAAAGAACTTATCAGACTCAACACTAAAAAACAAATAATCCAGTTAAGAAATGGGCAGAAGATATGAATAGACATTTTGCCAAAGAAGACATCCAGATGGCTAACAGACACATGAAAAGATGCTCAACATCACTCATCATAAAGGAAATGCAATTAAAACCACAATGAGATACCACCTCACACCAGTCAGAATGGCTAAAATTAACAACACAGGAAGCAAGAGATCTTCGTGAGGATGCGGAGAAAGGAGAACCCTCTTACACTGTTGGTGGGAATGCAAACTGGTGCAGCCACTCTGGAAGACAGTGTTGAGGTTTCTCAAAAAGTTAAAAATAGAACTACCCTACAACCCAGCATTTGAACTGCTAGATATTTACCCAAAGGATACAAAAATACAGATTTGAAGGGGTACATGCACCCTGGTGTTTATAGCAGCATTATCCACAATAGCCAAACTATGGAAAGAGCCCAAATGTCCATTGACTGATGAACGGATAAAGAAGAGGTGGTATATATGTGCGTATATACATATATATATATATGTATATACGCACATATACCTGAATGGAATATTATTCAATCATCAAAAATAATTAAATCTTCACATTTGCATTGATATGGATGGAGCTAGAGTGTATTTCGCTAATTGAAATAAGTCAGTCAAAGAAAGACAAATATATGATTTCACCCGTATGTGGAATTTAAGAAACAAAACAGATGAATATATAGGAAGAGAGAGGGAAG
This sequence comes from Callorhinus ursinus, assembly GCF_003265705.2. NCBI lineage: Eukaryota > Metazoa > Chordata > Mammalia > Carnivora > Otariidae > Callorhinus > Callorhinus ursinus. The sequence continues at coordinate 49,733,656 of NW_027397066.1, read as the reverse complement.
GAAACTCTATAGTCAAGAGAATCTTAACTATAGAGAATAGAGGGCTGCTGGAAGGGCGGTGGTGGGGGATGGGTTAAATGGGTGATGGCCATTAAGGAGGGCACTTGTGATTGAGCACTGGGTGTTATATATAAGTGATGAATCACTAAATTCTACTCCTGAAATGAATACCACACTATATGTTAACTAACTGGAATTTAAAGAAAAATTTGAAAAAGCAAAAAAAAGATGATTCCTCCAGTTAAGGGTTTCCTTGTTATTCAGTAAGTCAAAGCCTTCTTGTCGATGTATCACAATATTTTTAATGTTTATAGCACTCAGATCTCTAGTTACTTACCCTCTGTATTCTCTTTTTCTTTCTTGCTTGTGTTTCCTGCCAGTCAATTATCCTTTAAAACAACCATTCCAAATTGGATTGTTTTCTATTTCAACACTGTGGAATCCAGAAGGGCACAGATTCCTGTCAATATGGCAACACAAGAAAAGGAAGAAGAGAGTGGAAACACACACACAACACACACACATCCACACAAAGTCACCAACACACAAGTCAAAGGTAGTCACAAGAAAAATTCAGCTACACCACTTTCCCCCCCTTCCCCAATATTAAAAAGTTCAAATTTAGCTGCCTCCCTTCAACTAACTAAATACTCCATGGAATAAAATGATCTTTAGGCAGAGTTTTTGTCAGATGGAGAGTGATGAATTGACAGCTTCTAAATCAAAAGGTGAGAGAAGACAATGTGTATGTGCTGGCCTACGGCAAGAGTGAGAAACTCGTAGGCGACCTTATGTAGACATCCTCATGAAAACGTGCTTAAGGTTTCCCAAATGAAATCCAGACTAACCTGACAAATCCCTGCTGTGAGAGCCACAGCCTGCACAGTCTACAACTGCTGATCACAATATCACCGCCTCATCTGTCTTGTCAGAAAGACAGCACTTCATTGAACAGAAGCTTATTGAGTGCTACACTTGAGCACAAAGGCAAGTGATGCCTTTACATCCAGTTCCTTCAGGAAGCCGCAGGGTGTTAAATATCGGGCTTCATGTTTTGAAAAATTCAGGAGGGTAATTTCAAATGACAGTCTTGCATGAAAAAAATTAGAAACAGGTGATGTGGAATTAAGCATTTAATGGCATTAAGGCTAATTCTTACCCCGACATCTCCATGCATGCTGTTCTCCCTCAGAAGGCCCTTTCTTCTCTTTGCCTGTCCTGCAGAGGCCATTTTGAAGCTCAGATCCTCTATGGAGTCTTCCCCACATGTTTTTAGCCATATTGATTTCTCTCATCATTGAACCTGAACTCATCATTCACAATGTATATTTTACTATTCAGTCTGTTTCTAGTTATTCCACTCAAATTAAATTACAACCTTCTACAAAGAGAAAAGATTACCTTTATAGAATTTTTTTAAAAATATGTCTTTTCTTTGAATACTAGGGATACAGAATTTAAAGAAAAACAAGTGCCTTGTCCACATGGAGGTGACTTTTTTATTTGAAGGAGACAATCAACATGTAATAAAATAAAATATATTCAGATAGTTATAGATGACATGCAACAGAAATTAAAACATGGTGATGTGAGGTAATTGAAGAGGTAGCAGTATTTTCTGTTGGGAGCTTAAGAAAATCCTCTCAAAGGAAATGATATATGAGCTGAGTGCTAATTTATACAAACGAGCTAAGCAGGCATTGATCTAGAAGAGTGTACCAGGCAGAAGAAAGAACAAGTTATTAAACTGGTGAGTTAAATTTTTTGTTTCCTTCAGAAAGAAAAAAAAAACTGTATCTCTACAATTTGGTCCCCACTATACTTCTCGCCTCTCTAGCCCTGCCCCTAGCCCTCCAGTTTATCTTTTTAATCCTCTCCAACTAGGTTTGCTTATCTTTTCCTCACCTCCAGGAGTGGGTAATTAAATATAGGAGTGGACTTGAGCTAACCTAAAGAAGAATCAGGAGAGGAGAGGTTAATGAGTAAAAATGATGTTAATAAAAATTAATGAAAAAAATGAGAAAAAGAAATAAACAGATTTGACCCAAAAGGGAGGTTTTCAATTAATTTGGAAGAACAAAAGGATTTGAAGAAAGCAATATCTGCCCCATTCAACACACTCTATTTTCATGGTGACCTCTTCAGCAGACAGATAGCAGAATACTTGAATCGTATTCTCGTACGCAGGGCAGAGATTTGGTCAAACATTTTGTTTTTTCCCAGCAAGAGAAACATGAAATTCTAATAGTAAACACATGACCCAAGGAGTTAGGACAAAATTAAAGTTTGCTTTGAATGCTTATCTGGGGAGGGGACACAAGATTTCTATACAATTTAGATAAAAAAACAAAGGCCTAACTTTTACAGTCTCATTTTTTGTTTGATTTTATACAATGAATTACACAATGACTTCGTAGGGAATAGGGTCCCACAGCTCAGGCTCCTTTCCATTGGTTCTCACAAAGTGTGCTTCTCTGGGTGAAGCAGGTTGGTGCTTCAAGTGAACCCAGGAATTGCTCTCTTTGGCTTCCTTCTTTTTTGATCATTTTCCTTATTGAATTAAGGAAGCTATCACGGCTCTTATAGTGTGTATGCTCAATACGTATATTAACTGTCTTGGCAAGAATCTTGCCCTTGTTTGTTTACAGCAATGTCAACAGCATGCCTACAAAACATCATGGACTCTTCCATTTTCATCATGGTAACATTTGTGGGGCACTCCTTTTGGAACAGTGCCCATTACCTCGATGTGGCAGTGTTACCTTGCTGGTAGATTCACGTGTATGTGGCTAAGCAAACAATTCCACGTTTTCTAAAAGACATAAATTACATTTAGTGGGTGCTTCTTTTCTTTCCCTTTGTGTTAATCATTCTGGTGAATCGCTGGAAAATGGCAGTTCCCATGGAAAAGAGCACAAGGTTTTGGTTTTTTGGTTGTTGTTTTGTTTTGTTTTGTTTTTTAGCCCACTCAGGTCCAATCAAACTTTTAACATACATAAAAACAGCACCTATTGTTTCTCTGTAATTGTGAGGGGAAGTACATGGAAATGTATCTATGAGAGATTTCCCATTTTAGAGAAAATAGGCCAAACAAAGATATCAAAATAAAAACCAGTACTCTTGTCTAAATAAGAAAATCATAAAGGGAGCCGCTGCCTATAGATTGATTGTATCTTTGGACTAATGTAATTGAGGATTATCATTCACTCAACGTTATGTAGAGTCTTTGTAATGCCTCGAGGTGGCTGACAGTTGCACAATACCAAATAATCTCTCTTCATGTACTATTACCCCTCTTCTTGATTAATTCATTCAAGAATATTATGTGCACATTTATTTTAATCAGCTCAGGAAAAAAAAGATGGATCTATGCTGTGCTAACTGAATAGGAAAGTGAGGTGTCAGGAGGAATTTTTCCAACTATAAAAGTCATCGTTTGTTTGGTGTTTGTTTTTTATCTGATTGATGAGAGTAACTGCTTTGTGTAGCTTCAGATCTGGAAAGCCCTTTCAGCAAATAGTTTAAATTGCTTTAATATTTAAGCAGGAAAGTGGTTGCAAGATTTATAGCACAATAAAATACCAATTGGTAATCTACTATGTTAGTCAAAATTATTACTAAGGGCTACTTAACTATTTCACATTTCACATCTTCATTAAACCCTTGTAGTACTTGCTCTCTCCTAAGTCTCCCATGGCTCTGAGGTGGGAGAACTGGTTAATAGTATTTTCTCTTTATTTCCTAGATTCATAAGGACTATTTAACTTTAAGTTTATTGAGATGATTTAAAAGTTTTTCCAAAGAACAAAAAAGAAAATGAAAATGTCTTTAAGAATTTAAATAAGGGTTCATGTGAAAAACAAGCCTGTTAAGAAAGGTTAAGATGTACATCTTAAAGAGCTTATCCATATTATGTTTTTAGAAATCTTGGGGTTTGTTTTTGTTTTTGTTTTTTTTTAAGTAGTTCTAGGAACCCTGTCAAGTATATAGAACTGGACAAGGCATTTTAGGTTAGTGAAGAGCAGATACAAAAGCATAAAATCATGAACTAACTGAACTATCACAATAATATTTAATTATAAATAATATATAATTTCATATATAATATATAATTATAAATAATAATAAATACACACACACACACACACACACACACACTAGTTAAGACTTTTCCCTGTGGGTAACTGAGAGCCAGTGCAGATAAGCCCTGGAGCAACATGATCAGATTTCAATTCAGGAAAAAAAAAATTCTGGTGAGAAAGTAGAAAAGGGATGTGGAAGGATAAAGCTGCATGCAGAAAAATGTGACAGCGACAAAAGTTGAGGAACGCAATAAGTGTTGTACTAGAATGGCCAATGGAAATAGTGCTAAGACTGGAGAAATAGTTAAGCAATAAGATCAACAGAGAAAGAAATATAAGGACACTTCCAGGATTCTAGTTGTTATTATCAAACAACTATTTACTGATCACAATTTGTGTACCTATCAATATTCACCCACAACAACCTATTTGTTCATCAGGGATCTTATCATCAAGGGGATTTTTTATGTGGTAAACCTTTTAATAGAAGGAAGTATTCTAATAGGTCATGGCCTCATTTTGTAAGACAAGAATGATGTTATTACTTAAAAGAATCTAAGTAAAGTGACTAAGTAGAGGATATGTGTTTTTCACCACCTTGCCTCCATTCTAGCACAACTGATGAATAGATGCTCATTTATGCCTCACCCAAGTCTGACCTCTATTGCTGGATAGTTAAATGATTCCTATCACCAAGCTAAATATCTTCTCTAATGGTTTTCTAGTTCTCATAAATGGTTCATCCCACTAGTTAATCTTTCACTTCCTCTCTCTCAATCCCTCTCTTTATTCCCTCATTAATAGCTCTCTCTAGGGCCACTTCCAATGTAATAGTTATAACATATGTAAAAGTTCAATAACATGTTAGGTACATTCCAGCCAGTGAATTATCTAATCTTTTTTCTGTCTTTTTTTTTTTTAAGATTTTATTTATTTATTTATTTATTTATTTGAGAGAGACAGAGAGTGCACAAGCAGGGGGAGTGGGAGAGGGAGAAGCAAACTCTCCGCTGGGCAGGGAGCCCGGCGCAGGGCTTGATTACAGGACCCTGGGATCATGGCCTGAGCTGAGGCAGATGTTTAACCAACTGAGCCACCCAGGTGCCCCTCTTTTTTCTGTTTTTTCACCCATTAGAAAAGTAACATATGTCCCCCTATTTTTCTCTCTTCCTTCCTTCCTGCCTTTCTCTTTATTTATTTCTCCTTTCTTCTTTTTCTTTCCCCAAATATGTTTCATTATCTAAAAAAATTCTTCCTCAGTTCTTTCGAGGCATGTTGCATCCTACAGTCCCCTGTTGCATATCTATAATACAGATAAGTCTATTAAAGTCTAATATTTCCTGAGGTAACAAAATATATTTCACTTTAACCCAGCATTTTCCAAAACATATGCAACCTAAAAATTATTAGTATATATGTCAACACCTAACTAAAAATAATTCAAGAAGTGCACTCGGAGACAATTATCAGAGAACTCTAAAGATAATTTGCTTATGAAAATACCTGAAGAAATAGCAGCATGTTGTTGCTGTATGTACTCTAAGGAGAAAATTTTGTATATGTGTGCGTGTGTGTGTGTGTGTGTGTGTGCGTGTGTGTGTGAATAGGCAAATTTCTATTACCTATTTTAATGGGGACATAAAAACAGATTGATTCATTTTAGTATATGGTTAAGGTACTTTTTATGTACATTTTAATATATGGTGGAATCTATTATACAGTAAAAATATAATTATTTTTGTACCTATTTTATTAACTGTAATAATTGTTACACTGCTTTTAGCTGGAAAAAAAAAGAAAAAATATATTTATTGTATGTGACCATATATATTTGTCTGCATGTTTCTTTATATATAAATGCACATTGAAGTTTAGCTACGAGGAAGCAGCTGAGATAAAAATACTGAAACCTCTATAAAGGCTGTGAAAGACTGGAGGAAGCTGAGGCTACGGGTTACTGCTTTGAGCTGTGGAGGTGCTAGTTATATAAATAATGTTGAAAGATTTCTTCTTTCACACAAATAAAAGGATCAGGGATGCTAGAGGTTCCTGGTACAAGAGCCATAATATAGCAAGGCCATGAATGATGGACTGATATCATGGACTTTGACCAATTAAAACCACAGCAATGTGGACGGACCAGAAGGATCAAAATATGTTATTTCAAAGGGCATGGGTATAAGCTTGGAATGTAAGGACAGTAGTCATGAAGATCAAGGAGGCTGCCTTCTGACCACGCGTCTACTGCTGTCCTTTTGAGGCAGCGCAGATCTGAACAGAATTAAGTCTCCTCTAGATGACCTTCCTTAAGCAAGAGGGCTAAAGCAGTCACTCTGACTTGGTTGCCTTAATTTTATCACTTTAGATTAAAGTTGGGCAAATGACTCAGGAAATTTGCTTTAAAACACTAGAGTTTTAGGACAAAATCAATGTACATTAAACACATTTTATGTACACAATTGGACATTTAACACAATGCAAAATCTCATTTCCTCTCAAGTTCACTATTTTCACTCTTTGGTAAAAATGACAATTCTTACACTGTAGTCTGATCATACCTAGAAAAGCAGGGAAGGATTTAAGAGACAGAAGAAAGAACTTTATAGTCATAATAATGTTCTCCTTAGATAACATACCCCTAGATATTATATTCCTAGGATATAATACAATAACAAACATTTATTATCTCATAGTTGCTAAGGGTTAAAGATAGAAGAGTAGGTTAGCTGGGTGTTTACGCCGTGGCATCTCTCACAAGACCGCAAACAATGGGACAGCCAGGGCTGCTGTCATCACATGGATCAACTGGGGAGGATCATTTCTGAGGCCACTCATATGGCTTTTAGTCCTCAGATGATTTATGTCCAAATTCACTCACATAGCTCTTGGCAGAAGCAGAAGATCTGCTTCTAAGCTCATGTTTGGGGGATCCTCCAAAAGGCTGCTTCAAGACATAAAAGCTAACTTCCTCCAGAACAGGTAATATAGTAGAGGGAGGGAAAGTACCCAAGACAGAAGCCATAGGCTTTCTAAAACCTAATCTCAGAAATGACTATCCACCATTTCTCCTTATATTCTGTTCATCAGAAATGAGTCAATTCAAGTCCATCTCACAATCAAGGGGACAAGATTACATAAAGCTGTGAGTACCAGGGGGTGAGGAGCAGAGGGAGCTATTGTAGTGGATGCTAACTACATATAAAAAAGAAATTAGGGGCACCCAGGTGGCTCAGTGGTTGAGCGTCTGCCTTCGGCTCAGGTCATGATCCCAGGGTCCTGGGATCGAGCCCCGCATCGGGCTCCCTGCTCAGCGGGGAGTCTGCTTCTCCCTCTCCCACTCCCCCTGCTTATGTTCCCTCTCTCTCTCTGTCTCTCTCTGTCAAATAAATAAATAAACTCTAAAAAAAAAAAATTAACTGAATCCTCAAAAAGTTAACTGACTTGGTCATTAGAACCTGGGTCTCTTGATTAGTTTGCATTCAAGTGTCTATTTTTAGGAATAATGTATGGCTGTTTAACATTTTTGAACAATGATTCTTTTTTTGGCATGATCTTAAAAAATTGTTACAAACAATATCTAAATAATGAAGAGCATGGAAATGATTCGATATAATAAACACAAGACAGGAGTCTTTGAATTTATCATGGTGAATTAGAAGGTTTGCGAATTTTAACAAATGCAATTTTTAAATTCTTTGCTACATGGTATAAGATAGCAGTGGTAACCTTCTCCTACAAATATTAGAAGTTGAATGTACAGTATTTGTAACTTTTTTGGCATTGACCTCAATGGCCCCAAGTTCCCCTATTAGAAGACAAATAGACATTTTGGAAACAGATACAGTTGCTCTGCAACAGAGACAGAGGTCATCACCTTTACGGTGTTTTGAGAGAACATCCGAGTCAATTCCAGGTATTCCATTGCAAGAATTCCTTATAGTAACAGAACTAAAATCATAAAAATGCTCTTAGAAATCATTCGGTCTAGGATCATTAAATTTATTTTTTAGTGCCTGTTCAAGGGAAAGGGTAGGCTAGTCATATTGAATAGGAAATGCAAAAACCCACAAAGTGGAATCATAGCTAGTGTATTTGTACACAGAGCAAAGATGCCCAAAAGGCAGGCAAAACAGAGAAAGAAAGAGAAGATTGGAAAGGGATGAGATCAGAGGGATAGTAGGTAGAGAGGGACAGCTCGTGTAAGGCTTTGTGATGTGAGGTACCATATGGGGCAGGTCGTGTAGGGCCTAAGTGATAGGGATACCATTGAAGAATCATGAGCACAGAAGTGACCTGATTTTACTTATCTTTTTAAAAGCATTATGTGAGCTGCTCTGTTGAAAATAGACTGTTGGGTAACAAGGGTAGCAAAAGGGAACCATTTGGGAGGTTATTGCAATAATACAGGTGAGAAATGATAATGGTTTTGAACACGGTTTATAACAGTGGGGATAGTAGGAAATGATCAGACTTTTGAAAATAGAAACAGTAAGCCAGATGTGTCAGATATAGGCTATGAGGGAAAAAAAAAAGAGGAATAAAGGTGATTCTGATATCATTATTTTAATAGCAAAATCTTTCCTTCAATCAAAACACTGTTAAGCAGTGGAAACAGAGTCAAATGGATTGAAGCAGAGTTGTTGAGCTCAGATCCCTCACCCAAGATACCCTTTTGACCCTAATATCACTCCGACGACCTGTAGAACTTCTCAGAGAACAGTTTGAAAAACACTTGTAGTAGGTACACATTTCTCAATCTACATGGGTCTTTTTAAAAATTATACCTGGGGGCGCCTGGGCTCAGTCGGTTAAGCGACAGCCTTCGGCTCAGGTCATGATCCTGGAGGCCTGGGATCGAGTCCCACATCGGGCTCCCTGCTCAGCGGGGAGTAGGCTTCCCCCTCTGACCCTCTTCCCTCTCGTGCTCTCTATCTCTCATTCTCTCTCTCAAATAAATAAATAAAATCTTTAAAAAAAATAAAAATAAATAAAAAATAAAATAAAAATTATACCTGAACTTAGCTTGAACTTAGTTTCAAACTTTCATTCCAAGTGATTACCAAAAACATAATCATATTCAATCCCAGATAAAGTCATTTCAGGTTACACTCAGTCAAGTTTTATAACTTTCTGTAGCTCCTTTTAACAAGGAATTTCAAGGTGCCACAGTGACATTGGTGGATTAGGTCATAATGCTTGTTATTATGGTTTACTGGGCCACCATTTGTATCTACTGCAATGTAAATTATTATATAGTCATAGGCTCATCTCCATTCATCTAAGTGCCCCAAGTTAAATGAAGTCTACATACATATGGCTCTTTCAACTGTTATATCTCCTTAAATTGACTGGGACACAGTAAAATGCAGCTATATTGTTGTCGGAATCTAGCACTATGGAACACTTGTAGGGCGACTTCAAACCCTATTCACCATTTACAGCTAAAGTGGTCATCTAGTTTATCATTTGAAACTGGGACGTGTTGTCTGAGACAAATGTTATTGAAAAACAGATGTAAATCAGGACTGTCCTGAGCAAACTAAACTATATAATTATTCTATGTCCAACTCTGATAACCTCTCTCTTACCTTGTTCTCATGTCATCATGGCATAGTAAATTCCTGCAAGGCTGAAGATATTCAGGTTTTGACAGACAAATTTGGAGAGTACAATTTCTTTAAACTCCCAGATACTCAAAGTTAGCTGGCAGTTTTATTACCCTATAAACTTGAATGCTAACATTCAAGAGTTGAGGGATTAAAGCACAGAGCCTCTTCCTATACTATACCCTTCCCATCAGTGTCATGTTTAAAACTCAGTCCAGAACTTTAACCTCTTCTGGTGTGGGAGCAACTTGTTCAGTGTCTTAAGTGCTCAGGCTTCTGTAACAAATACCATAGACTGCTGCCTTATAAACAACAGAAATCTATTTCTCACAGTTCTGAAGGTTGGGAAGTCCGAAGTCAAAGTAGATTCAGTTTTTGGTAAGAGCCCACTTTCAGGTTCATAGATGGCCCCTTCTAGCTGTAACCTTACTGGGAATAAGGGAAAAAGAGGGAGCTCTCTGGGGTCCCTTTGAAGCGCACTAATCCCATTCAGGAAGGCTTTTCTCTTTAATCACCTCTCAAAGGCTCCACCCCCCAAATACCAACTCATTTCAAGGATTTAACATACAAATCTGGGGTAACACAAACACTCAGTATGTACCATCCAGTCTCTTAAGTTTACCCATGTTCTGTTACTTAAAGTCAAGCATTCATAGTTTCTGTTTCCTGGTTTTGCAACTATGACCATGTGAGCAACTGTAACCTGGTGACTTAAGTGGGCTCATGTATGGGATTAAAGGGAAGCATGGGGTAGAGTAAAAACACAGTAGCGATTTATACGTCATTCACTCAACATTGATCACATAGTAAGATAATAGCAACATTGGGATGACAATCAGTTCTCCTATTGCCTCCTCTATTGCACTTAATTCTTTGATGATACCTTTAAAAGCACTGAATTGTCTTGTTTTTTATCCTTCTTGTTGTCCCTAAACTCCTACCAAATAATATCGTATCAAGGTTTTAAATCTCTAGGCTTTATAATATGCACAACAGATTAAGAGAAACTTGGTGTCTGTTTTCTCTCAGTATATGTCAACTTCTTGATTTAATGCACTATATTTTTAACTTATCTCACTATATTTTAAAGGCTACTATAAAATATGTAGTGAAATAATTCAATCATTTTGTTTAAGTAAAAAAAGAAGGAAAATCTTTATAGAAGTTAATATTGCTATAAAGACCACAACAATTTCAAAAATTTGCTCAATTACAAAAACTACGGAGGTTTTATAACTTACTTGGTTTAGTAAAATATATCCACCACCTAACACCAAGTTTCAGAAGCTTAAATTTACAAAAGATTGACATTCTCTGGATTAATAGCATCTTGGGATAATTAAAGATTATACTGTTTCATTTATAAAATACCTCTTAATCAGTGGGGAGCAATTAGGAACACACTTTGTTCCAAAGTATAGGTGAATCATAGCATGTAAGGCTAGAACATCCAAGACATCGGTTATCAATATAAAAAGGAAATAACTCATTTTGTAAATATGGAAAAATAAAGTATAAAATTAGGTTGCATTCATATTCATATAAACTCCTAAATTCTTCCTTATGAGTTTTGTTAGTTTAAATTAATCCCTTGATCCTATTTGAATCTACATATGCAATAAGAATAGAAAAAAGCAGGATGCATAAGTAGCTCAGTTGGTTAAGTGTCCAACTCTTGATCTCAGCTCAGATCTTTGATCTCAGGGTTGTGAGTTCAAGCCCCACATATGGTAAAAAGCATATATTAAATTGAGCAACTGAATTTCCTCTTTAGGAATAAGTCAGCAAACAATCTACCAAAGAACAACAACGTTAAATGGTAAATGAAAATTGACTATTTCAAATTCATTTACTTATCCATATGTTCATTTATTTGACTTTTTTTTTTTTTTTTTTAGTATCTACTATTGCTTAGGTCCTGTTCTATCAACTAAAGTAGTGAGCAATACAAAGTATCTGAATTCAGGATACTTTAGAATCTAATTAGGGAGTTCATTTAAATAAATTTAAAAATAATTAGTAATGTGAAGTAGTTTTGAGCTATATAAAAAAATAAATAAAATGAGAGGAAAAATGAAAGGTGTAGAGAGAGAGAGAGGGGAGGGTGCTATTTCAAATGTCTTGGTCTGGATCCATAAACAGAGCCTAAGTCAGGGGGTGCCTGGGTGGCTTAGTCAGTTGAGCATCAGACTCTTGGTTTCAACTCAGGTCATGATTTCAGGGTCATGAGATCAAGACCTGCATCAGGTTCCACACTCAGCACAGGTTCTCTAAAGTTTGTCTCTCTCCCTCTCTCTCTGCCCCTCCCCATGTTCTCTCTCTCTTTCTTTCTCGCTCTCTCTCAAATAAATAAATAAATCTTTAAAAAAAGAGCCTATGCCAGGGATTAATGTTCAAATGACTTATCAGGAAAGTATTCTCAGGGGAAGGGGAGAACTTGAAGTGGATAGAGCAGAAGGAAAAAGCATAGTAAGAATAATGTCTCAGCTAGAGACTAGCTTCAATCTGATCCCATGGGGAAGCTGCAGGGCATCAGATGACCCACAAACTTGGCTTCATATCCCTGCCAGTTAGGGAATGACCAGTGCGTTTTGATTTGCTATCTTGAGGAGAGGGTAAGTTCTAAGAGATTCCCCCTGTCTTTTCCTTCTAGCTCTTACTCTACAAGTCAAGGAAGAAGTGAGTATTGTACCAATAACTAAATATATTCATTGAGGTACCAGAAAATGAGCATAAGCTGGGCCTAGGTGGGGCCAGTGGACCCTCTGTGAGATGGAACTAAGCTCTATTTATTAACTGATCCCCTCCTCTGAATGGGGAGTGGGAGGAAGATGAAAACACTTTGGAACTCAAATATCACTGTCAAATCAGATCTTATATCCAAGAGTCTTCTAAACATCAATTACTCCCCTTTGTGTGTGTGTGTGGTTACTCAAATAAATGATCATAGGCCATTTGGCGGAGGGAGTAGGGACTGCTCTTCAGTCCATGATTTCTAGATCTTAGAATTGGCTCATGTCTAGGAACTGAGCAAGGGATAGGGACTTTCCATTGGGACAGGTGACCTCCACTTCTGCTTGTCCATTCCCAATTATCTAATTACATACTAAGCAATAATCTGTTGGCTGCTTATTTATCTTGCTCCAAGAACAGGACAGATACCTTCACATCTTATCAAAAGTCACAGGCCATCTAAATTTATTTTCAACATTTTTTATACGTTTCACCAGTGCTACATAATTAATGTTGTGAAATGCTATTCTTCATGTTATAATTTTAATTTGACATACCATCTGAAATTTTTAAAATGGAAAATAATATTCTTTAATGTAAAATAACAATCATGATCTGCTCTGTGCAAGGCACTGTGTTGACTCAGAGCTGGACGTGTCACATTCAATTACTACAGAATTTTAGAGAACCAGAGGCATATTCTCTCCACCTCCTTTTTCCCAGGCTACAGACTGTAGATTTTCATAGTATACCATGAAAACAAAAATATTTGTCCTATATTATCTTTCCATTTTGAAGCTCAAAATTAAAGATATTTTTTGAAAGATATAAAAGCCCTATACAAATTCATTTATATAGTTTCATTCATTTGAGCAGATGTCTCACATTTGTGCTATTTTAGAATATGTGTAGTTATGTGTACATATATGTATACATACATGTATACGGAGAAAGAGAAATTAATACGAGTGATAACATGAGTTGGAACATTAAAAAAATCTGGTCTACTGATAATTTTATGCTAATAACCATTTTGTTAGCTCATAGAAGAATGTTACTCTTTTTTTCCCACTTTTTAAAATTCACTCTACTATTCTGGTCCTAAAATAAGAACTCCTTTTTTTTTTTTTTTTTTTAGCTTAAGTTTAAAACTGGCCTTTCCAACACATGACTTTTCTTGCTTTCGAAAAGGCCTCCTCATAAAAGCTACAAAGTACTCTCACACTTCAAATAGTTCCCTCAGACATTTCAGTAAGTGTAAATGAATTTTTTAATCTTCTGGCAGATTCATAATGCCCCACAGATGTGTCCCTGGCTAAGAAAATCACACAGACATCTATAAGAGGAATGCTGTCCACTAACAGCACTATATTGCTTCCAGGGCCTAAAGTGCTGTCCCCAGCTGCCATTTCATTCTTCCTAGAGTGCTTTTATGTTACAAACTTCCAAGTTTAGGAGAGCTTCTCTTATTATAGCAGCTCAGGAGCAACTTCCTTCTGACAAGCTCCACTGCATGTGACTTGAGACTGAGAAAATGGCCACTGAGTCCCCTTAAAGGTAACTTGTCAGGAGGAAAGTCTGTCTAGGTGTGGGGAGGAGGAAGGAAAGGACTGAGAGAGGTTTACAAAGAAGCAAGCTGCTTACATGTTACAGGTAGAACGTAGTTTTTCACCCAGAAGGGTCTGTGTTTTTAAGGAAATATTACTAAGGCATGTTCTTCAACAATATTTGCTCTGAGGAACCCGAAGGGTAGATGGGAAATGGAAGAATTCAATTTGAACATGGCCCAGTGGTACAACTAAAAATTTCTCACTTGTGAATCATGTCTTCCCATAAACTCCGTTTACAATATCAGATTTAAGTTAAAGCAATCTACAATACTATAGTTTAATATGAATTAAGATAACATAATTGCATACAGAAAAACATTTATTGAGCATGACACTTGCCATTTCCTGTTACCTCTCCTGCTACACCTTCTTCTTCTGTTTTTTTTTTTTTTAATCAGGCATGGCTAAAAAAAGTAAATTTTATAGGTTATCGGTTTCATTTTTTCTTTCAAGCATCAGGCATTTCATTTCAGTGCTTCACTTTTCAATTTCTTTTTCTCATTATAAAATGTATTCATTTTAAAGATCTTGTAGTTTAACAGGTATTCACTTCAGAGGGCTTTTCTGGAATGGATTTTCTACCACAAGGTAATTTATCATATTGAGTACTGTCTCTCAAGCTAAAAAGGAAAATGGTAGATAATAAACATTCCAAAGCACTCTTCATATTTACAAGTGCAGTCTTTAAAAAAAGATGGATGCAGTTTAAGCAGTTTGAACAATGCAGGATGCAGTGCCTAACGTGTGTACATTTGGTCCAAACCATTTTTTGAAGTTGGCTGTCTTTCTTGGCACACTGCATTAAGCATTTGTAAAGCTTGAAATCTAGCCATGCTGTAAGATAGCCAGAAGTGCTACTTTTATAATTCATACACCTATTGCAGATACATTCTATTTTAAGAAATCCTTACAAGAAAACACACTTTTCTATATACATGTTTTTATAAAAATAGTATTTAAATGGTAAATATGCAATCTATTTACAACACTTTATGTTTTTCAAAATTTTTAATAAAAATCAATTTCATAACCAAATTTTGAGAATATATTCAATTTCAGGAGAAGAATGTTAAGGACTGTGTCTGACCTGTCAGTTTGTGGGAGAATTAGCATATAAGACAGGTGTTTCAATATTGAGGACTTGGTCAGGGGGAAATTCTGCATCTTTTCCTGCATCTAAGTGCCAAATTATATTTTATAAACATACATTTAAGGAAAGACTAGACAAAATATTTTACAAAAGCATTTTGATTGACTTCCTGAGCCTTCTCATTCCAGTTGTACAGAAACTCCCGGAACATGGAGGACCGTGGCGCCATATGCTGACTGCCACGGCCTCTCCAGAACTTCATTCATTCATGTGACACGTACTTACCAAATGCGTCCCACTGGCCACGTATTTACTTTGATATGATATGAATACAGCAGTTAACAGAAATAACCTTTACTCCATGGAACTTAATTCTATTGGGATTTTTTTTTAAATTTTCTTAGTTTTCCTTTTTTCTTTTTCTTAATGTAAACAAATATTTCAGATAATGATAAGTGCTGTAGAGACCATTAAGTGGTGTAAGGGGATAGAGGTTAGAGTGGGAAGCGTTTATTAACTATGGCAGTCAGGGAAAGCCTTGCTGAGGAAGTGGCCATGCTCATGGGAGTGAGCCATATCAGGATCCAAAGGTGTCCTGTTCAGGCAAGGGAGGCAACACAGTCAGGGAAGAGGAGATGGTGGCAGATCAGAAACTTAGACCATGGTTTCTAGTTTCAGTTTATTGTAGGTGCAAAAAGAAACACTGAAGTCTTTTGGCAAGGAATTATCATGATGAGATTTTAAAATTTATAAAGATCACATTGCTGAAAAAAAATTGTGAGCATTCCAAGGGGCAAGTTGATACAGCCATAATGTCTAGAATCTTTGTTTTTGCATCTCCATTGCCCAGCACAGTCCTAGACAACATAATTACTCAATAAATGTGTGTTTAATTGCCAATTTCAAAGTAGTCATGAAAGCAATATACAGAAGACAACCTTAAGCCTATTCCTAGTGGAGGTCTAGTTCTTGGAGGAAAGATTTAAATGGTTGGTCTGATATTTGTAACAAGGCAAATATATTCTCTAGTCATCTGTACTTGTTTACCAAAGATTTCCATTTCTAGGAGTACAATTCCCATTACAGGGCATTACTTTGTCCCACACAGTCCAAAAGGTAATCTATCCTCTCAGGGACACAAGGCAGTTTCTTTATACTCAGAAGGCAGCATGATTTATAAATATGATTTTCTAACATTTTCACTCACAGTCCACAGAGAACCTGATTTGCCCAATATACGCTTTACTTAAAGGGACACAGTAGTGGGGTGCCTGGGTGGCTCAGTCAGTCAAGTGACTCTTGATTTCGGCTCAGGTGATGATCTCAGGGTCATGGGATCGAGCACTTCGAGCCCCACTCTACCTCCAAGCTCAGCAGGGAGTCTGCTTGAGGATTCTCTCTCTCCATCTCCCTCTCCCTCTCCCCCTCCCAATCCTGCTCTCTCAAATAAAGAAATAAATCTTTAAAAAAAAGTAAAGGGACACAAAAGTAATATGAAGATTTCTAAAGAACTAAGCACATGTAAGACATCAGGAACAAAGACTATAAGAATTTCTCGTGGTAATCATATAGTCAAAGCCTCTATCTAAAAAAAAAAAAAAAAAAAGCCTCTATCTAAAGTAAAGGGTAATTTTATTCTGAAATTTATTACTTAACTAATTGTTTACAAACTTGGACCCAATTCCTGGTGAAACTGATAGCATATATTTAGAAATTATACATTTTTAGCACAGTCATTATATAAGCATTCTTTTTTCTGGGGGTGTTTTGTCTGTGAGCTCCTCTCATGCTTCACTCACTTTCAATCACATTTCAGTTTCATTGTTTGGAGAATAAAGCTCTAATTCATCACCACATGCAATTTACAACACTGATGTTTGGGTGGACATTTCTTCTCTTAAAATGCACACATTGCTGCAGAGTCTACTCTCTTTTGCAAGCAATCTCACAATGATAGCTACCAGCTCTGTTATTACTCAGAAACTCGATGGCAGCAACCTCAGCTGCCCTGAAGCATTCCCTGAGTCACTGACACTGTCCTTTTACTCTCTTTCTCTCGGTTAATTTGGTCCGTTTTTCAAGTCATCCCAGTTGTCAGTTTATACAATATATCAGCATCTTTCAAGTGTCTCTTTGTATTATGCAAGGTGAAAAAAAATACAAGTGATGACCTGGTTCTTGGGATCAAAAATATAAAGAACTCTCCAGAATAGAAAATGATAGAAACAGAAGAAAACAGTGAAGACAGCAAAAGAAATATAATTAAGGGAAACTTACAATTTTGGAATAATTACCCTGCCATTAATGCCTAACAGTAATATGATATATGTTAGAAGAGATTCTATATTATCATTTATTTGGTAACTTCAGTCCTGTTGCATGCCTGCCATGTGCCAGGCTTCAACTAGTGCTAGTGTTAAGCAGTGAGCAAGACAGGATTCCTTTTCTTAAGGAGCTTACATTTCAGTAGATACATACTGATAAAATGTAATTCCAATGTAATGAGAGAAATGTTATCATGGGAGAAGTATGGATTAATTAAATAGAAAAAAAGAGGTTTCGGTAGTACCTTCAAAGAGCACCTCACCCAGATTTGAAGGTCAATAGAGGTTTCCTGTAGAAAGTAATATCTAAACTGAGACCTTAAATATGAATTAGATTCTCGGCAGGAAGGGCTCCAGGCTAAAATTTCAACTTGTACAAAGTACCAGAGGTAAGAAAGAACATGGTCTTTTTCAGGAAATGCAAGCAAAGTTTGGCTGAAGCATAGAGTATAAGAAGTGAGCAAGAAAAAGGTAGAGAAGCCATTTTCTCTACCCCACTGATGCAGGGGTAGGGAAGAAGGCTGAGAATCAAGGGAATTTCATGCAATCCTGTGGTCAATGGGAAACACTGAGGAGTTTACGCAGAGATCACTCTGTATATTGAGTTAGGAATAAACTGGAAAGAGTTAAAATTGGGAGAATGGCAGAAATACTAATTAGAAAATTTCCATAATAATCTGGCCAAGATATAAATTAACATATTCATACCAAGATTGGAGAAAAGTTAATGGGTTACACAGATATTTAGGAAAGAGAACAAATTTCATGCTCCCAGGTTATTCATTAAGTATCAGGAGAGTGAAGAGTTATGAATCACTCCCAGATTCTTGACTCTAGCAGGTGCTACATTCTTGACAGGTGACACAAACAGCGTGTGCATGTCAGACAGAGACTCTGTCATAACATATTCTATTTCCTTCGTTACTCGGGGTATTTTTTAAAGAGTTTCTCATTGTTCAACAAATCTAAACCCTGGTAATTCTCTCTTATGGACTGAATTGCATCCTCCTCAAATCTTTGTGTTGAGGCTGTAGTCCCAAGGTGACTGTGTTTGGAGTCAGGCTCCTTTAAGAGGTAATTACAGCTAAAGGAGCTCTTAGGGTGGGGCCCTAATCCAGTAAGACTGGTGTGCTTAAGGGAAGAAGAGATTAGGACCTACAGAGAGAAAGGCCAGAGAGCAAGTCACATGAGGACACAGAGAGAAGAGAAGTTGGTCTTTTCCAAGCCAAGGACAAAGGTCTCAGGGGGAACCAAAACTTCTGACATCTTGAGTCTTGGACTTCCTGCCTCTAGAATTGTGAGGAAAAAAAAAAAGAATTTCTTTTATATAAGCGACCTAGTGTGGTATTTTGTTATAGAAGACCTAGAAGCCAACACAAGTCCCACACCAGAATTCATCTAAAAAGCAAATTGGCCAAAATCATATAGGAAATGTGTCACATTTATCAGAGATCATGCTAAAGTCTAGGGGTAGTATACATGCTGCAAAACGTATCTTTTAATGAAGAATAGCAAATGCTACGTTATAACAAATATTCTTTGGCAGTTAATGCCACTGCAAGTATTTTCAGGATTTGTTCAGGCCAATGGAAAATGTCTCAAGAAACTAATCATAAGAAATTAGGTTAACAGGGGGTGCCTGAGTGGTTCAGTCATTGAGTGTCTGCCTTCGGCTCAGGTCCTGATCCCAGGGCCCCACATCGGGCTCCCTGCTCAGCAGGAAGCCTGCTTCTCCCTCTCCCACTCCCCCTGCTTGTGTTTCCTCTCTCAATGTCTCTCTCTCTGTCAAATAAATAAATAAAATCTTAAAAAAAGAAATTAGGTTAACACAGTGAAATCATTCAATTAATGATCTCATGCAGTGGTTATGACATGGGTTGGCTTGAGGAAGATGCCCCCTACATACACACACATAATCTTCTCCATCAGCCCTCTAATAAGAAAAAATAATGGGCTTCCTAAATAAATGAGATACAATGTAAATTCATTAACCCCTCTTCCAACCAGATTTCTGTCCCTAAGACTCTATTTCCTAAAACTTTTAGTACCACTATGAATCTCCTGCAGGCTTTTAACATTGTCTTGGTTTCCTGGTAGCTGTAGCAATCTCAGTACTATTGGGTTTCTGAAATTAAACAAATGGCCCAGCATTTTATCAATGAGTCATTCTATTTTTCAATGGGGTGAAATAATTTATGCCAGTGATTTCTACTTTCATAAATTCATAATAATTTAGTAGGGAGATTAAAGCTCACATATTAGATTTTTTTAAGAGTTACATCCTGTATACAGGATTTCCTACAATGTTTGCACTATTTGCTAAAATCAAGTAGGAGTGGCAATTGTAACACTATCAAATTAGAAGCACTAAATTTACAAAAAGCTTTTCTCCAAAAATATTTTGAATATAAGAATGTGGTTATTGGGGCACCTGGGTGGCTCAGTCATTAAGCGTCTACCTTTGGCTCAGGTCATGATCCCAGGGTCCTGGAATCGAGCCCCGCATCGGGCTCCCTACTCAGCTGGGAGACTGCTTCTCCCTCTCCCACTCCCCCTGCTTGTGTTCCCTCTCTCTCTGTGTCTCTCTCTATCAAATAAATAAAAAATCTTAAAAAAATAAAAGAATGTGGTTATTTAGTAAAATTTGAAGAAGGTGTCTTTAAAATAAATTGCCATAACAAAACCTCAAATATTTTCGGGTTACTCTTGTATTATTATGTGGAAATAGAATAACAAACTAAAAAACTCCCCTCTCTGTACTCCTACATTTTACCATTTTTAGAACATTTTCTATGTTTGAATTTTAATAGTTATTTGCAATTGTCTTATATTTCCAATATAGTCACTAAAGGAAATGACCTTATATTGTTTGTTTTGATTTTTACCTACATAGTATCATTCAAAATGGCTCATACACAATATATACTTGTAGACTGGATGTAACAAAATATCCTCAGCTTTATATATTCTCACTGAAAATCAAGACTTTCCAGAGATAGCCTGATGATTCCAGAGAAACTACAGGAACATACTTAGTATTATTCCTGTCAGGTCAAAAATGAACCCAGCACTCCAACTGGTCTTCCTCATTGATGTAAATCTTGTCCAATAGCTATTACTGAGAAAGAAACTAAGCTTAAATTACACTGAATAAAAATTCCGCAAGGAGTTTTTATTCTTTTTTAATTATTAACATCAAAGGGCAAATTTAGTGGCATTAATCTCGGCTTGAAAGAAGGCACACTGCCTTTGGAAAAGATGGTTCCACAGGGATCAATTTATAACACCAATGCAACTGAAAATGGAGTATGTTCAACAAGTCTAAAGCAAAAATAGTTGAAACCTGCTAGTATAAAATAATCTAGTGCTTTTCCAAATTAGTGGTTCAAGAGGCTCATAGAAAATTAATTCAGGGCTCTAAACTACTTTTTAATGGTGGTCAGTATTTCTGTTCTCTTCTGTACTGCATCATAAGGGAGGCTTCTCCATGTCTACTCCACTGAGAGTGTTTTGGGGTGTGTGTGTGTGTGTGTGTGTGTGTGTGTGTGTGTGTGTGTGTGTGTACAAAATAATAGTGGAAATAAAAATGGGTCACAAAAGAAAGATAAAGATGCAAAAATTATTTTACTGTTAATGCAACAGTTATATGACAGCATCTTCAAAATACAGAATTTATAGACATTTAATATACAAACCATAATATAAACAGCATGTTAGTTAAACCAGGAACTTACGTACTTGGGTGGATGGAATTTAAATCCTAAGATACAGAGCAGACTCAAATATTGGCACCAACACATCCAGATGTCTAGTTTATTTTGTCCTGCATATTCAGTTGGAGAAAAAAAAGCATAAAATAGAGCAAAGAGTGGGAATTACATAAAAGAGCACTAGAAGGTCAAAAAATGCAGAAAATGAGGGCAAGTCACAGACCTAAACTATAGAGAATCTTGAGGGGTTTTCATGAGAGAGGAAGGAAGCTCTATTGACATGGAGCTAGCCACTATTAAGAAATGTGTGAAAAAGTGTAACTGAGGGATCAGGAGATGGAAATCAAAATCAAGGTTACAGAATTTAGAATGCTCATGGGCAGCCAGCCACTATCCAGATTATATAGATTTTCAAACACCAAACTCCTCCTGCCTCCAGCAATCAGGACAGAAATTTTCTAGTATCATTTTAACTTGCAGATATTTCTTAGAGCAATTCACAGTTTTATACTGACAATGTGAAATGAAGTTGCAGTTTTGTTTCTAATTAGCTTGCTATTGGAGCAACCTAGGCGTCTTGTTAATATCCACTCTCATTGGGGTGCCTGCGTGGCTCAGCCTTCGGCTCAGGTCATGATCCCAGGGTCCTGGGATCGAGCCCGCATCAGGTTCTCTGCTCCGCGGGGAAGCCTGCTTCTCCCTCACCCATTCCCTCTTCTTGTGTTCCCTCTCTCGCTGTGTCTCTCTCTGTCAAATAAATAAATAAATCTAAAAAAAATATTCACTCTCATTGATACAATAGGATATTACATAATGCTAAAGATTTTTCAACATCTAAATGCATTGCATTTCTTTGTCTTTTATGAGTATTAGTAGCTCAGAAGAGCAATGTCACATAAGCAAATGGCAACAAGTAACACTTACAACATGAGCAGTTCATGATCTAAAATAAGAATAGTAGGGAGAGTTAATTAACCACTGCTTGAGTATTTAGAATAAGTCAGCAGATATTCATGTACAAAAAGCTAACATGGCAATGCCATTCTCTTTTTACTCCAGTATATGTATTCAATTTAAGATTGAAGATATGAATATTGAGTTCTTCACTAATTCACTTGTGTTTTTTTTTCTAAAATCCAACAAAAACCTGACCTAAAGAAACCAAAATGCATCCCTAGTTTTTAAAATTAAGATTTGTAATATTTGAACTATAAAATCCCTTTATTTTGGGCTTACCGTCATACAGCTATTCAACTAGCAGAGATTCTTCTCAATGAAATGTGGCACCATCCTAGATGGAAAAGTTTAAGGGTTTGTCTTGGACAGAGAGTAGGTATTAGGATCATGGTACCACAACATTTCTGATGAGCAGCATGATGCTTCTTCTTGCAAACAAACCAGGTGATAATTTGAAAATTTTGCATCTTTCTTGGCACCTGTGACAATATTTGCCACAAAGTGCATAGAGTGAGATGCTTCCAGTTTACATTTCTCTAGCTTGCATGTAATGCTTGTGTTTATGGTCCCTCCTCCATTAGTAACAAAATCAACACAAGATCTAGTATAAATACACACTATAAAGAAATATCTTTGTTTTCCTAAGTTGCTAAGTTTTGGTTGTTTCACTATTTAATTAGATTTTTTCTTAAAGATTCACAAAGGAGATTCACAGCTTCTATCAAATATTTGAAATGATTCAAGGCATTTTCCTTCATAAGAAGATTCTGCACTTGGAATTTGCTTCCTAAATAACTGTCACATGGGTTTTACTTCAGAGGTTGGGACATTTTTTTCCAAAGCTATTGTTAAGTTAAAAAAACTATTGCATTTTACATGAGTAATAGGATGTGCCACTAGTTTTGACCCTAGAATAAACAGAAAACATATAGTTTTATTCCTTTTGTTATAAAATATTATATGACAGTGTTGCCATTTTATTAGATAATATGACCAGCTGTCCCATTAACACTAAATCAAAAAGCTATAAGATTTCTAGGACTTCTTTAACAAACTAAACTTTTTTCATTCACTATATCCTGTTTCCCTCAATGCAAAATTTCTTTGCTGACTTTAAAATAGAAATTCTCCTCATCAATCCAAACATACCTCCCATTACTCTCCAACACCCACTACTACTTTGGCCAATTTTACTTTGCTGTCCCTAATATAAGTTCTCTTCTACCTCTGACCTTGACTGTGTTCCACTTCATTTTGTTTATGTCTTAACTATCCTCTCTAGGGACCCAAACATTACTCCCTGGGCGATCCACACATATAAGTGAAGTTATTTCAAAGAGTAGTAAGCAAATCAAGAAATATTATTGATAAATATTGTAATTATCTACTCTTTTTTGTATTATATGATTATAGAAAATGAAAATTTTATTAAATAAAATCATGTGTACGTTCAAAGCCTCTTAACAAAATAGCTTGATAAAGTAAATCGCTAGCATTTTACTGTATACTAATAATGTGTTAGAAATTATGAAAACACAAATAATTTAGCTTTAGAGCAAAGCACTGGGTAAAATGTTAATGCATATATGCACTTGCATATCAGTTATTATCATGTTAATTTAAACTGATAGCTGCCCCAGGCTTAGTTGCTCCCTTGGACTTTCCTCTAATGAACTCAAGGCAGCTTCAGAATAAGAGCTCCCAACCCTGGGACAGTTTTGTTCATTAGGCTTCAGAGTTTCTTGACATGTTTATTCACCCCGAGGGAAGGTCTCAGGAAATTTCCTAAGGACAGTGTTACAGAACATTTGACTACAGAATGTCCCTCCTTTTGACCTAACTTCTCCCCTTCCTCAGATGAAAGATGAACGTGGAGAGTTTGTGGGATTGCCAGACAAGAGGGGGTCATGGGAAAATGGAATGATCTGGAAGGAGCTTGCAGGAACTGAGTGGGAATGAGTGGTTGAGGGCCTTGCAGTAAAAGTACCAAGTTTCAAGAGCTACAGAATCAGAAAAACAAAAGAGGATGAAAAAAGACATCTAAAAAGAGAACTGAGTTGCTGACTGGTATTTTTTGTGCTTAAAAGTGGCAGAGCACAGCAAATGCTAGAATAACGGAAGTGTTATAACAATCACTACTTCAAAAATAATCTTTGTACTTAGATGAGGAAACATGGCTGGGTTTGTGCTAACTTTGAAGGGAAGGGACCTGGACTTGAGGCCTTCTCAGACATTCTTTTGAGGGAAGGTAAACTGAATCCCAATGCAAGTTAGCCAGTTGGCTGTTGAGAGGCTTCTAATTCAAAAACTCTGTGACCACATGTGAATGTGTGGATTCTACAAATGTTTAATTCTATTAACTAATTCAACAACAACAAATACCTGGCCCCTTTATGTGTTAGACTCTGGGCTAGATGCAGGAGGAAAACAGTGTTCCTATTGGTTCCCACTGAGAGTGGATCTATTGAGCATCCTTTTTAAAGTTATTTGTATTATATTTCTCTTCTATTGTTCCCAAGCCTTCAGTAAAATCTTGTTAAACATTACAACCTGTTCTCAGTGATTCCTGTGGGGAACTAAAAAGCCAGCTCTCTGCCCAAACTTAAAATGAAGCCATTTGGACCAGCTACAGCCACCTGAGAGAAGTTAGTCTTAAGATCAAGGGTGAGATGACATGCTACAGAGCATGTGGTAAACCGTGAGCTGGATACAGAGCAGGATTCTAGAGCCAGATGGCTGCACGATGTGACAGTGTCCAGAACAGATGTATATGCATTTGCTGGACACTGCTAGATGTTCTAAAGTAGGATAATCTGGTAAAAACCTAGACATGAAATAGAGTCAGTTGGAGTTCAAGCTACTTACTGTGCTTTAGAGGGAAAGGCCATGTGACATATCCTTGACTAAATTCTAGGTTATTTGGCTAGCATTAACATTAGATTCATAATAACTGCACATAACTATATATATTATGAATATACATTATCATTTTTTTTAAAAAAGTAAATGGTCCAAGACTTATTTTCATTTAGGTGCATTTTAATAATTTAATATACTGCAGCTTGAAAAAATATAAAAGATGCATAGTTCTCATATAAGTAACTTTAATTATGTATTCACCTATCATTTCAACTTTTACAATCCTCTAATTCAGAGCAAATGCTTTCTTTCTCAGTAAAATCTTTAAAAATAAAATCATTATTTTTCAAATGCCTAAATGGTCTCCTGCAGTTTACCTACTTGGAGGCAGGGAAACGGATTCAACTCAGTAGCAAATATAGAAATGAATCTATCATTCCTGGGTTATATGTGAATCAAGGGTTTGCATTCGTGAGCAAGTGAGGGAAGGAGACAAGAAGAAAGGAAGAAATAAAATGAAAGGAAAGAAAGGTAATGATAATAGAATAGTCTTCCCCTTCTCCGTTCCTCCATTTTAGACACCAGTGCAACTCTAGACACATTTTAAGTATCCATGGACTCTACTCTGGATGCCCCTTCAGATGTGTATGCCCATAGGAAATACATTACATCTTATATCCACCACCTCTTAAAAAGAAGTTATGTCTTCTTGGACACATGTGGCTTACACATTATTCCAGAAAGAATAGAACCTCGAAGACTATTTCATAGTTACACTTAAGAAAAAAATGGCATGAGAATTCTTACTTAAAAAATTTTGTTGGTAAGGACCGCAATATCATGCATATTTTTCCCCGTTGGCTATATACAGAAAATACAATACACTTAAAATGAAAATACAATACACTTAAAATGAAAAAATATTTTAACATAGCCTTGTCCTTATCATATATGTTTACTAATTTTGTGTTTCAAGGTACATTTTCTAAATTTATATTTTAGGAATCTTGCAAAGCAAAAAACCAAGAAATTAAAGACTGAGATATTACTGTACTTGTAAAATAAAAATATAACCTAATTATAATTATTAATTTAGAGTTGCTTCACATACTAAAAATAAAAATTGCCAATGACTATTTTAATAATTTCACAGTTTTTACGCTGTGTGTAGGATCTTATACTGTGACGAATTTACTACTATTTTAATTTAATACAACATAGTTATATGTTCACAGAACTATGAATTTATTTTAACTGAAATTCTTTCTAATATTCAGTGTAACTGTAATTTTTGCCAGCAGTAGTATAAATTTTAAGACTTTAAATGTTGTGTTCCTTAAATTTAATCCTTTAATTTCTTTCCATCTAATTTGCCTCAGCAAGTCACAAAGTAGTTAGGTAAATATCCTTTCATTTACAAAGATTGAACACATTCAGAAATATGGGTCTAACTAGGGCCAGAAGGACATGTATTCAACCAACATGGAGAATGAATGAGTGAATGGGTAGTATTTCCAATTGACAGTGAATTAATAAACAGAGATATGGAAGTCTAATTTTTATCCTATTCCATTTTTCTCAGTGAAAACTCAGGTATTTATCTTCAAACCTTTGTTGAGAACAAAAATTTGTATTTTAAAACTAATTGTTATAATCTCCTTGATTTTTAAGGCACAATTTCACAAATAGCTTATATTCTACTCTATCATTTACAAAAATATCCTCCTTGATTCTTCATAATTATATTCTTTTGCAATTATATCATATTTTATCATGAAATCCACAAATATTCCAAATTCTAGCCGTGTACACCATTGGTTAAGAAAGAAAACATTATTATTTCCAACATCCCTTACTTACACAAAGGTTCTTATTGAATTTGATGTTTCAAATAACACACTTGACAATTTTATTGTTGTCAGTGATAAGAGTGCAGCTCAAACAAAACAAATGTCCTTTGCTGTCAAAGACAAGGATATCTCATGTCTTGAATGCCATCACAGACAGGAAATTGCTAGCACTGGCTTGAAACAGGGATTTCAGGAAGGAAAAGGCAAAGGCTTCTTGACAAACTACATTCTTTAAAAATTGTCCATCAATCAAAGGAAGAAAAAATTCTTTAGATTAGATGTTAACTCTTCTAACAGATGCATATGGTTATGCAATTACTCACCACACAAGAAAAGCCCAGGAATTGTAATAATTACAAGGGCATATTGTGAAAAACTTCATGAGTTTTATTTATTCTGCTGAAATACTACTGTTAATTAAATTGCATGTAATAAAATGACCTATATGGAAATAAGCATGTTAGCTATAATTTTAAATCATGTTGGTTAAAAGCAATGACAAAACAGGTAAAAATCTGAAAACAAATAAAACGTGACTGTTCTAATTTCTTAAATGTAATCAGAACTTGTAATACATGTATTTCAATGAAAAGGGCACGTGATAAGTAAATCACTCAAATATTTTAAAGATCACACACTAGGAATACAGCTTTGTGAGTATTCCCTCCACATTTAGTGCTACTAATGTCTTGTTACATTATCTTGGGTAAAATCTCAATTGACTGGCAACTAATCCAATTCCTTTTGCTTCCAAAGCAATGAGACATTTTATTACATTTTCTTTCCTTTGCATCTTGCCATAGTCTTTTTCATCAAGATATACTACATATATCAATTGTGCTCAGCACGTTTTGAAGAGGAAAAGTTTCCACTTTTCAATTGCCTTTGGGATGTGGTAAGAAAATTAATTAAATGTATTATATCATATTATTGACTGAAGGACTTCAATGTCATCATTTACATTTCTCAAAATATTGCTACATATCACAAAGGCAAATCTGATTTATGAAACAAATCCTAGTCCGTGAGAAATGGGGTTAAAAAGTAGTTGCTCACAAAGGATTAGGGTTTAATCAATAATTCTTGCTAACCCATCTTATCAGTAAGTTATTGCATAACTCAAATACATTTCATGATTAAAAAAAGATATAAAGTAAAAAGGGAAAAAATATCACATTATTTTGTCTCTGAAATTAATAGAATAAGAACATAAAGATCTAGGAAGCATTTATATGTTTTGGTCTCTGTGTGAGTGAGGTGTTAGATGAATTAGCTAACAAAGAGCCTATGCTTAAACCTGTAACTGAACTGGAAAAATATTGTCACTAATGGAAAAAAGGGCAGAGGCTTTACATCTTTCCTGTATTCCATCTCACTGTGAAGTCAATGGGGCAAGAAATATAGGCAGGTACAGAACAAAGATTCATGACTGACTGAGAACTCACTGAGAAACAGCTTAACATCTTAGAAAGAACAGAGAAGGCATCCCTAGTCATTAATTATTGAAAAGTTACAATAAAAAGCATTACATTGAGCCTGTTACCCACCAAATGGGTAGCATTTAGCTAGAGGCAATATCATGTAGGACTCTGAGCTGGGATTTGGGTGTTAGACAACATAGGCTCTCTTTCTGTTTCTGTCACTCCAATGTTATATAACCCTGGCAAACCTAATTAATCTTTCTTAACCTTCATTTCTCCTTATTGACAAATGGAGCTAATAACTACAGTATGGAGGTACATCCATGCCTGCAAGTCAATTTCTGCTGCTTTAGACGCTGATGAACCTTGTTTATTGACTTACAATAACTTCCTGCAAGTCATCGATGGATTAAAATGGCCATGGTACTCTGTTAGCTACTGATAGTCTTCTTAAGATTACAAAGTAAAGATCTGCTTGAAGTGATGACTGAAAATTTTGCAGTAAGTTAAAAGATATGTACTTGCTAATTCTTCTAAAGAGAGAAGACCCATGATTTAATAATAACAAAAACAAAAATTACATGATGACCCACATTAGGTAAGCAAGTTCAAATTGTTCTTGCAAGCAAACATGATGAATAGATAGTATTTCCCTTTAAATTCAGACACAAGTATTTGAATGACATTGACTGGAATTTCTTTCTCCATGGTGCTGAAGGAACTATGTAAAGTTTCTAGGTATTCATGTCTACAGTGAAAGTTATTTCTTGGGAGGGGCAAGATGGTGGAGGAGTAGGGGACCCTATTTCAACCAGTCCCCTGAATTGAGCTGGATATCTACCAGACTACTCTGAACACCATGAAATCAGCCTGAGATGTAAGAAGATAGATCTGGATGTCTACAAACAGAATATCCCCTGCAGTTGGTTTTGAGGTATGAAGGGGGGAACCATGATTCAGCGGGCAGATAGTGGAAGATAAATGGAAGGGAGAGGGAGCTGCCATAAGCACTGGCACTGGGAAGATGAAATAACACAGGAGCACAAAACCCTCCCATGCTGGGGACCGGGCACATACCCGCAGACTGGTAGCAGTGGGGAAAAGACTTTAGGGCAGCCCCCTGGACTGAAAAGCATTAAATGCCCCTGCACCTGCAGGGGCATGCTTGTGATCTGGGGGTGGCTGGCAGTTTTAGAAGCACAAAAGGCAGAGATGTGCCCTGACCTGGTGACGAGGACTGGGAGGGCTGTTGAGGGGCGCACAACCCAAGACACTGCAGTTTTTAGCAGCACAGACAGAAATGGAGACAGCGTGGCCTGGAGAGCTCAATGAAGAACAGACTGTGATCTCTCTGCTCTGAGGCAGAGGGTTGGAAACGGTCTCTTCTGCTCTGACTCTTGGAAGAGACACAGAAAGCCACCAGGGAAAGCTGCTAGAGAACAAAAGCCCCAAAAGACCGGTTTTCACTGAGCCCACCCCCCCCCACAGGGGGCAGGGCAACTCTGCCCAAACAGGGTTCCCTGAGTAACAGTGCAGTGGCCCCCTCCCAGAGAAGACAGGCTGGGGGAACTAGATGCCAGCAACACTGAGGTCCCTATAAAACAGGTGCATCTTGCTTGGGTTGTGGTCAATAATTTGGACTCTGTACATTTCCTCAACCACCCCTCAACAGAATGACTAAGAGGAGGAACATCCAAAACAGCAAAGTCTCAGAGTCTATGACTTCTGATGCAGAACAATTGGAGAAAGATATAAGCAGGATGTTGGAAATAGACTCCAGGGTAACAGTTATGAAGACAATAGCTAGAATGGAGAAAACAATTAATAGCAACATGGAGTCTCTAAGGGCAGAAATGAGAGCTGATCTGGCAGAATTTAAAAATGCTATCGGGGCGCCTGGGTGGCTCAGTCGTTAAGCGTCTGCCTTCGGCTCAGGTCATGATCCCAGGGTCTTGGGCTCGAGCCCCGCGTCGGGCTCCCTGCTCCGCGGGAAGCCTGCTTCGCTTCTCCCTCTCCCACTCCTCCTGCTTGTGTTCCCTCTCTCACTGTGTCTCTCTCTGTCAAATAAATAAATAAAATCTTAAAAAAAAAATAAAAAAAATAAAAATGCTATCAATGAGATCCAATTTAATCTAGATACTCTAACAGCTAGGGTAAATGAGGCAGAAGAACAAATTAGTGATCTAGAAGACAAACTGATAGAAAAAAAGCAACAAGAGGAGGCCTGGAACAGCTTAAAATCCATGAAAATAGAATTAGAGAAATAAGTGATGCCATGAAAATTTCCAATGTCAGAATTATTGGGATCCCTGAGGGGGTGGAGAGAGAGAGAGGACTAAAAGATATATTTGAGCAAATCGTAACTGTGAACTTCCCTAATCTGGGGAATGAAACAAACATTCATGTCCCAGAGGCAGAGAGGACCCCTCCCAAGACCAAGGAGAACAGACCAATGCCCCGGCATGTAATAGTAAAACTCGCAAATCTTAGAATCAAGGAAACCATCTTAAGGGCAGTCAGGGGGAAGAGATTCCTTATGTACAGAGGGAGGAACATCAGAATAACGTCACACCTATCCAGCAAGTCAGAAAGGGCTGGCAAGACAATATTCAGGGTACTAAATGAGAAGAACATGCAGCCAAGAATACTTTATCCCGTAAGGCTCTCATTTAGAATGGATGGAGAAATACAGAGCTTCCAGGACCAGCTGAAACTGAAAGAATATGTGACCACTAAGCCGGCCCTGCAAGAAATATTAAGGAAAGGTTCTATAAAAGGAGAAAGACCCAAAGAGTGATATAGAACAGAAATTTACAAAGACAATCTATAGAAACAAGGACTTCACAGGCAACGTGATGACAATAAATTCATATATTTCAACAATCACTCTCAATGGGAATGGCCTAAATGCTCCCATAAAATGGCACAGGGTTGCAGATTGAATAAAAAGACAGGACCCATCCATATGTTGTCTACAAGAGACTCATTTCGAACCTAAAGATATATCCAGACTGAAAGTGAAGGGATGGAGAACCATCTTTCATGCCAATAGACCTCAAAAGAAAGCTGGGTAGCATTTCTCATATCAGACAAATTAGATTTTAAGCTCAAGACTGTAATTAAAGACACAGAAGGATGCTATATCGTTCTTAAAGGGTCTATCCAACAAGAACATCTAACAATTGTAAATATCTATGCCCCCAATATGGGAACAGCCAACTATATAAGGCAAATGTTAACCAAAATAAAGAGACTTACTGATAATAATATGTTAATTGTAAGAGACCTCAACACTCCATTCTCAGCGAAAGACAGATCATCTAAACAGAAAATCAACAAAGAAACAAGAGCTTTGAATGACACACTAGATCAGATGGACCTCATAGATACATACAGAACATTCCACCCTAAAACCACAGAATACTCATTCTTCTCAAATGCACATGGAACTTTCTCCAGAATAGACCACATACTGGGTCACAAATCGGGTCTCAACCGAAACCAAAAGATTGAGATTATTCTCTGCATATTCTCAGACCATAATGCTTTAAAACTGGAACTCAATCACAAGAAAAAAATTGGAAGAAATTCAAACACTTGGAAGCTAAAGACCACTCTGCTCAAGAACGTTTGGGTCAACCAGGAAATCAAAGAACTTAAACAATTCATGGAAACCAATTAGAATGAAAACACATTGGTCCAAAACCTATGGAATACTGCAAAGGCAGTCCTAAGGGGGTAATGCAGAGCCATCCAAGCCTCACTCAAAAAAATAGAAAAATCCTGAATTCACCAACTAACTGTACACCTTGAAGAATTGGAGAAAAAACAATAAATGATGCCCAAGCCATGCATTAGAAGAGAAATAATTAAGATTAGAGCAGAGATCGATAAATTAGAAACCAGAAACAGTAGAGCAGATCAACGAAACTAGAAGCTGGTTCTTTGAAAGAATTAATAAAATCACACTGGTCAGACTTAACCAAAAGAAAAGAGAAAGGAAAGAGAAAGAAAAGAGAAAGGGGAGAGATCACGACTAACACCAAGGAAATAGAAACAATTATTAGAAATTATTATCAACAACTATATGCAAATAAATTGAGCAACCTGGAAGAAATGAATGCCTTCCTGGAAACCTATAAACTGCCAAGACTGAAACAGGAAGAAATTGACAACCTGAATAGACCAATAACCAGTAAAGAGATTGAAGCAGTGATTAAAAATCTCCCAAAAAGCAATAGGCCTGGGCCTGATGGATTCCCTGGGGCATTCTACCAAACATTCAAAGAAGAAATAATACCTATTCTCCTGAAGCTGTTTCAAAAAATAGAAACAGAAGGAAAGCTTCCAGACTCATTTTATGAGGCCAGCATTACCTTGATCCCCAAACCAGGCAAAGACCTCATCATAAAGGAGAATTTCAGACCATATCCCTGATGAATATGGATTCCAAAAGTCTCAACAAAATCCTAGCTAATAGGATCCGACAGTATATTACAAGATCATCCACCATGACCAAGTGGGATTTATCGCTGGGATGTAGAGGTGGTTCAACATTCACAAATCAATCAATGTGATAGAACACATTAATAAGAGGAGAGAGAAGAACCATACAGTCCTCTCAATTGATGCAGAAAAAGCATTTGACAAAATACAGCATCCTTTCCTCATTAAAACTCTTCAGAGTATAGGGCTAGAGGGAACATTCCTCAAATTAATAAAATCCATCTATGAAAAACCCACAGTGAATATCATTCTGAATGGGGAAAAGCTGAGAGCCTTTCCCTTAAGATCAGGAACACAAGGATGCCCACTCTCACCACTATTGTTCAACATAGTACTAGAAGTCCTAGCAACAGCAATCAGACAACAAAAAGAAATAGAAGGTATTCAAATCGGCAAAGAAGTCAAACTCTCTCTCTCTTCACAGATGACATGATACTTTATGTGGAAAACCCAAAAGACTCCACCCCCAAATTACTAGAACTCATACAGCAATTCAGTAATGTGGCAGGATACAAAATCAACGCACAGAAATCAGTTGCTTTCTTATACACTAACAATGTAACTGTAGAAAGAGAAACTAGAGAATCGATTCCATTTACAATAGCACCAAAAACCATAAGATACCTCAGAATAAATCTAACCCAAGAGGTAAAGGATCTATATTCTAGGAACTACAGAACACTCATGAAAGAAATTGAAGAAGACACAAAAAGATGGAAAAACATTCCATGCTCATGGATCAGAAGAATAAACATTGTTAATATGTCTATGCTGCCAAGAGCAATCTATACTTTCAACACCATCCCGATCAAAATACCAATGACATTTTTCAAAGTGCTGGAACAAACAATCCTAAAATTTATATGGAATCAGAGAAGACCCCAAATCACCAAGGAAATGTTGAAAAAGAAAAACAAAGCTGAGGACATCACGTTGTCTGATTTCAATCTATAGTACAAAGCAGTGATCACCAAGACAGCATGGTACTGGCACAAAAACAGACATTAGACCAATGGAACAGAACAGAAAGCCCAGATATGGACCCTCAATTCTATGGTCGAACAATCTGACAAAGCAAGAAAAAATATGCGATGGAAGAAAGTCTCTTCAATAAATGGTGCCTGGAAAATTGGACAGCTATATACATAAGAATGAAACTCAACCATTCTCTAACACCATACTCAAAATGGATGAAAGACCTCAGTGTGAGACAGGAATCCATCAAAATCCTAGAGGAGAACATAGGCAGTAACTTCTTTGACATCAGCCACAGCAACTTCTTTCAAGACACGTCTCCAAAGGCAAGAGAAACAAAAGCAAAAATGAACTTTTGGGAGATAAAAAGCTTCTGCACAGTAAAGGAAACAGTCAACAAAACAAAGAGGCAACCCACAGAATGGGAGAAGATATTTGCAAATGACACTACAGACAAAGGGCTGATATCCAAGATCTATAAAGAACTTCTCAAACTCAACTCCCAAAAAATGTAATAATCAAGTCAAGAAATGGGCAGAAGACATGAACAGACACTTCTCAAAAGAAGACATACAAATGGCTAACAGACACATGAAAAAGTGTTCATCATCATTAGCCATCAAGGAAATTCAAATCAAAACCATATTGAAATACCACCTTACACCAGTTAGAATGGCAAAAATTAACAAGGCAAGAAACAACAAATGTTGGAGAGGTTGTGGAGAGAGGGGAACCCTCTTACACTTTTGTGGGAATGCGAGTTGGTATAGCCACTTTGGAAAACAGTGTGGAGGTACCTCAAAAAATTAAAAATAGAGCTACCCTATGACCCAGCAATTGCACTACTGGGTAAATTTACCCCAAGACACAAATGTAGTGAAAAGAAGGGCCATATGCACCCCAAAGTTCACAGCAGCAATGTCCACAATAGCCAAACTGTGGAAAGAGCTGAGATGCCCTTCAACACATGAATGGATAAAGAAGATGTGGTCCACATATATAATGGAATATTACTCAGCCAGCAGAAAGGATGAATACCCAACTTTTGCATCAACATGGATGGGACTGGAAATTATGCTAAGTGAAATTAGTCAAGCAGGGAAAGTCAATTATCATACGGTTTCACTTATTTGTGGAACATAAGGAATAACATGGAGGACATTAGGAGAAGGAGGGGAAAAATGAAGAGGGGGAAATCAGAAGGGGAGAGGAACCATGAGAGAGACTATGGACTCTGAGAAACAAACTGAGGGTTTTAGAGGGGAGGAGGGTGGAGGAATGGGTTAACCTGGTGATGGGTATTAAGGAGGGCACATATTGCATGGAGCACTGGGTGTTATATGCAAACAATGATTCATGGAACACTACATCAAAAACTAATGATGACTAACATAACATAATATGGTGACTAACATAACATAATAATAAAAAAAGAAAAAATAGAAAAAAAAGCTACATATGCTCATTGTAGAGAAATTTTAATGGTATAAAGAGTAAAATTAAAGTTGTATTTCTGCCCCCAAAAAAGAAAGTTATTTCTTATGAAAATAAGCCTCATGCAACATTTAGAACATATAACTTGATCTTGCAATAAGTATCTAAGAATCAAATATTTTTCTAATTAATTATAATAATTCAAATAAAGAGAAGGCTGAATATAAAGATATATTTCATTGTTATTAAATATTAAAAACTAAAAAGGCCAAATGATTTATATTATCATACCCAGACTTATTCTAACAAATATATTAAAAGTCATAATACTAACTACTATTCTCTATGCTTCTCAGATGCCCATTAGCCTTTTTTCTGTTCTGCAACCATTTCAGACATGTTCCCACTTCTAATCTTTGCACTTGCCATTCTTTTGGATAGTATTCTCTTCCTGTTGATGTTCAGGTGGCTGAAACCTTTTTATCACTCAATTCTCAGCCCTTCCATCATCTTTTCAGAGTCCGTTACTGACCACCCTATCCAAAGTCCCTGCCCCAGTCACATTCTATCACAGGACAGTGTTTATATCCTTCAGAGCACTTACTGATCTCAGAAGTTACCTTTCTTAAATCACTAGTTACATATTTATATCTGTCTCTAATATAGTCTAGCCAGTATAGGAGACATCCTCAAGATTAATATCCAGGGATTAGAGTGGAAAGATTCTAGACTTAATTGCTGGTGGCCCTTTTTAGAGACAGGGTACTGAGAGCCCATGCATCTTTAGCTTTAAGCCTTATATTCAATTTGGGGACAACAGAGACATTCCAGAGAGCTTACATTGACATTGTTATTTAACAAGAAACTAATCTACCATCATGAATACGTGAGTTAGAGGTGGGGTAAAGGGCATAGTTTTCACTCTTCACACCTGGCTGAGAAAAATACATCTCATTCCAATTATACATTAAATACTGTTTACAGAGAATTTTTTCTTTTCTGAACTAAGGGCAGAGATTCAAATTTCAGGTAAACCAAAGTCAGAGAGGAATGAATAGTTGTATTATTATCCTGTTAATACTTCATTTATCTAACTTTAATGCAATATTGTAAAAATACATGAATAGCTTTTTATAGAGCTATAACAAATTTCAAAAGCTCTGTCAATTCTTTAAGGGTGTTAGAATTGAACAAATTTTAGTAAAATTGCCCTTCTCACTTAGTAATTAGTAGAATTACTTGTATCTTCCATTTCTTCCCCAATACAATTAGATTCATTGGCTTAGTTTTTTTCTTTGTTTGTTTTCTTTAAACAGAAACCCAAGTCTCTGGGAAACAGCAACTAGAAGGCTTCAAGGAACCCAAAGAGCATGTTCTTTCTATCTCATATATCTGCTTCTTTCTGATTATGTGTTTAAATAATTTTTCTCAGCATACATATCTTCTCTGCTACTCAAGCCACAGGAAAATGATCAACAATATCCCCTTAAATTCACATGAAAGAGATGTAGTCAAATGGAGAGACCAAATTTCAGACCAAATTTTAATCTTTATTTTTCTCTTTCTCCATTTCTCCAGCCCAACTCCAAACTCCTCTCACTAGCGCCCACCCCCCCACCCCCCACCCCTGCCAAAAAGCGTTTTGAATTGCCTCTACATTATCCATTGCCCATCCCTGGACCAACCAATGGCTGTCAAAATCTTCAGTAATGGATTCTCTTTACAGTTAAGGGAATTTTTTTGGATAGCAGTGAAATCCCCAAAGATATATTGAATCAAGGTGATAAACCTGCCATGCCCTCGTAAGGTATCTGGACTTTCAACAGTTGGAAATT
Source organism: Callorhinus ursinus (assembly GCF_003265705.2). Lineage (NCBI taxonomy): Eukaryota > Metazoa > Chordata > Mammalia > Carnivora > Otariidae > Callorhinus > Callorhinus ursinus. The sequence goes on along the minus strand of NW_027397066.1, from coordinate 49,696,664 downwards.
CATTACATTGAAGGTTTCTATCTAAAATTCAGCAGTGTCATACCTGTGTTTTATAACAAAAATTAATGGAAGTGGAGAAAATAACTTAGAGCTGGACAGATTCAGGAGATAGACATTAGGAGTCAGGAAGCTATTTCAATAGTTTAGAATACACATTGAGTTTTTAATTTAAAGCAATGTCAGTGAGGTTGTGATCCAAGTGGACAGATTTGAGAGATATTTCAGGGAGAATTTTGACAAGGCTCAGTGAATGATTACAAAAATTAAGGGATAGGTAAATGTTAAGAATGACTCTCTTGTTTCTATCTTGAGTCATAAGTTAGATGGTATTTCCTTGCATTGATACGGAGAGTCAGAAGAGCAGGTTTGGACTGTGTATTGGATGAGAACTATGAGTCCAGAGGACAAGAAAGATGAAATAATAGATAAAAATCAATATAAAACTAGGCAGGCATGCTCTAGCTATAAAACCCAGATTCACCACAAAGAAATATGAGTCTAACTCTTTACACAGTAATTAATCAGAAAAATTTGATAATAGGTTTTCTTGAGAATGTGGCCCAAGGACATCACACAGCATTTCTTAAAAAAATCTCTTTAGACCCTCATGCTCCCACATTTAATTTTCAAAATATTAAGAATCTCTCTTTCCTTCTACTTTATCCCAGCACAACCACAGTGTCACACTGTTCACCTTTCACTACATTTCCTCCAAGTCTTGACATATTTCCAACCATGACTAGTCACCTGGAAAGCATCATCCATCATCCATTAACTGCATTTCTTAAGATGAGCATTTTGCCTAGAATCCCAGTAGATAAAGTCTTCTTTTTAACATGTCATAATTTGACAGTTATCAATATATGTAAATACTATAAGAAATGATAAAATGAATTAAAAATACTAGAGAAAAGTATCCTGAATCAAGCTGCGTCTAATGTGGGAGGAGAAAAAAAAGGGCCTAAATACCAGAAGGCAAGGATCATTGGCAATTATCAAAATAGCAAAATAGAGAAATAATTCTCAAAGATTAGAGCTATGTTAAATTAAATCTGAAGAATCAATATAGCAATGTTAATACATAATATTTATGAGCTTATTTCATTCATAGTTAAATGTGAATATTATCAAGTCACATTCAGCTCATTGCTACATTTCAATAGTTTTAATTAAAAAAAAATTCCAAATAACTTTGTATTTGTCAAAGATACCTTTACACATGGGGATGTGAACAAAGGCTATATTCACAATTACTCAAATAAAATCAATGGAACCCATGTATTCTTTGAAAAGTGAACTACCTCAGAGAATATGTTAGGAAAAAAAAAGGTCATGTAATTATAAACTTTAGCAAATTAACAATCAAATGAAACAGACTCCTAGTTATAAATGTGTACACTGAAAGCATCTTGGCAAGTTTCTATAAATCCAAACTTCTTTGCCAAGCCAAAATTTACCATACATTCTTAAACCTGTGCTGTCTCTCTCTCCCTCACTCACTCTCAATTTCTCTCTCTGTCCCTTTCTCTTTCTCTGTTTCTCTCTTTCTAGTGCTCTCTCTCTCTCACACACACACACATTATTCATCTTTAAAGATGCTTTAAATCCCACCATTAATCTAAGGAAGAGTATATCTGCTTATATTCTTTAAAGTGGAGAGATAAACTACAAACAAAAGGTTTTAGGAAAAAAAAAAAGAATCTACAACCATACCAACCTGTAAGCCCCCGATCTCTTCTGATCTCGGAAGCAAAGCAGGATTGGACCTGCTTAGTACTTGGGTAGGAGAAAAAAGGAAACAGAGTTGATAAAATAACAAATATTTTTATAAATACAAAACGGGATTTTTTTTAATCTTAAAATTCCAACAGAAGATTAATAAAAAGTGAGCATTCCCTGTGTAGAGTTGATAAAAGTAACTACACTAAAAGGAATTATTTAAGTGATTTTTACTTATTTATTTATTTTTAAAAATTCATTTTTTTTTTAAATTTTAGAGACAGAGAGGAAGAGAGAGTGTGCACCCGCACACGTGAGGGACAGGAGGTGAAGAGGGAAAGTGAAAGAATCACAAGCAGACTCCCCACTGAGTGCAGAGCTCCACATGGGGCTCACTCTCATGACCCTGAGACCATGACCTGAGCTGAAACCAAGATTCGGACACTTAAACGACTGAGCCCCCAGATGACTCTTTTTTTATTTGACTTCTTTTTAAAGATTTTATTATTTATTTGAGAGAGAGAGAGAATGAGAGATAGAGAGCACGAGAGGGAAGAGGTTAGAGGGAGAAGAAGACTCCCTGCTGAGCAGGGAGCCCGATGCGGGACTTGATCCCAGGACTCCAAGATCATGACCTGAGCCAAAGGCAGTCGCTTAACCAACTGGAGCCACCCAGGTGCCCTTTATTTGACTTTTAAAACACAACAAACTGTTCATTCCTAGTGGGATATACACTAAGAGGGAAAAAAAGTGAAAGAAAAAAATTCTCAAGCTATTTACAGTAATTATATTTTGGAGTGTTAGTATTGTTTTCCTGAGTATGCTATACAGATTTAAAAAAAAGAAAATGAATAATAATGATGTCTATAAAAACTGGAAATTTTGGTCATGAGGAAAAGAGGACCATATGTAAGAGGAATTTGATTAAGTAAAAACCCTGAGTTCCTGAATTTGTTAAATTTTAATTGGAGTATATACGACTCCATGATTATATATATATATATACTTTTTTTTTTTTAAATATGCTCTACTTCTTTTCACTAAAAATGCTTACACAGGAACAATAAATATCCCTCTCAAACAGAATTAAGTTTCCAAATACCATCTCTCACAAAAGAACCAGAGCTCCGCAAAAATCTTTTAGATTTCAAGCTGAGACAGAAAATATACAAGTTGGCCTAGAATATGTTGTCAAACCAGACAGTAAGAAAGCAAACATTATTGGGATCATGTCAAAAGGACTCCCTTTGGAAGAAGCTCCCACTATCCAAAACTGCGGAAATTTGAGCTTGAATAAGAATAATTTTAAATGCTTAAAAAACACACCAAATGTTTAAAACTATAAGTTCTTAATTAAGGGACGCCTGGGTGGCTCAGTTGGTTAAGCATCTGCCTTGGGCTCAGGTCATGATCCTAGGGTCCTGGGATCGAGCCCCATGTATGGCTCCCTGCTCAGCAGGAAGTATGCTTCTCCCTCTGCCTGCCGCTTCCCCTGCTTGTGCTCTCGCGCTCTCTCTCTCTCTCTCTCTCTCTCTCTCTCTGTCTGACAAATAAATAAATTAAAAAAAACTTTAAAAAATAGGTTCTTAATAATATTTAATTTTAAAAACCTAATTGGAGATTTTGCAAGAATACTAGGGAACTAACTCATGATTTTGAAATATGATAAATAAGGAAATGACTCAAGCATCTCTCCTGTAATTCTATCCATTATGCTCTGAACTCAGATAAAAAAATTCATGGGGGAGAATTTTTTATTCATCTAAGTATTTTGGGTAATAATTTAAAAGGAATGATTTAATTAGAATATCACCCTTTTGCAACCCTTTCCAGCAGTGATTATCAATGGCTGCTAAATTCACAAAAAGAAAGGCAAGCAGATTTTTTAACTCTTCTAATGGACATATACCACCACCTAACAAGAAGCTTCACCAAAAAATAAAATAAAATCAAGACTCAATCTAATCAATGTATAGGAAAAAGAACACATGACCCATACAGAAATGCCACAGGATGCTTTCAGCACAACTCAGACTGTGAGAAACTCTATAACACAAACTATAAGTTTTCTTCAACAAAAAAAAAATCACAAGAAAAATACTAGTGGGATAAGAGACTTGCCCACCATTTGCTATGCATGGAATTTATTTGGATCCTGACTGGAAGAATAAAATTCTTAGAAAGAGTGAGATATAATTGTGGAAATTTAAACAATCTTTGTATGTTTAATCATATTAAGAGATTCTTTTTAGAGCTTTATATAATAATAGAGGTTATATTTTTTAATGAGTCATCTTTTAGAGATATATTGAAAATACATATAAATGGTATAATATGATTATCTGGTGTTATCTCCAAAGTAATCCAGGAGAAAGGAATAGGAACAAGATGAGAGTATAAATGAACCCAATTGGACATGAGGTTGATAACTCTAGAAGCTGGGTAATGAGTACATGGGATTATATTATACAATTTTCTCTTCTTTTGAATATGTTTAAATTTTTTCATAATAAAAAGATGTGAAATGCTAACAAATATAATTAAATAAACATTTGTTTGAGTCTAACCAGCACAAAAATCAAAAGAGAAAATACCGTAGAGACTCTTAGGAAGTTAATGGCCAAGTGAAAAATTTCAAGAAACCCTCCATTTCCTATGTCCTCCCCTAGGAGCTCCTTGGCCAAAGTCAAGTTTTCTTATCTTTCACATATTCTGTCTGGAAGAGGTGATGCATCCAATGAAGCTAAGCTCATGAATTGAGTAGAAAAAAGAAAGGAAATACAAAGTTGTTTTAAGATCATAGACTACACTCTTAACCAGTAGAACTGAACCTTGAAATAGAACTTCTAACAAAATTACAAAGGAAGAAGAGCAAAGATCAAGTCTGTAATCATTATTGTTCCACATCTCTTTCTAAATAACTGAGGAAGGGAGACCACACGACAACAGAAAGATCCATAATTGTTCTGGTTTGTAATTTTTCCTTCGGTAGGGTTTAATATCCATGAAAACAAACAAAACTACCACAAAACTGGAGTGGTCATAAAGATAAGTAGAAGGAATGATAAATGTACTAATTCTTTTTATCCATCATACTAGGTAGTCAATAAAAGACAACCTCTAAAGTCAATGAGTCAATAAAAAATGTTTAAGCATATTATATAAATTTATAAAGTTAACTTCAGTGAGTACTAAAATAAAAGTATAAACCTCCCAAAATAGCAGAAATAGGACGCCTGGGTGGCTCAGTCGGTTAAGCGACTGCCTTCGGCTTAGGTCATGATCCTGGAGTCCCGGGATCGAGTCCTGCATCGGGCTCCCTGCTCGGGGTGGGGGGGTCTGCTTCTCCCTCTGACCCTCCTCCCTCTCGTGCTCTCTGTCTCTCATTCTCTCTCTTGCAAATAAATAAAAATCTTAAAAAAAAACAAAACAGCAGAAATAGAAAAAAAATCAAACAATTTAAAACTAAATAGCAGAATCTCTAAATAAAACACAGAAAATGTAAATAACAGTCTGACATAATGCATATAGAACATACTGTGAGAGTAGAAATTTTCTTTTCAACAGATTATGGAACATTTATAAAAACTGATTATATGAAATCTTCAATAATTCACAAAATGTGTTTTAAACTAGATTCCATTAGCTAACTATGTAATCATTCTGAAAAGTTTTAGAACTTAGAAACAAAAATACCAATTGGAAGTTTTAAAACTTTATTTTAAACCACTCTTAGTTTAGAAAGTACTTGAGAACCTGTCTGATTATTTAGAAAATAATTATAGCCACGATTAAAATTCTTCACGAATATTCTCTTACTCCTTTTTTGATGGGCATAGAGTCTACACACTTCCTATTCCACACTTTGGTATTTCCCCACCAATAAGCACTGGTACAATTTCACTGATTAAATGTCCTTCCATTCTTTACTTACTGATCATGCCACTTCTGTCATAAATAAAATTCAATAAATCCATGTTTCTGTTTCCAAGCCCTGTGTCCTCTTCTAATTTATTCCTTATAGGGTATGTTTTAATGACTACAGCTTTATAATAAGTCCTGATCTCCAAAAGGGCTAGTCTCCTATTCTTAATTTCCTTCTTCAGAAACATCTTTGTTATTCTTGGCCCTTTACTCTGCTACGTTAATAGGGATACATAAAGTTGTATTTTTGTATTTAAAAATATAAGCTGTATTGTGCTGGAAACCTCACTACCTTACTTTTGCTTTGTTTTGTTTTTTTCACAGATAACGGTGTTCTTAAGAGTTATCAAGTTCTTTCTGTATGTCTAGTCATAGTTTCCAGCTGCTGCAGGATACGCTGTAGAGCATAACCACATTACGCTTGTCCATTTTCCCAGTGATGGCTAGATTGACTCTAACACTTTGCTACTACAAATCATCATCCATGTCTCCTTGTGCCCTGTGTAGAATTTCTCTGGGATGTACACCTACGAGCTGGGTTTCTGGGTTGCTGGGTGGTCGTACTTCATTTCACCAAGTGATAAAAGATGTCTTGACAATGAGGTTGAGCCAGTCTATACTTTCAATATCAGTATACAAGATTTGTTTCTACCTAAATAACTCCCTGCACTTGGAGTTATAAAACTATATATCATTGTTTCTCAATCTGATGAGTACAAATTAGTATCACATTTTAATTTTAATTTCTAGGATTACAAATAAGCTTGAGCATCTTTTTATAGAACTATTAGTCATCTAGTTTTCCCTTATTTGCATTTTATAACTTGGCCTTCGTTGGGGTTTGCTATCTTTTCTTGCAACACAGGATTCTTATAAAGAATGAAATTATATTAATATTTTTTATCCATAACATTGAATCTTGGAACATAATACCACAAAAGGAATATTGTTTTGACCTTTGAATTCAATTCAAACAACTGCCAGAATTGGGACTTTTCAGATATGCAAGAAAAGGACCTCAAAAATGAGAGAAAAAAAAAAACAAATCCTAAAGCATAAATGCTAAAACTAGAAAGCAGAAGCAAACTAAACAGAAAACAACAAAACACATTAATAAAGCCAAATTGGCTCTCAGAAAATTATAATATAAAATAAGTATTTTTAATTTTTATCAAGAAAAAAAGATAAAAAGTATTGGGAGGTATCTATCAAACATAACTATAAATATAATGGAAATCTAAGATATACAAATGACTGTTCTATACAATTTTACCATCAAGGGATTTGAAGATAAAAATGAAATTATCCAATTCCACATTCATAAAGTCAAAGGATTATTTTTCATTAAAAAAAAATAGGGAGGGCAAGTATTATAAGACTTTCTAGTAATTTCAAGAACAGAATAATGAAGTTCTATTCAATACAATAAATAATAATAAATGACTATGAATATTTAAAAGAAAATGAAAATTATCATTTGCGCAGATGACATAATTTTACACCTAGACAATAAAGATATAAGTTCAGGCACTATTAGATTCACTAATTATCAAGACTGCCATAAACTAATCAGCAGTGAAATTCAATAGTTTTTCAATAAATAATAACAACCAGATATAAAAGAAAACACACTGTCATCTTGGAAGTTATCATCCATTGTAGCAGCAAGTAAAAAGTTGAACAGGCTGAAAAATCAACACCTCTTCCAGGATCCTAGAGAGGGGGGACACAGGGCACTCTGCAGCCCTCAAGACTGGACAGACAGACAGGCAAATATAGGAAATGACAGCTTCCTGGAGCAAAGACTCAACCTGTGGGAAGCAGCGCCAGGGTAGGAAAACGTGAACTGGTAATTGATCAACTACTGGATCTCAGTGCAGACAACTCTGACAGTTAAAAACTCCAACGGGACTCAAGCACAGAGGCCCTCACACTACCGTGAGACTTACCACCAAAAGCTTGACTGGGTTTCCATAGTCCATAATAGAGGAAAATTCCCTTGGGCTTCTGGGAGGAGGGGGTGGGGGGTTGGGGAAATGGCCGTTTTGAACTACACCACAGCATTTGGTTCTTCTTAGCCACGCCTGTCCTCAGGTGAAACTAGTGAACCAGAGCCTAACCTGCTGGGTATTATCAGAGCCTAACGTGGGGAAAGTAAATTCCTAAAGCCAGCTCCCCTTCCAAATGTGAGAGAAGGGGAATTACCCAACTCCAGCCCATTCTAGCCTTCTGTCCTACTTAGGGGAGGTTAGGGCAGGGAATGAAAAACTCTTGCGAAGCACACTTGCTAAAAGACAAACCTGATGACGGGAACCTAGAACACTCCCCCCTCCCCCACATACCTCACCACCGCATTACTAAAGCCCTATTTCCAGCATATCATGTCCACTTTTCAAGAAAAAGCTATAAAACATACTAAAAGGCAACAATCAGTTTAAAGAACCTGAACAACCATCAGAACCAGACATGGCAGGGATGTTGGAATTATCCAACCAGGAATTTAAACAACTCTGATGAATGTATTAAGAGCTCTAATGGATAAAATAGACAGCATGTGATTAGAGATGGGCAAGTAGAGAGATGGAAATCCTAAGAAAGAACCAAAAAGAAATGCTAGGGATGAAAAACACTGTAATAGATACCTTTGATGGACTTATTAGTAGACTGGACACAGTTGAGGGAAGATAATCTCTGAGTTTGATGTTATATCTATAGAAACCTTTAAAACTGAAAAGCAAAGAAAACAAGTAGTGAAAAAATAGATCAGAAAACATTGCAATATATAAATGTATCAAATCAACATACTGTATACCTTGAATTTGCCATTTTATGTCAATTATATTTAAATAAAAGAGGCAAAAATTTTAAATGTGAAATTATAAGAATAAATCTAATGTGAAATTTACAAGACACAGGGCATCTGGCTGGCTCAGTCAATAGAGCATGCCACTCTTGATCTCAGGGTTGTGAGTTTGAACCCCACACTTGGTGTAGAGTTTATTTAAAAAATGAAATATTTTTTAAAAAAAAGAAATTTACAAGACTTGAATGATAAATAAGAAAAAAAACTATGAAATGTCCTGAAGGATACACATAACACACACACTCCCACTCTCTTAAATAAATGATAAAAAGAGTCAACACTGTGAACATTATGATTCTTTCCAAATTCATGTACAAATGACATGAAATCTCAACCAAAATTTCAACTTTTTAATGGAATTTGAAAAGCTGAGTCTAATGAATGGAAGATCTTTACAGAAAAGAAAAGCCCCCACATAGACAATTTTTGGGGAAAAAAAGAAAAAGAAATTATGTATGATAACATGCTCTAGTAAAAACTTCTAGAAATATGGAGAAAAATGAGGTGCTGAGAACAGATATACGTAAGAGGAGAAATGGAACAGAAGAGATATTCCAGAAATAGATTCATGTTATATGTAAATATGAAGTCAGTACATTTATTTTTGACTTTTGAAGTCAGTAAGGAACGCACAGTTTATTTAACAAATAGGTGAGAATAATACTCAGCCATAAAAAAGAATGAAATCTTGCCATTACCAATGACATGGATGGAGCTAGAGTATTATGCTAAATGAAATAAGTCAGTCAGAGACAGACAAATACCATATGATTTCACCTATATGTGGAATTTAAGAAACAAAACAAACAAGCAAAGGGAAAAAAAGGAGAGAGGCAAACCAAGAAACGGATTCCTATTTTTAAGATTTATTTATTTATTTGAGAGAGAGAGAGTGAGAGAGCATGAGAGGAGGGAGGGTAAGAGGGAGAAACAGACTCCCCGCTGAGCAGGGAGCCCGATGCTTGGGGGCGGGGAGCTCGATCCCAGGACTCCGGGACCATGACCTGAACCGAAGGCCCACGCTCCCCCGACTAAGCCACCCAGGGGCCCTGAGAAACAGACTCTTAACTATAGACAACAAACTGATGGTTCCCAGAGGGGAGGTGGGTGGGCGGATGTGTGAAATAGGTGATGGGGACTAAGGAGGGCATTTGTCATGAGCACAGGGTGTTGTGTGGAAGTGTTGAATCACTATATTGTACCCCTGAAACTAATTATACTGTATGTTAACTAACTGGAATTTAAACAAAAACTTAAATAAAAAAATAAAATTAAAGAAATGGATTGTTTATTTACAGATATTGCACAGAGAAAAGAATACAAGCGGCTACTAAACAAATGAAAATTTGCTCAGACACACCTAATATTTTTTTAAAATAGATATCCATTTTTCCATTGCACAAATAAAAAATTAGTACGTATATTTTTCAGTCTAAATTGGTGGATTTATGTTGGTTTCCAAACTTGGGAACTTCCTGGGTGAAATCTGAAACTGGTACTCCAACAGGGAGGGAAAAGAGACACTAAGGAGAGACAGGCTACTCCAGGTTAGTAGGTGGCAGTTTCATAGGCAAGGCAACTTACTTAGGAAGCTTATCTTGGGCGGCTACAGGACGAGTAGATCTCCACCAGAATCTTAAAAGTTTATACAAGGGTTTTAACAAGGATTAGGCATGTGTTCAGTCCAGAACGTCCCAACAGCACCTTACTCTCTCAGGGCTATGTCTTTGAAAACGACTCCAGCTGGGAGATCCTCGAAGGGAATGTATATTCCAAGGACGTGGGCGAGACAAGCCTCTGATAGTCTAGATCTAGCACTGGGGTCAAGTAGTGGTCACGTCCTCTTGACGACCTCCTCCAATGATTTCTTGAGTAAAAATGTGTAGAACCTTAATGAAAGGCAATTTCCAGTATCTGTCACCTCTAGATTTTATTCTTTAAAATATTCCAATATCTTTACAAGCTACCCACTTGTTTAAAGAAAATAAACTTAAAACTATGTAAGTGCCAACCAAAACATGAAAATGGTTCTAAGTTATGGTTTTCTATATTAAGCAATACTATGTAGCAATTTAAAAGAATAGGATAGCTATTCTGAATACAAGAGTTTCTTTTCTAGGGTGCCTGGGTAACTCTGAAGGGTCTGCCTCTTTTTTTTTTTTAAGATTTTATTTATTTATTTGACAGAGAGACACAGCGAGAGAGGGAACACAGGCAGGGGGAGTGGGAGAGGGAGAAGCAGGCTTACCGCTGAGCAGGGAGCCCAATGTGGGACGCGATCCCAGGACCCTGGGATCATGACCTGAGCCGAAGGCAGACGCTTAACGACTGAGCCACCCAGGCGCGCCTGAATGGTCTGACTCTTGATCTCAGGGTCTGGTATCCAGCCCTGACTGGGGCTCCACACATATCGGAGTCTACTTCAAATTCTCTCTCTCCCTCTCCCCCTCCCGTGCTCGCTCGCTCTCACTCCCTTTCTCTAAAACAACAAATCAATCTTGAAAAAAAAAAAAAAAAGAGTTTCTCTTCTTGTATTGAGTTTTAAAATCAGGTTGCAGAGAACACATTGAAAATTATTAATTTTATCATTCATTTATAAATAAATAAATCAGACACTGTTTCTGTGAGAGAGAGAGAGGGTATGTGTACATCTGTGTACATGTTCCTTTGTGGTTAAGTCCCTAGAGGTATGTCTGAAATGACTCACAGCAAACTGACAAAGACTGTAGCTAGAATAGGGAAGAAAGATGATTTCTTATTTTAATTCTTGCGTCTATACAGTTTAAATCCTTTATAATAAAAGGTACTTATGAATTATTTAAAAACTCAATAAAGTTTATTTTAATATGAGTCAATTAAAGCCATGATCTTGAGGAAATCTGAAATCCCAAAATTTTAATTTCATTATATAGAAAATAAGTGGGATTACCTAGAGAGTCTCAAGATCCAAAAGGCCTAGAATCAAGTCTAGGTTTGGTACTCACAATCAAGATGGCTCTGAGAGTCAGATTCCACAGGAGTAATAGGGATAAAAGGAAGTGGCTAATTTATGAGTCTCTGTGAAAAATCAAATTTCTGCAAAAACTGCAAAAAGTCAAATAAATTCAATGTATTATTATTATTACAGTCTTATAGCTCTATGGATCTATCAGCGATATATCCTATTGCCCATAGAATAATATAATTATATACACAATTATATAATATATACTATATAGTTCTATATACTATATACAATTGTACATATATATAATTATTCATATATTTTTTCCTTACTCTTACAATATCAACTTGTTTCTGTAATATGCTCCTCTGTCCTTTGGTAAACCTGAGCCTTATCTACGAAGGGTCCATACTAGCAAGATTTGTAAAATACATGTAAGCATGAAATTCTATTCCTAAAGAAGTTTCATATACCTTGAAATTATTTCATCTTTATTTATAAGTGAAATTTACAATTTAATTTAACTAAAAGTACTGATTTCTCCCTTTTGAGAGGAAAAAATGGAAATGGAACTTAATTTCTCGGAATAGTTTTTACACATCATAGAGTATTAAATAGATGCCAATTGATTTCGCCTCACTTGATTGTTTCCGTATCAAGGTAAGTCTAGCCACCCTCACCTCTAACTTTCTCATTCCCCAAAGCTTTAACGAACTGATTCTTCCTAATAGAACAATTAAGTCCATGTAACTAAATCAATCATTCTTCCTGAGGCATGGGCTTGCATTTATTTGTCTGGATCAGGAAGGCTGAAGATAATGGGCCATTAAGAACTGTGCTTCCCTAGCCACAAAAAGTCATGAGGTTTACTGGCAAAGAATGGGTTTTTAGATAAGAATAAAAATCTTATGAGGGTCGATTTGTTTATAATTCATTTGGAAGACTGCCTTTTCCCTTAAAGCCCCACAGTGACAGAGTTGCTTGTTTTTACTTCAGAACAATTATTTTAAATTAGGGCCATACAGTTATGGAATTACCGACACTGGGAATCTTTTATGAAAAACAAACAAATCATCTCAGATTATAAACTTCAACATCAGATTAATAACCTAAAGCTGTTTTGAAAGGGAAAAAAATGTCTTTATAAAAGTTAATGTTAAATCATATCCAAAATCTGGAGAAAGAGTAACTATCCATTTCAAGCAGGATTCTACTTGATTTTTCTAATTCCCCAAACTAAGCAGCATATTTGAATTGATAATTTGCCAAACTCTAATTAAAAAGAAAATCCTCCATTCCCACTTGAACTCAGCTATTTGCAATAAGAAAAATAAGTATGTGACTCTACAGTTCTAGAAAAAGGCAAATGTGAAAATGTTTCTGCTCTGTAAGAGGTTCATCTCTGAGGTCCCTTCTCCCTATGCAATAATGTAACAGTGAACTTAAGACAACTGCAGTGCAGAGACATGAAAAAAAATTCACTAATTACTTATCAAGAGAAGAGTGTGTATGAAAACTGACAAAGTCCTCTATAGAAGCCATAGAATTCATGCCCTTTGTTCCCCAGACCAGCACAATGCCTCAGTCCATAGGGATCGCCTATTTGGGGAACACTTTCTCTTTGATCATTCTTCCCTTGTTTGCAGGCTAGCACTCAAAAGTAGCAACACAATACCCAGAAGCTCTTTCTCACAGAGGCTATTTATTTATGGGACAGGAGGGCTAATGACACCAATGGGAACCAGTGGTGGTAGATTTGCATCTCACCTGTACATATTAGTCTGGCAAAATCAGGCTTCTCTGTTCCTTAAAAGGTCCTGCACCTGACAAAGTGACCTGTACTTTGGCAGCCATTCCTCCCATTCAATCCCTCCAGCAAAAAGTAAATGCCCTTGAATACAGGGGGAAAAAAAAAAGACATTCGAAGTTGCCACAAGGTTAGCTTTCATTTTTCCTTCCATTGTATATTAAAATTGATATCGTTAAAGAGAATAAAGTATTCGATGAACTCTGTAGCAGCTTATAAAGTTTTCTCCTATTATTGGTAAAGAGGATAGATAGCCTTTTCAATAGCTTCTGGTTTGGGGGTTTTTAAATTAATAACGATTCCTCTCAAAAGTTATTAGCTAGCTATTCTTTGTTAACGACTTGTTATGTCTAATGGACCATGTCTTATCAAGAACTGCATTTCTAAGCCACAGATTCATGGTTTTAAATTATTTTCAAAAATATTTCTTTACTTCCCCAATAAATTCTTTTTTTTTATAATTTCGTAAATATAAAGTGACACACAGATGGTATATATAGGACCATAATTTTGTGGGTGAGAAAGCTAAATCCTATGTGCAAGTTAAGGATTTTAGAATCCCAGCTGTTGATTCAGCTGCCGCAGCAAAATCTCCCAAATGTGGTATTAGTGGTAGCTACCAGGTGCCGAGCTCACTCACCACTCCTGCTTCTAAGAGTGACCTGAGGTGACCCCAATTTGAAAACCAACTTATTTGCAAAGTAGCTGTTGCCTGAAGAACAGGACTATATCACTGGTCTCACTGGCACCCTGGGCCAGCTCCAAGAAAAAACCACTACTCCAAGTCACACAGGAAGGCCTATAACAATACCACTTAAGCTAGAATCCCTTAAGAATATAAGGTCTATGTCCGTTTTGTCCAATGTCTATCCCCTGTCTAGATTAACAACGCCTTCAAAGAATCTGTTTGGAACTGACGAGCTGGGAGATTTATTACTCATTTTCAGGACAAATCTAAGGATTTTACACTGTTGGGGTTTGGTTTATTTCTGAAGGTTGACCTGCAGAAGCTGCAAGTTTAGTGCATGAGGGTCCTTATTCTTTACACTAATGTAAAAGGAGGAAGGAAGAAAAATTTCAAAATTATAAATTATTTACAGCATTTTCATTTCTGAAAATTTCTCCCCTTTAACTAATCATTCATATCTCTTAAAAATATATTTTTAAAATATCAACAGGAAAAAAAAAAAGTTTTGCCACATAGTGGAACGAAAGAAACAAACAACTACCAATCCTCTAGAAGAAGGAATTCTTCCTTCTAAATTTGGGGCATGACTAACCTGGCAGGGTCAGGATATATTTTAATGGTAGAAAGGTCCTAAGTAATTAGATGAGCACTGTAGACAATCTTATGCAATACACTGCACTTTTTAATTACTCATTTATTTGAGACATGCTTATGTGGCAAAGAAGTTTCTGCATATCCTTTTAAAGTAAAGGTGAAAAGTTAGTAAAACATGTTTTTCAAAAAATAGAAGTAGGTCTTTTTCAGCTTAAAGAATTCACATTTGCCCACACAGGCAAATCACGCATGTCTCTCCAAATTTCTTCAATTACCTACAAATTTCCTTCCTAATATTCTTGATTCTTTTAATTCATTCATTTACTAGATATTATTGAGATCCTATAGTATATCAGGTGTCCGTCTAAGCATTAGATACAATAAAGAATAAGACCTATATATTTTCTAGCACTAATAGAATTTGTGGTAGAGAAGAGAAAGGGAGAGATATCAAATATACAATTGCATTGATAAGTGAGTGAGTGAGTGAATGAATGAATGAATGAATGCCAATTTTGATAAAACCATGAGGAAAGGTTAAAAAAAAAAAGAAAAGTAAATAGAAAGCCATGAAAGGAATAATAGGGAGCCTATATCATCTGCAGATGAGGAAGACTTCCTGGCAAAAGTGACATTTAACAAGGAACCAAATGATGTATAGGGTATCCAGTTGAAGAAGGGAAATAAGCATATTTTAGGAAACCACTTCAAGGGGTAGAGGTCAATGGAAGAAAAGTTATAATGTTTGCACAAGAAAGTTGTTGCCCTATCAGAAAAAGTTATACATGTAAATTTATCATTTTAGCGTAAAGATAGGAGTTGCCCAGTTAAGACTTCTGCTGCTTAAACAATTCTCAAAGGTCTTCAAACTCTCAAAATGTTCTTCAAATAATTCGTTAAGAAATCTGATTCTCAATAAAAACAAAAATAAAAACAAAAATAGCTTTTACTCACCAAATATGATATTCTATAGAGTCCACATTTAAATACGTGGGCTTTAAATCTGCATTCTATTTGAGAAATTATAGTTATCAAAGTGAACTTAATATGGCTTTGTTTTACAGGACTGAAGTTAAGAATCATAAATTGCTTTCAGAAAAACTGCAGAAAAAAGAAGCCACACATAATATGCACATACATAATTTCAGGGCTTAATTTATAAGACAGGCCTGATCAAATGAGCAATAGAGAAGACATCTCTGTTTACTTTTCCACATGTTGGAAAATTATGGTTGTAAATGTTTCTGTATTCATCTCAAGATTATATCCCTTCAAATTTCCTCAATAAATATGTATTGCATATTTACTGTTGCCAGGTCTTGTGCTTGGTACTGGAGTTGGAATAATGAATAATAACCAGTATTAGCCTTCTATTAAGAGGTGATAGCAGAATTACCAGAAAACTCAAAATTTTCTTTAACCAACTTACTGTTTTCATAGGTATAATTAATATTATAATTCTTCTATATGTGATGAATATAGTGTGTTGCAAGCTATTATAAAGAAAAGCTCAGAAGCAAAGGGAGGAGAACCCTCTAGAGGAGGTGTTGAAACCATTTAGTCATGAAGAAGGAGTAGATGTCTGTAGGGATCTTAAGCAAGGACTATCTGTCTTCCACAGAAAGAGTAGCATGCATGAAGCCATGAATGTAGAGGAAAACATGGAACACTAAAGTAAGAATGCACCAGGGAAGACTGTGTCTATGTAACAAAGATGAGAATGAAAGTAGGCAATTACATCCTTCATCAAGCTAGTGAGGAAAGATGAATCACAGAAGTATGTCTATTGATACAATTCTACTTTTTTCTTTTAGGGTATTTGTTCCATTTGACATTATTTTTCCAAATAGTACAGAGAAGTTTAAAATGAAACATAAAAGTCTCCCTACATGTGCCACATGAACCTTGAGTTCCAATCCACACATATTACCAGTATTAGCAGTTTGTCAAATTTTATTACATTACTGTAATCTAATTAAGCTTTTCAAGCTTTGTGTATAGGATGTTTCTAAGGGAGGGAGGAGAGAAAAGAGAAGTGGGTTTAGGGGACAGTGGACTGGGTATAACTCATAATTTGAAAATACAGATGTAGATTGCCAAATTTATCAACTTCTTTGGAAGGGGGAAAAGGAGAGTAGTTATTGCCTGAAGATCAGTCTGATTCCAGACTAGATTGGATGCAATATTCCTGAGAGTTTCTCATGGACCAGATATGTACTATACATAAAAGAGAAGTTTTGTTTTATTTTTTATACTTTATTTTTTTTAGTAATCTCTACACCCAAGGTAGGGCTCAAAGTCATGACCCCAAGATCAACAGTCACATGCTCTTCCAGCTGAGCCAGCCAGGCATCCCGAGAGAGAAGAGTTTTAAACCCTACCCAAGAGAACCACCTGAGAGCGTGCTATGAACCCCCGAGAAAGAACATTTATAGAGTAAACTAACAAAACGGGTGGACAGTTGGCAGCTAGAGAAAAATACATCTACCATATCATAGATATGTGTTCAATTTTTTCCAAGAAAGAAATCTTCAAAATACCTACACAATTACCTGCAATATAAAAAGCTAATTGTAAAATACATGCCAGCCCCAAAGCACACAAAACCATTCTTTCAGGGTATCATTCAAGTTTTAATGATAATCATAGTAATTATAGCTAATACAATAGAGGGTTTAATATTTGCCAGACACTGTTCACACATAGACATACACATATCCGTGTACAAATATCATATTTTATCAATTTCAATATGTCCACATTCTCATATAATAACACTTTTGAAACCCAGATGCATCTGACAATCAGTAGAATTTTATGATTAGCTAATTATCCAGTTATGACAGTTGTCATTTTCCATACCTTTATTTGGTTGCTTCTATGGCATGACTGGACAACTGCCCCTCTAAATATTTTAATCAATAAGCCATTTAAGGATCTTTTGAAGATGAAGTATTAGTTCTGATTGTTGTCTAAAACCCTTTTCTTGATATCTTCTGATAAAATTAAAGATAAGTTCATCAAAACTTGTAAGAAGGGTGTCAGCCATGTGGACAAAAATTCCATAAACAGTAATAGAACATTCTTTTAAGAAATGCCCTGTCACTAATAGAGAAGGAAAGCATGTAGAAAAACAGAAACATTAATGTTAGTGAAAAAGTGATTCCGACATGTTAGAGTGAATATGAAAACATTTTAGAACTACATTAATAAATTTATCTCACCTAACTTCTTTCGTTATTTATATATTAGAGTGGTCAAAAAACTACATATAAATAAATGCAAAAGTTATTTCAATAATTAAAAAAATAAACAGCAAAAGTGATTTAAAATAGTATTATGTTCCATTTTAGTTGGCAATATTTGTTTTTCCCTTCTTAGTGATATATCAAATAAGTATGGTTTAGAGTCATTAGCATTTTGGATTCCATTAAATATGGTGTATTACTTCATTTCTCACAACAACTCTATGAAATAAGGAATATTTTCCCATTCTCTTTTCTCCCAAACCATTGACAGGTCAGAAAGAAAAGCTTATCAGTGGGATAAGAAGTGAGAGAGAAAAAGAAAAGAACCAGAATAACCTCTTCCCAAAAAGCAGACAGCCCACCCACAGAAGCTGAGGGATCTGGGAAAAGTCTTACCTTTGAATGAATACTGAAGTGTCAGTCAGTATTGTGAAGCAGAGCCTTGAAGGCCATGAATCCACACCAGTTTTGCTATTGACACTAACCAAAATATTCCTATCAATGAAGAGGGAATAGAAAAGTCGTGCATTTTCTTCAAAAAGTAAGGCAAATCTATCCTGCTTGATCAGTGGGATAAAAAGAACGGTGAGAAATAAAAATAAAGTTGCATTTATAATTATACTCCATGACTTTTCTTTGTTTAATGTACCTACTACACAAGGAGTCAGTTCCTATGTTGAAGGAAGTCTGTACTAGGTTAATTAATGTAGGAGACTTGTAGTTGGCTTTCCTCTGTGTATAGATGGTGAGATGCAGAGAAAGAGATAGAGAGATAGAAAAGCAGAGAGAGAGAACCTTCTTCCCCCATCAATAGGTTCCTGGAATAGGGCACATTAATTGGTAGTTTTAGGTTATTGGGCAGGCCTGGTAGGGTATATAGAGAGCCACTAAGAAGGCAACTGGAAACTCCTTCTCCCCCTCCCCACCCAAGCAATATTTTACAAATTCAAAAGGGTTTACAGGGTATTTTTTTTTAGGGAGGAATCTTTTTCATACAGCCACTGTTCGAATATATGTTTACCTCAAATTTCACTGTGTTTCTCTCTCAGAACCCAATGAACTCACCCCTGAGGCCACTTGCAAACTCTTTCTTAGAACAGTTCCCTGGCCTGAGCCAAAGGGTAAAAGTCATTGCTGCCGGCCTAATTATTTACACGGGAAAGAAAGAGGCAGTTCTTTAAGGAATCACTCTGCTGATAGCTCCCTGGCCCACTCTCACTTTCACACGTTGACTGTGACCTTGGAGTTTCTAGAGAAGATCTATGCTTATGTCTAGTACCCAGGAGCACAGTTTTCTTTTCTTACTCCTTCAGTTTTATCACTTGATTTCTAGTATCTAGGAATTCCTTAACTGTTTGTTGTTCTGGTAGAAACATTTCTTGATTTCTAAGGACAGCATTGTTGCTGCTTTGTTGCTTTTAAAGTTTTTCTGTAATTTCAGTAGAATAGAATCCTCAGGGGAAAGGAAACAGTTGCCTGAACTTAGTATTTGGAGACTCTTTTAAATGGTTGAAGTCAGCCAGAGATAGTTTTCAAACAATTGCAGCAATTCATAACATATTAACAGGATCTATGATAGAATTTGAACGGTTATTTTCTAGATTTGGCTTAAATCATTCAAATAAGTTAAAATTTAATTTTTTTGGTTTTTTATTTTTTGTTTGTTTGTTTTGTTTGTTTGTTTGTTTTGGTATGGAGTCCTTGGTGCAAAGAAATAAAGAGCTATTTTCCACTTTCCAAGAATTAAGGCAAAATTAAAATGCCTTTTGAATCTACCAGCTACTTGAAAACATCAGATTGTTGTTTTTTTCTTTTTGTTTCTTTTTTTAAAGATTTATTTATTTATTTATTTATTTATTTATTTATTTAAGAGAGAGAGTGTGTGTGAGTATGGCAGGGGCAGGGGGTAGCCTTGAGCAGAGGGAGAGGGAGAGAAGCAGACTCCACTGAGCATAGAGCCCAAGGGGAGGCTTGATCCCATGACCCTGAGATCATGACCCAAGTAGAAATCAGGTCGGACGCCTAACAGAATGAGCCACCCAGGTGCTCCTATTCTTTTTATTTCTTTCAAAAAAAAAATCCAAAAACCAAAACTGTATAGAGGAGCTTCATTATTCAGTTTGGCCACAGACTGAAGCTGGAAAATAGGAAATCCACACCACCTTCTTTGTCTCTTTGGAGGCACTTTTCTCAAACGTGACTTCTCTGCTCTCCCATAACTTCAGCTTACATGTGGCTTAGGTATCTCAGGCTTCACCTCTACTTAAGGCACCTCACAGATAAAATGGAGCTGTTTCCATATTACTTGTTGTGTTTTTCTCTGCCTCTTAAAAAAGCTAATCATATGAGGTTAGAGGTAGCTGTGGCCTAGTGAAATGAATAATGGACCAAAAGTCAGAAGATCTTAGGTCAAGAACTAACTCAGATGCTCAGTTAGTCATTAACCCTCCAAGACTCTTTCTTTTCCTATAAAATGATATTTTTAAGAAATTTCAGACGAAGTAGGCAGGATCACATCTGTACTAAAACAAATGGGGAGGGAATTATAAAACTGATATAAAGTATAGTTGTTTTTATTCATCAGAAAACATTATCTTTTATAGTCAGAAATGACATCATCTCGCCATAAGCCTAATTTAATGTAAATTACAAACATAAAAAAAGGACATTTTTTTCTTTCCCACCTTGAACTAATAGGACACAATTCAAAATATGCATTCACTACCTTAGAAAAAAATACCCTCTTTTCTCAAAGTAATGGTTTCACTTCCTTACTAGTAAGCGAAGTAGGAAAGGTCTATACAGGTCTGATGTAGCAAGATAGACTATGAAAAAAATTATAAATAACTCCTGACCAGACCAAGGGACTTGCTTTCTCTGAAAGAATCTTTCAACCCCTAAAAAGTGAACTTGTTCAGAAGTTCAGTTCAGTTAAGTACCCAAAAAATTTGGCAGTTGATCCAAATGTTATTTGAACCTCTAGAGCACATATAATTATACTGGAAATCTTATTAAAACAGGATCACTGTCTGGTACTATTTCCACAAATTTTGCCTCTTCATATAGCCATAACAGAGGACTAGAAACATATGTAAAAGTAATTGATGAAAATTGCCCACATTTTTGTGAAATACAGGATAATACTAAAGTCGGCTTGTGCTCATGTATAAGGTTCAAGTTGTTTTAAATGCATTCCCATGTGGCAGTTCAAAAGGGTGAAAAGTGAATGGTTCAGGTGATGGCTTTCTCCTAAACTAAATTGTGAAAGCAGATTATAACAGCCAAGTAAAGAAAACCACCAATTTCTTCACATCCAGTAAAAAAAAAAAAAAAAAAAATCATCATTCCCCATTTAAAAATTCAAATATATATATGTAAATATACTCTTTGTTGATATTGTACATATGTGTGTATATATGTATTTACATGTATAGATACATAGATGCAGATTTAGACATCTATATTAGGAACAATAGACATCTGTATGAGGAACAATAGACATCTCTATTAAGAATACCAGTCTTCCTATAGGCTGATAAATATCTGCTTGGTCAAAGATTATAAAATTCTTGAAAATACTTGCACTGTCTTTTAAAATACATCAACTATTTCAATTCATATCTCCACTCAACTGAGGATAACATGCTTGCAAATGTAGGGTATAAATTTAATTCCTCTCTCTTCCCAAATAGTTTTCTACAGCATAACTACATGTTACTATCAATGATTTCATTTCAATACACACACAAGAATAACATGACCTTCAAAAAGCCTAAAAAGTGCTCCCCATCCCTGTGTGAACTCTGTAAACCCTACCATTGCCTTATTTCCTAGAGGGAAGAGAAAGAGGAAATAACTTTTTTTTTTTTTACTGCCACTCCATGTCAAGTTTTGTTTTCTCATATTATGTCATTCATCCATTCATCATCAGTCTAGCATTGGATTAAAAAAAATGCTGTGGGATTGTGCACATAAATGATAAATACTATTAAAATATCTGTGCAGTAGAGAAAACAATATGAATGCAAGCCCACAACTTGAAGTGGAAGTGTATTTTGGTACATGTATGCTTATGACACCCTACTTCTCAACTCTTAGGAGAAGGGCAGGAAGGAAGAAAAGGAGAAGGAGGGAGGGAGGGAGAAAGAGGTTTATACAGTTTGTCCACCCAACTTGCTTGGATCAGTGTATCAGTTAGTATTAGGTTCCCCTTTATGTAACAATGCAAACAAACAGGGCTTACAAGGTTATGCACACACACACACACACACACACACACACACACACACACACAATGTGTAATTCTCTTTAATAAATAGTCCTGGATGGGGATGGCAGTACCACAGTCCTCAAATTTCCTCCTTTTTCTCTAAAATCCTTGCTTCCGAGATCTTGAGGTTACATGCCTCCTTGGGATCCAACAATTCTCAGGGATTAAAATTTCTTATTAAACATCCTTTTTCCATAAAAGAATATAAGTACTTATGTAACGATTATCTTTTATTTTTTTAAAGATTTTATTTATTTATTTGAGAGAGAGAATGAGATACAGAGCATGAGAAGGGGGAGGGTCAGAAGGAGAAGCAGACTTCCGGCTGAGCAGGGAGCCCGATGTGGGACTCGATCCTGGGACTCCAGGATCATGACCTGAGCCGAAGGCAGTCGCTTAACCAACTGAGCCACCCAGGCGCCCAATTATCTTTTATTTCAAAGAGCTTTCTTCACAAGTCACATTTTCTAGGTGCCATCCTGTATATTTTGATTACCACCTTATTCAATGTTGCTCCTTATTTGAGTTGGAAATTAAAAAACAGGTCATCTTGGAATACAGATTCACTGGGTGTTACCAACAGAAAGAAATGAAATCTGTACTCTAATACTTCAGCTTCTTAGGCAGGCAGATGGCAAACACTCTATCTCTTAAAGAATTTGTTTCTGAATCATATTACACAACTCAGTGAAAATGTGGTATGTTTGCAATAAATTTTAAAATTAGTACCTTTTCTATTTACAAAACAAAACAAAACAATGGATGAAGAAATCCAAACTTGATTTTCCAAAATCATGTAAAACAACAACAAAAATAATCATGGAACACAAAGAGAAATAACCTCACCCCATGTAGCCTTTTTTTTTTTTAACTTTTATTGGGGTAAAGTACACATAACCTTTGCTATTTTACCATCTTATTTTATTTCTTATTTTAAGTAATCGCTACCCCCAGCAGAGGGCTCCAACTCAAGATCCAGAGATCAAGAGTCACATGCTCTGCTGCCTGAGCCAGCCAGGTGCCCCACTCACCCCATGTAGTCTTAATGCAGAAGGCTCACTCTACCTATAAGACTACTCACATGCTTGTAGAAATCCATGAGGGTATATTCTCAAGGCATATTTTAAATGGGTATTTGGCCCCAAATTTATGTGTAGTACAAATGCTCCTCCATTTAATAATTCCTCAATGTTATTTCACCTGTCAAAGTCATTCACATATAGTTTATATTCATAAATTTCACTTAAGAATCCTTAGATACAGGGGCGCCTGGGTGCCTCAGTCCATTGCGCATCTGATTCTTGATTTCGGCTCAGGTCATGATCTCAGGGCTGTAAGGTTGAGCCCTGCGTCAGGCTCCGTGCTGGTAGTGGAGTCTGCTTAGGAGTCTCTCTTTCCTCTCCATCTCCGCCCACGCCCCTGCTGTCCCCCATCCTCATTCTCTCAAAAAAAAAGAGTTCTTAGATACAGTGGGCTGTCCCTCTCTTAAGAGTAACAAAAAAGGGCGCTGAGATTTAAGATAGTGGATATAGAGCTAGAATAGGCCCTTAAGAGAGTATGAGAATGTCTCATCCCAGAGGTACATTTTCACTCATAGCAATATCAAAAATAAAGAAATAGCCTAAAGACTAAATGTCATTTTGATTTTCCAGGAGGTCTACTACTCTCCTTTACATCACTGTAGCATACATCAAATGCTATATTCAAGGCCCTGCTTTAAGAGACTGTGAGTTTCATTTATTTATCCTTGTAAGTACAATTATTAAAACTGTCCTCTCACCTTAACATTTGCTCAATTATTTTAACTATATTGTTTTCAAAAAAAACTTTTTTAATTTCCTTGACTATTAAGGAGACTCTGAGGAAGGCATATAGTCCTTGCCCATCTACATTTTAAAACCTTTCTTCATATTGAATTTAGCTAAAAAAAGATAGAAAAATTAGCTGGGAAATTTTATAACAAAATGATGTTTTCATTTTCTATTTTGATCACTGATGTCTTCTTTGCAGAATCCCTAGAAATCCTACTGGAATATAAGCCTTAAATTGACACCTGTCAGAGACAGCCAGCCCCACCAATTAACGGCCAGTCTTTTTTGCTGCTAAATCCTGGCAGCAGACCTTTTCTGTAGAAAAGAGCCTCCAGAAATCTCATGAACTGCTTTTTCCTCAGAGGGCAAGAGAAATGAACCTCTATATTAGCAAAAAGACAATATTAAACAGCTGCTCACAAGTCTCTCTCCAAAAGCATTTGATTTCTATAATAAACAGAATTAAATTGTGTCCATTTCTGGTCCTAAACAACAGGGCTGGGCTTTCAAATGTAGACCAGGCACATAAAACCTCACTGTAAAATCCAGCCTCTATCATAAATAGGGTAGTCTAGGGAAATTCCAGATTGAAATTGTAAGCCAGAGCTTATTAACCAACTGCTTTTAAAGGACATAGGCAAGTTTTGTTTTAATTATTTTTTATCTTTATTCCTAGAAACCAAATAAAAAAAAACTTTTTGTTTGACAAAACAACAGGGTTTTTCTTTTTTTAATTTTTTTTGCCATCCTAACTTGTAATGAAGATAAAATTAAAATTGCCACTCTTGTTTAAATGCCAACACATGTCATTTGTGCCAAAATGGCTTTATCTGTGTACCAGCCCCATCAATTAAAATTCACAAATATAAGGGACTTGGAGATTTAGTGCTGTGCCTGTTGAGTAGCCAGTGAACAGAGAATTTCTTTTCTTTCATATGTAATACCTACTGATGACATGAGTGTACAAAACGCCTAGTGAGAATAGCTGGATTGTTTCCAGGCTCCTTTTACCTCCCCAAATTCTTCGAGGCTCAGCTGTTGTTTGCTTTATGTGCCCTGAAGACATCAGAAGTAAGCTCTTGGATCTATCCACCTAGGACACGATTCCTTTGGTCTATTTATCTTAAGTACTACCTCTTCAAAGATAGCATCCTGAATGAGACCCTGGCCATTCTAAGACAAGCACCACACCGCAAAATGGCCAGTTTGTTATAACTTGGGCCATCTGAACAAATGAAAAGATTATCTTTGACATGATCTAGTTGTTTAAATAGTTAAAAACAAATTGAGGTGCTGCCAAATTCACTCAAAATGTGTTCAATTCAGTTACTGAGTAACAGGCCTAATTAGCAATGAGAAGAAATGATAGCAAACATTTATAAAAGTATATTTTTAAAAACATAAATTTACTTTCATAAAATACATATGTATGAATGGAATACAAAAACACAATTCCTAAGTGCCAGGACTTTCCCTATCACTGAGCAAAGAATAAAAATAGTAACCTCAAACTATTACAAATTATTTTAAATTCGTATCAAATAATGTTCTAAAAATCATATGTGTGCTATATACTTGCATACTATTTAAATTGTGCATTTTCTCTAGCTATTAGATTTATAAGAGTAGAAGTACCTTGAAATTAAAAAATATCCTGTAACACTATTTCAAAAGGTTCAATTGGGTGACATTGAGAATCTCCTAATCTATTTTTTCTACAGGAAAGGTACTTGGAAAATGAATAATTTATCTCATCAAGTAAGTATAAGAGTGAAAGACAGTCTGAAAACTTACATACTAAAAGTTCTAAAAATAAAGAAATATTCAAATTGAATTAATTCTATGTCATACATATACACACATGTATGTATATATCAACTGTTCTTCCCATTATTTGTCCTTTGAATTCTATTATGTTTAGGGAACATATTATAAATAAATAGGCACAAAAGGAAGAACATTTGTATTATGTATTTTTCTAAAAGTATGTGCACACATGCACATGACACATGTATATTTCAGTCAGGATGCAAACAATAGAACCCATTCTAGCCAATTTGGTAGAAAATGAATTTATTAGTGAGGAGGTGGCCCCCAGGTTCTCTGGCATCATGCTCAGAAGCTACAGAGTCAGAGACAGTTCTCAGAAAAATATTAGAGGCTGATCATGGACACAGACATTAGGGCCTTTGCTACCTAGGCTCCAAAAACCTGAAATCTCTTCGGCAGGCTCTGTTACAACTGCCTGAAAGATCCTCTGAGTGCCTCTTTCTTCATGTCACTCTCTTCCCAACAGAACCCTGGAGTGGTGTGTCTGGGGAAGGTAGAATAAATGACAAATACCTACTACTATCAATTTCTTGACCTCCCAACATCACCAGATATTTTTCTTCCATATTTAAATTTCAAACAAGAAAACACCCCAGCCTAACATATTGCAACTATCCTTCATACATATGAAAATATAAACACCCACACTCTAAAGCCTCATAGTTTTCTGCAACCAATTCCAAATTTAAGATCGTATCTAGATGATAGTTGTAACTCTTCTAAGTCCATTATAATGCCATCTTCATACTTTCTAACTTATGGACTAAATTGCGAACTAAAAATGTATAATTATCAAATAATAGAGGAAAGGAAGAGAAGAAAAATATTTGAAGGTATGTAAATACATGTAAGACACTGCAGGGAATAGGAATAGGTACTATATTCCCCATTTTTGGAACTGTTCATTATGTCAAGTTTTGATTTTCTTTCTCTACTATGTATTTGAGGTGACTTTTTTTCCTTCAACCCGTTCCTTAATTGTTCAGGGTTCTGATTTGTCATGGAACACCAAATTGTATTTCTTAAATGTAGAAGCTTTGGTGGTCCTTCTTGCATCTTCCTATCTATAGTAGTCTTCCATTCACTATACCACTGGTTATAATAGCACTATGAAGACCAGAATATCTCTTATATTTCAAATATTTATTTCTGTACCCATTGTGTAGTCCCCCATTATCTTTGATAATCAGAATCAGTCACCCTAGCAACATTCTAACTCCCATTCCTGGTCAATTTACAAGAAGCTTGTAATGATCATGAGGCAATTTCAGCTCCTAGTTCTATAAAAATATAGTTAAGTGCTAGGGGGAAGCATTCTTCACTTGGGTGCTAAGACTTCCAAACCAACAAAGCCATGAGCCATGAATCATAATTTTGATCAATGGGTCCTAAGGAGTAAAAGTGAGAGGTGATATTCTGACTCCTAATCTCTTTATTCCCAGATCTTGGGAGAAAAAAGCACCATGTACTATTTAATGGTACATAACAGATGCCACATTCTTCCAGTTGGCATTCTAGCCTCATCATATTGGTACCATATTGTGTCTTCAATAATTTTTTACACATCTGTCAAGGCCAGCAGCTCTTGGGTGAAAAAAGCACATAGCTGGACCTCTAAATCTAGCATGTCTAATATGTCTATGCCTTAATTCTGTCCTGTAAAATCAGTCCCATGATCAGAAGCAATGGTAAATTGGCTATCATAAAGGCAGACAAGACATTCAATTAATGCACAGATATTATCCCCAGAAAAGAGAGAATGTAAACCCAAAACAGTAATTTATTTCATTGAGGCCATATCACTGTCCAGTTCATGATAAGTAAGTTGTCATACCCTACCACTGAGTATAGATGGTTATCTCTATCAGAGGTTGAGGGCTTTGCCCTCTGAGGTTTCTACCACTGGCTAACTGCAAATCTAATGTAGTCAGTAAATGGTTAGATCGTGTTAAGGGAAAGACATGTTGATTTGGTGCATATCCTCCTCACTGAAAACAAGAATGAGCCCATTCAATATTGGCATAATTACTGATATTTATTGGCTAGGTCACCTTTTGTATCTGAATATTAATAATCTCCTTCACAGTGAGAACCTTTAGTTTATCATTCACATGGGAAACAAATAATCTCATACTCTAGGTGCATTTTGTTATGCATCTAAATAACTCCTCCTTAATGTGCCGTGTCGTAGTCCTCCATTCCTGCTTCTTCTAAGTTTAAATCAATGACAATTCAGCTGAATTACTAATCAGTATCCATGAATGGGTGTGGAAGGTATGTCAGGTCTTATTTCCTTCTAATGAAAGGGCAATGAAAGGTATTGCTCAAAATTCTTCCCTTTGGGATATTCTTCTCTACTGTCTTTTAGGAACAACCCCGAGTACTGTTCTAACATCGCAGAAATCCTATTTCTGATATACCATGCAAGACGGTCTATAAATCAAAGCAAGTTCAGCTTTTTCCTTCTCTGGTAATTAGTCATTGGGAACTTCTAATGGGATCATAGGTATAAATTAATGGGATGAATGAATTCACTTGATGATGGAGGGCTACTGTACATGCCCAAATTTATGACTTGGTACATCACGTAACACCCAAAACATAATGGCAACTCCTCTTCCAAATCAAACTCAAGTGGCTGCTTCTAATTGGCAGAGCCTTCTAATTCCATGGTCTGAGTTGCAAGGGAGGCTGGGAAAGTAAATACCTGGTATTTTCCTTGAGGAGACAGAACTTATAAGGAAGAAAATACCCCTAAACATGAAAAGGAGTATTCAAAATGTGGTGGATACCCACTAAGTATGAAAAATAATCATTGCAACATACCCATAGATCCTAGATGCAAAGAGAATTGGCATCCTAATTGAAGATATTGGAGACAAAGAATCAAATAAGAGTATATTACATATTTTGGGGTAAATGATAGTGGTAAACAAAACAAAACAAAAACCCAAATTGTCTAATCTAGATTATTCTCTCAAAGGAAGTTCAAAAAATCCACTGGAAAGAGTAATTCATTTATCTATGCTATTTATTTACAGCATATGACATGATGACTTCATTGCTAAGCACTAAAGTTAGAACATTGCTTGCATTCCAGAGGGAAAGCTTGAAGAATCATATAATTTGAAGTCAGACAGAACTTTATGATACAGACCCTCAAAGCATTGCCAAATATGAAGCTAGTCCCCGCAAATGAGGCAAGTCTGTTGCTTACTGAATAGAAGTGAGCAGAGACAGCAAAATTAGAGATAAAAACTTGATTCAAAAAGAAAAAAAGAATTTTGATGTCATCATAATGTTTGTCCAGAAATGCAATGAGCTTTATTGAGTGACCCTAATTTCTAATCCATTCCCTAATAGTAATTAAAGAACTTAAGGAGATTCTTGGTCCGTTCTGGTCTATAATGTTTACTAGGCACAGCTTTTGCAGTGGCTAATAGCCAGAAAAGATGAAAGAGTGAATAAAATGAAAATGACAGTCATTAATTTTTTTGGTCAACAAATTCCAAGTTGATAAATTATTTCCAGGTCAGGCTTCCAGTCAAGTTGTAAAATATTTTTCTGGTTAAAGGTTTTTTAAAAGATACAGTATCAGGCATCATCTATTTTATTTTATTTTATTTTATTTTATTTTATTTTATTTTATTTTA
>NW_027397066.1:49602121-49667303 GCF_003265705.2 Callorhinus ursinus | reverse complement strand
TTTTATTTTATTTTATTTTATTTTATTTTATTTTATTTTATTTTATTATTTTATTTTATTTTATATTTTATTTTATTTTATTTGCTTGTTTGGGAACATTTTTTTAAATCAATTATATTGAATATAACTGACAAACTGCAGAAAGCACCCATTTTAACTGCATAGTTTTTTTTTTAAGATATTTATTTATTTATTTATTTATTTAAGAGAGGGAGCGCACATGAGCGTGAGCCGGGGAAGGGCAGAGGGAGAGGGAGAGGGAGAGGGAGAAGTAGACTCCCCACTGAGCAAGGAGCCCCATGCAAGTGGGGCTTGATCTCAAGATCCCAAGATCATGATCTGAGCTAAAGGCAGACACTGAACCAACTAAACCACCCAGGTGCCCCTTAAGTGCATAGTTCTATGAGTTTTGGCAAAAGTATACAGGCATGTAACCACCATCAGCATCAAGATATAGAACACATTCATCATCCTAAAATAATCCTTTGTCTCCCTTTCCATTCACCATCCCTCCTCCTGCCTCTTAGCCATCTTTTATTTTTAACCTAAAAAACCCTAACATTTGTATTTTAAACATCTTTTAATTTTAAGAAACCTAACATTTGTATTCTAAACTTCTAGATGGACTTTTCTTTGTCTCTGCTTCTCTCTAGCCTCCTGAATTTGTCTTCTAACAGCTAACAACAGCCTTCACAATGTTAAACTCATTCTGCATTTGGCCAAACTTCATTATGTATGTTTGTGGTGCAATATTGTTAAATCTGTAGGTGTTTGTCTCTTTTTGCCTGCCACAGGAAAAAAATCGCTTAAATTTTTATATCCCTATATTTCAAATATCATTGAGAATTTACTTTGTGCCAGGTGTATATTTAGTACCAGGGTCAAAAATATGGTGCTGACAAGATTAGACAATGTCCCTGCCTTCATGGGATATTACAATCTAAGGTGAATAAATTCACTATAAACCAGACCCAATATTCTATTGAATTCTCTTGTACATCATGTACAACTTTAACACCAAAAAAATGTTTTAGCTGTACAAAACTCGGTATATTTGATATGTATATAATTAAATCTATGTAATAAATAAGTACTTATATAAGTAATTAGTATATTGAATTATTGAATTTTTCATTTATTGACTTCATTCAGTATTTGGTTGGTTTGAAGAAGTCTATGATCTGTATATATACACAAGAAGTGTTTTTGAAAACTAGTTCTGAGAGTCTTTTCTTTCATTAGAAATAATTTTTTTTTTAAGATTTTGTTTATTTATTTGCCAGAGAGAGAGAGAGGGAGAGCACACGCAGGGGGAGTGGCAGGCAGAGGGAGAAGTAGGCTCCCTGATAAGCAGGGAGCACAATGCGGTACTTGATCCCAGGACCCTGAGGTCATGACCTGAGCCGAAGGCAGACGCTTAACCATCTGAGCCACCCATGCGCCCCTCATTAGAAATAACTAATGAAATATATTATATGGCAGCAAAACTCTTCCACCAACATCTCTCTTCATTTTCTTCCCTGTATCCGCCATCTTCCTCATCAATGTGATGGGCGAAATGATTTTTAAACTCTTCTGTTATTTCCAGTAATATTCTGATATTTAAAATAAAAAACTTCTAAAGACTAAACTTCATTATAAATGTCTTTCTTCTCCAAGTCAAAAAAAAAAAAGTCAGAATCAATTCTACAACAAAATATAGAAATGGTTTCACTGAATGTGTGCAAGCCAGGGAGCAAAACAGGCACAATCTGTATTATATGTTACTCGATGAAATAGAAATGGATGATAAACTGAATGAAAAAACTATACAAGCAAAGATGGAATCCAGCCAAAGAGCTAGTAAATGGAAGGTTGTAATTAAGCAGGCACCTAGTGGATTAGAGGAAATTAGAGTGCTGCTGCTGTATTTCTGCTGCCAACACAGAATGCTTTTTAACTCAAAATAGTCAACAGCCTACCAAGAGGACTGTAATTATATATTTTTAATTTTATTTCACAGGGTATGATTGCAGGCAAGATAGAATCAACAAAAATTGAGAAAACTGCCTACTATCAATGATATTAAGTTTGATAAGTACATCTATGTAAGAAGAGTTATTAAATTTTAACTTTAAAAAGTTAGATGGCTTATTTATTTTAATTTCAGTCATGTGACATTCAGTCAGAGCCTTCCAGATAAAAATCGAAAGGTAAATATGTGAAGAATTCCATTGCCAGCATCCTGCACAAGAAACATCTGGCATCATAATCCTAAAATAACATATAAAGAGAGCAAATGCCTTGAGCTGAATAAATAAATTCAAACATCTCAGGCTAGAGCATCTACATTTTGAATTCACTAAGTTTCCTTAGGCACTCTGGTTGGGGGCCAGCTTTCAGGGAAATTATAAAACTCAAAAGTTTTCAGACTTGTCTGTTAGCTGCGTCTTCCCTTCATGCACTGTCCTTGTCATGCCCACCTACCACCCATCCATGTGCCTCTAACTCCCTTTCAGTTATCTACTCCCCATGGGCTCTCCCAACACGAGTTTCCCTCAATACTCCCCAAAGTGGCTCCAGTTTACTAGTCTTAATGTCAGAAATCAACCTGACCATTTAAATCCCAATAGTTAGATCACTCACCATCTCTATGGGCTACTCGTTCTCAGAAAACATCTACTTCCAGCAAGTGATATGACACCTGCAGGTTGAGTGGCAGAGGATAACTATGGCAAAGACTATAGGAGATTGCAAAGAAAATTCCAGAAATCAATGCTTTGTCTGGTAATCTCTGGCCAACCTTTTTTTTTCTTTTTCCCGCCAGATTATGTTATAGATCTGCCTGCTTCCTTTTCCATCGACATCACCAATTTTAACATGATGACTTGTTTGTGACTCGCTCTAATTCAATCAACCAAGTTGCTATGGAACACTTAAAATTCTATAATTTTAGATTTGGAAAGCACTTTGGAGATGATTTTAGCTAAATACTTTCATTTAAAGTGCGATGATATTGAATCCTTGAGATATAAAGCCATTTGCATAGGAAAGCACAAGTTAAAGCTGGAAGACCTATGTCTTCCAATTTTCAGAGTAGCACCTTTCCTTGAGAACAATGAAAAAGGGAACAATGAATTTTTTCATGCTGGTCAATTCAGGGAAATGAAAATGATTATCAAACACATATTTTTCTTCATTGAAAAGCAAAATAATTTTATTAAAACTGTGAAGAAAAACATATATTCTGTACATCATATTGTTAACAGAGGGCATTTCTAAGGAAAGAGATAACGAGAACATTTCACTTTCTATGTTGTGTATAAAACCAGATTATCCCAAAGTCGTGCAGTCTTCCAGAGTTGCCCTTCATTAGTATCTTCACAAAATCAACTCAAGCTTCCATTCTGTGAAACATGAGAGGACATTCATCCCTCCTCTATTTCTGAAACTTCCTTAGATGCCCTACAACAGGGTCACAGAGAAGGAACCTATAGACTTGCCCAGATACTTTGTTTCAAATCCCTGCTCCTGATACAATTTTCAGTTATGCAGTTAAGACCCAAAGCTGCCACAAGTTGCTTGGGCTTTCTATGTGTCAGTTCATCCCAAAGCTCTTGTTTAATTTTTACCAAATGCCTAGCAGTGGTATAAGAACTTTATATGCATTAACTGATTGATTTAATCCTGAATACAGCTCTATGATTTAAGGACACTTTACCCCCATTTTGGAGCTAAGGTAAATGAAGCACAGAGGTTGGTAGTTAATGGTGCCGGAGCCAGGATTTGAACCAAAGTAAGTCTGGCTATGAAGGCTGCATTCTCAAACACGTCTGTACTTCTGCTAATTCATTTCCCAAGGTACAACTAACATAATGCTTTTGTGTAAACTTCTATCAAATCTACCGTATACTGGGGCATAATTACTGCAGCACGAAAAATAAAGATTAAAAAACTGAATGACAGCCATTATTGTTTCTCTGCCAGAAAGAATCTCTTACTCGCTTTCTTTTCTTTGTTCCCAATTTCTCACATTCTTGTTCCCCTTTTAGGGCCATCTTTTCCCATTTCACCTCTTGCCTTGAATCTTTGAGGCAAACCAGCATTCTCTCTTGAGTCTTTAATAGGCAAAGGACAACTCAAATGTCATCTTATTGTTTTGAATAAAAAATATTTCTTTTTTTTCCCCTCTCCATAGTAGCCTCGGTTTTGACCCTCCTAATCAAAAATCTATTATTCTGAGTTTCCTTTTTGAAAAATTCATCTTTTTAAAAAATTCTACTTCTCTTTCTAAAATGAGAATGTGAATATAGTTCAGTTTTGGTTGACATTATTTTTCTCGATGCATGTGTTTTACAAAAAGAACAGATTGTTTTGAAATTAGAAGAAATTATTCTAAAGTTACAAAGTTTGATTTATACTTAATTCTTTAAAGTGTCAATATGAAAATTGACAGTTTTCTAAACCCTAAAATATAATACAGGGACACACTTGGAAACTTGAATAGTAGAAGGTCCTTTCTACTTTTTCTTCCTGGATATAAACGAAGGACTCTACTAAAAACCAAATAAACTTAATGTCTGTTAAGGATATTAGGATAGTCATGAAGAATCGGAAAAACAAACAAAAAGTTACTTATGTGAATTATTTTAATGCAATCGTTAGAAAGTGTCTAATATGCAGTCGTCATTTGAACCATTAAAAATTAATCATCTATAATTATTTGACATTTTTCACTTCTTGATCACTAACTTAGAACTTGATAAAAACTAAAAACTCCTTATGGAGAAAAATACACATACACATATACAAAAATAATTTTGTACAAAATAATAGGAAGTTGACCCATTTCAGGGGTCAGGAGTCCACTGATCTCTAGTCTTAAATTATACAGTGCTATGTTAAAATTGTTTTTACATGTATATTTTGCACAGTTTATTAAACTTACTTTTAGTATTGAATATCTTTTTCTAAATTTAAAACATATTGCCATATATAATCAAATCAAAGTTACCTTGAATTGTAACATGCTTCATTATTTTTGTTTCATGAAGAAAAAAATCATCCATTTTTAATCGTAGGATGCCACTGATGGAAAGATGCTTCCAGGTTGGTTTCAGAGATATTAAAATGTTTTAAAAAGTGCATCTTAGCATCAGTGAATTCTGGTATTTTGTTTTTATTTTAGATATGAAATTTGCCTTTAATTCAAATAAATGAATATATGAATAGTAGGTCTTAGCGTCTTTGCCATTTTTGTTTATTATTTTCCAAGAACTGAATTCACTTTCCTTCAGAAATTCATATACTTGAACCTGGTTTTACTGTAAATCTCTTATTTCCAAAAGACTATTTTAGCAAGTCTGACCTTATACTGCCAGCTTCTGACCCCCTTCTTGCTTAAAATTATATCTTACCACCTGAGCCCGCCCACTCTAGGAGATAGTATAAAATGGGACAGAGGCCAAGAAGCCTTCAATTTCTAGAATCAGTCATCGTTATTCTCCTATTACTCAGATGTTGAATTCTACCTTCTATTATATTTCAGTTGGGTGTCTTTGGATCCAGAACTGAGATGTCTGCCAGATCACTCCTACTCCTTGTGATTTTTTGGTTTGGTCTCCCTTATTAACCTTATGTCAATATAAAAGGTTTCTGAATCTTTGATCCAAACCTTTGTCTCAAATCAGTCCTAACACTACCCTCCTGATCCACCTCTGCCAGAACTATCAATAATGCTGACATTAACCATAAGGCTGGCAAGGTTTTCCATCAGGAACATCGTTTTGGGATCAGATGACTCTTCCTCCCCATTTCTTCACAAGCTGCATTTAACTAAAAGTCGAGTCAGTGAACAAAGAGAAGCCTGAAAAAGTTTAAACATTAAACATTAAAGTACAGAAAGCACTTAGCCATACCAACTTCCTGCTAGTGTCCAGAAAGAAACCACAGGTGGGAATGTTGGTAGGACTTAGGCTAAGTTATTTGTGTTTTAGTACCTTTAATTTGCCAAGTGCCCAGGAAGTCACTTGACGGATAAGATCTATCCAACTCATCAGATGTGTAAATAAAAGAAAAAAATTATTTCAATCTGAGGTATCTTTGAACAAAAGAGAATAATTAATTGATTAGATAATTAACTTTAAATGTAGTTTAGAAACTGAAAATATTATACAGGATTTGGGCACTAGCTTTTTGCACTAAATACTTTAATAATGGTTAAGGAATTTTGACATATCCAAGCAAAACTAAAACCCACAAATGATAAGCAAATTCATGTAATGTGTAATGTAAATGTCATGTAATGTAATGGCATGATGTAAAAATGTTTCCAAAGTATTAGCAGTTAACCTGGCCAGTTAAATATAGGGCAAATATAATTTCCCATATTATGACATTTATCTGATAATAGAAATATTCTAAGAATTCTAAACATGGGGCACCTGGGTCACTCAGTCAGTTAAGCAACTGACTCTTGATTTCAGCTCAGGTCACGATCTCAGGGCCATGAGATCAAGCCCCACGTCAGGGTCCGTGCTCAGTGGGGAGTCTGCTTGGATTCTCTCTCTCTTTCCCCCTCTGCCCCTCCTCCCCTACTCATGCTCTCTCACTCTCTCTCTCTCAAATAAATAAATCTAAATAAAAAAAGAGAGATTTTTAAACATTGAAAGGTGTCAATGCCAATACAGAATTTTTGTATATGTTAGATCATTGACTTATACTACTATGACTTCAGGCTTTACATGCTTTAACAGTTTTCAATTCACAGTAGTACTTGTCAATTCTAAATATATATATATATATATACAGTCTATCTTCCTTGTTCACAGATTTCATATTGTGATTTTATTTACTTGCTAAAATTTATTTGTAACCCAAAATCAATACTCGTGGTATTTTGCTGTCATTTGTAATCATACTCACGCACAGAGCAGCAAACAATTTCAGTGGCTGGACTTTCACATTCCCAGCAGAAATTAAACGAGGCAATACTCTGCCTTCTTGTTTTAGCTCTCATACTGTAAATGTGTCCCTCTTGCAGTTTATTTAGCACCACACTTTTTTGCATTTTTGTGCTTTTTGGTGGTGGTTTTGCTTTTTAAACTATCCCCTAAGCATGTTGCCAAAGTGCTATGTAGTGTTCCTAAGGACAAGAAGGCTGCAATGTGCCCTACAGAGAAAATACATGCGTTAGACAAGCTTCATTCAGGCATAAGCTATAGCAGTGTTGGCCCTAAGTTCAATGTTAATGAATCAACAGTGTATGTTAAATAGGATGTCTTTAAACATAAACACAAATAAAAATAGGTTATATATTGATCAGCTGATGAAAATGTGACGAAAGGTTCACAGGAACTTAGTTCTGTATTTTTCCCTAGGTGCAAGGCTTAGTATTCACTAATTCAGTGTTCAAGGAGACGTTATAGAACATAACTACCACAAATAACAAGAATCGACTGTATATATATATTATGGAATGCCAAGTTCAAAGGACATCTGTTTTTCTTTAGTTTCCCATTACTCAAGGTTTCTTCTTATTCGATGGAGGAGATTCTCTCAAGACGAAGGCATAGTTTTTAATATATTCTCGGAGGGCAACTTTCAGTAGCAACAGTATTTGGTCATGGAGACCAGACCAGACAACTCTGCAACATGTCCAGAGCTAGGAATCTTGATGCTAATGCTTCCTTGTTTCCTGTCCATTTTCTGAGACTGATTCACCAGTCTTCCCATCCAGTCTGTGAGTGATGGTCTGACACACTTCCAATAAATTCATTTTCTGATAAGTTAGCCAGCTTGTTTTTGTAGCTTGCAACCCAGAATCCAGACTGATATAACCATTATATGTCAAGTGTTATGCCAAAACTGTCAAATTATATTGAATATCTATATGAATTTGGGATGATTTTAGAAAAACAAAACATATATGAAGTAAGTGTATTTCCCTTAAGGATTTATCATTTTATGTCTACCCTTTATCTAATATTTAATCTAAATTGTAGTGGAGAGAACCAGAATTTTTTAAAGGTGCTTAAGATATTTTGAAAGATTAATATATAGTCAATAAAACTATTAAAATCTATATTAAAGGCTTAGATTAACCTAAAATTTGGATCTAGCTGTTAAATCATTTCATTGATAATCAATTTAATTTTAGAAAGACCTTTCAAGGTCTTTTTTAACTTTCTACAATCTTCTGAACTTTAGGGTTTGACATTTTCTCCTGCAAAAATATCTTGTAATTAGAAAGCATAATGAATTGCTTTTCAGTTCCATCAAAATGTGTAATAAAAGTATATCTTACTAGAAGTTAAAAATTAATAAAACCAAGCAACTGTTCTATTGATGTTTCTTACAAATACAAGTTTAAGTAACTTGATAAATTCTGTATATTGATTAGCCACAGATAATTCAGTGTTCATAGGGTGATTTTCCTGGCATAAGGCATGAAGCCTTTTGCTTACGTTCTCTTTTGCATTAGCTGCATATTAAGTATCTAAAGCCACCAAAAGCATGCAGCCTTTAGTTAATTCTTCTATTTTATAAAGCATTTAGTGGCATGGTGCTTTTGGTTTTGTTTTGTTTATTTCATTTTCACATTCCAGGAGTGTTGAATAATAAAACTGTTTTCACAGATTATATTACTCAAAAATTGTTTAGATATACTTGCAATTTCTCTCACTTCTTAAAAAAGATGGTCCCTGGTCCCAGAAGTTAAAGTGTCAAAGGCCTCAGGCGGAAGAAATAAGAGTTTCGTTACCCCTAAATTAAACCTATCACTGAAAGCAGTAAGAAATACTACCCACATCTTGGAAATACAACTGTCAAGTTCTAGAAATAACACTTATCAAACCCACCTGAGATACACAGCTGACACAGACCCAGAAAAAGTCTTGTGGCTGCTGAATGTTTTGGCAGCTTCTAAACCCAACATCCCTGGGTATTTGTAAACCAAGTGAGCACACCACGCCATCACAGAAATATGTAATCATGTCATCTATTCAAATAAAACCTGTGAAAGTGGAAAAGGAAATATGCCAATAGTAACCCAGTGACCAACCAAATTGACATGGCTTTTCTTCATCCACACTGCAGAAGATGGAACAGCCACAGGGCCAAGAAGCTATTCTGCATCATATTATCTACACTCTCTGGAAAATTGCCCCTCCTGTTTGCAATTGTTTAGACACATTTTCCTGGAAATATGTTCAAATTCCAAAAATCAATTTTATATAATAGAATATTGGAGTTATTTTTCCAAATATTTTCAATCATCCAATAAGGCATTTTAACAAATACTGCTAATAATCCTATGTATTGTTAACAAATATTGTTAACATTGTTAAAATGTCCATACTACCCAAGGCCATTTATAGATTTAATGCAATCTCTATCAAGATTCCAAAAGCATTTTTTTACAAAAATAAAAAAAATCCTAAAATCCATATGGAATCACAAAAGACCTCAAATAGCCAAAGCAATCCTTAGAGCCCAGAAATAAAGCACTGCCTTTACAATCAACTGATATTTGAAAAGGGAACCAAGAATAATCAATGGGGAAAGGATAGTCTCTTAAATAATGTTGCAAAAACTGGATAATCACAGGCAGAAGAATGAAATTGCACCCTTATTATACACTGCTCATAAAAATTAACTAGAATAGATTTAAACATAAGACCTGAAAACATAAAACTCCCAAAGAAAAACAGGGGAAAAGCCACTTGACAACAGCCTTGGCAATGATTTTTTATTATGACATCAAAAACACAAGCAACCAAAGCAAAAATAAAGTTAGACTACATCAAACTGAAAAGCTTCTGCCTGGCAAAAGAAACAACTAACAAAATAAAATGGCAACCTATGGAATGGAGAAGATAGTTGCAAATCATATATCTGATAAACGGTTAACATCCATAATACACCAAGAACACATACAACTCAATAGCAAAAAAATAAACAATCTGGTTTAAAAATGGGAAGAGGATCTGAATAGATATTTTTCCAAAGAAGGCATACAAATGGCCAAAAAGTACATGAAAAGATGCTCAACAAGACTAATCAGGAAAATGCAAATCAAAACCACAATGAAATATCACTTCATACCTGTTAGAATGGCTATTATTAAAAAGACAATAGATAAGAAATGTTGGCAAGAAGATGGAGAAAAGGAGAAACTTGTACACTGTTGGTGGGAACGTGCACTGATTGCTGCCACTATGGAAAATAGTACAGAGTTTCTTCATGACTTTAACAACAGAACTACCATATGATCCAGCAATCCTCCTTCTGAGTACATGTCCAAAGGATCTCAAAGAGATCATCTGTATTCTCATGTTCATTGCAGCATTATTCACAAAAGCCAAGAAATTGAAGCTACCTAAGTGTCCATCAGTGGATGAATGGATAAAGCCGTGGTACATACATTCAACAGAATATTATTCAGCCACAAGAAAGAATGAAACTTTGCAATTTGCAACAACATGGGTGGGCCTTGAGGGTATTATGTTAAATGGATTAAGTTAGATAAAGCAAAACAAATACTGTATGATATCACTTCCATATGGAACCTAGATTTAAAAAAGTCAAACTCATAGAAACAGAGAGAATAATGATAGGTGTCAGGGCTGGGGATTGGGGGATATAAGGAGGTATCAGTCAAAGAATACAAACTTCCAGTTATAAGATGAATAGTTTCTTGAGACCTAACACATAGCATGATCACTATAGTTAAAAGTCCTGTATTATATGCTTGAAAGTTGCGAAGAGAGGAGATCTTAGATGTTCTTACCACAAAAAAAGAGAAATGGTTATTATGTGAGGTGATAGAAGTGTTAACGAACCCTACTGCAGTAATCACATTGCGATATATATCAAATCAGTGTGTTTTACAACTTAAAATTACACAAAGTTTTATGTCAATTATATCTCAATAAAGCTGGAAAAATATATATTAAATGACAATAACTTATATGAAGAAACAAAGCAAGGTAAGATGTATAGAGAATTTCAGATGGTAGATATTTTCTTTTCTGTGTGGTGACAGTTAAGAATCACATGAGGAATAGCTATGCAATCTCTTGGTGAAGTGCACAATGAGAATAGCAAGTGCAAAGTCCTGAGCCAGGGACATGTTTTGCATATTCAAGAAACTGCAAGTTGGCCAGCCTATTTGGACTCAAGTAAACAAGGAGGAAAATAGAAGATGAGAGCATAAAAATGTCATGGAAACCAGATCATTAGGACTTCAGATTTTAGCCTTGTGGAAATGGGTCACTACTGGAGGGTGTTGTAGGTAATGACATGATCTGTTAAAAAGAATCCCCCTGGCTGTGTGAAGATACTTAACAGTAGTGAAACAAGGTGATAAGGAAGAGGCCAGTTATAAGGCTACTGCAAAGGGCAGGCAAGAAACGATGGTGTTTTGGATGGGGATGGTAGCAATGGAGGTGGTAAGAATTAGCAATGGAGGTGGTGAGAATTAGTCAGATTCTATATTGTATATCAAACACAGACATGGTAGAGTTTGCTACTGGTTTGGATGTGGGGATGGGACTATAGAGAGAGAAGTCAATGATGACTTTAAAGACTTTGATTGACCAGCTTGAGTAATTAAATTGACTTTTACTAGGATGGAGAATTGCAAGGGAAAAAGTAACTTTAAGAAAGGAAATCAGGAACTTGATTTTTGATACATCAATATGAGAAATCTAAGTGGAGATATCTATGGTGGTTTGACATTCATGCCTGGATTTCATGGAAACAGTTTAGGCTGGAGCTATAAATTTGGAGTCTTCAGAATACTGAGGCTATTTG
Source organism: Callorhinus ursinus (assembly GCF_003265705.2). NCBI lineage: Eukaryota > Metazoa > Chordata > Mammalia > Carnivora > Otariidae > Callorhinus > Callorhinus ursinus. The sequence continues at coordinate 49,655,510 of NW_027397066.1, read as the reverse complement.
AAGCCATGTGATCTGATGAGACCACTGGAGGTGAGTAGATAGATTGACAGGATAAAAGCTTCAAGACTGAATCTTGTAGAGATTTTACGCCAACCTGTATACATTATAAAGAGTGGAACCAACAAGAGTAGACTGAGGAAGAATAGCTTGTGAGGTAGAAAAGAACCAAGAGAGAATTTTGAATATTTTAAGCTGAAGGATTTGGAGAAAAGGGCAGAAGCAGGAAGATCACCCTGACCTCTACCACCCCTCACACTTTTTCCCTGAAACAAGTCATAAAACCCTCAACTGAGATGCCTATACATGGAGAAAAGGAGCACCCTTCTCTGCAAAGACAAGGGGACACCAAGAAGAATCCTCACAAACAGGTCCTGCTAAGTTTCCTTCAGTTTGCTACAATTACCTCATACTTCTTAACTTATATTTCTCCATGACTATGCACTCCTCATCAAACCTAGCATAAAATGCTCAGGTCTAACTATTTTCTAGGTCTTCATTTTCTTATGAAGTCTTCCATGTCACGTAAAATTTGTGTCAAATATATTTGTATGCTTTTCTCCTGTTGATCTGTTTTTGTCGGTTGAATTTCCCATCTGGGAACCCATAAGGTCAAGGAAAACTTTCTCCTCCCCTACACTGTTGATGGATAAACCCTGTGTCTAACCATATGGACGTCATTAGGGGTATCCTGAACTGCCCAGAATACAAAATGATATGAGTGCATCTTCTCTCTGGGGACTGTGAGGTGACTTCTAGTGAAAGGGTTTTCTTCTATGAAGCAGGAAGCCAGAAACCACCACTTTCTTAGGATTATGCAGCAAGAAATCCCTTCCCCATCCATAGCGAAGGAAGCATGATGAACAAAATGATCTGTTTGTCCCTCTATCCTTAAATTCTTCTCACATCCAAACATGGGATCCCTAACTTTACCACACAGAGCAAGCCCTGCCCCCAGTGCACCTTCTCAAAGCTAACCAAGTTCCCCCATCTGTGAAAAACTAAAATCTGTTAGAGATTAGACTAAATGGCAATGGAACTGAATCATTAGGATCTGTTGCAGGTAGAGCGTAAGAGTGAAGTAATTTCGGGATTAATTGAGTAAACAAATCAAAATCACACAAGGCACTTCATGATTTGCATAGGCTTTTTGTAATTCAGAAATAAGTTATGTCGATGCTACCAAGCCTAAAGCATGGCCTATTATGGGTCAGTGATTCATAAATGTGTTACTGAAACCTTGTTTCATTTGGTATGTGGATGGCTGTGATGGACCTCAGTTTCACTAGCCCAGCTCACTGTTCTAATGCTTTGTGGCTCACTCCTGGTCTTAAAGGTCTGGGGTGCAGACTATCTCTTAATATTTCTGGGATCTTAGGTCACTTGCTTTGAGCACCATCTCCATAATACACTTCTTGATGTGGTGGAATTCATCTCCTATTACCTATCATTTAGATCAGTTGGCCCCCAAACACTAATCCTTTTAATAATACCACTAAAAAGGTAGGGAAAGGTATACTCATCACCATTTGATGCTGAAAAATTGAGGAAAACCTTGTCAACATTGTTTTGAAATGCAAAAGGGAGTGCATTTTTCTTTGTTTTTTTTTTCAGGTTGATGCAATATGTTTCCAATTCAAAGGATAAAAGTATTGTGTTTTTCATAAGATTACAAGAGATCAGATCACAAGATTAACTATGAAGCTAAAGTAGCTTAAACTTCAGGGCACTCACTAGACCACACCTCTCCCAAGGTCCTGGGAAGGGGCCCACTAGCTGTGTGTTTTGTGATTTTGTACTTTATTTCTTACAAAGGGCTCCCAAAATTTTACAAGTTTCAAGCACCACAAAATTGATAACCACCCTGCCTAAAATTCTTCTATTTGATGGACACGGAGCAAAACAAACTTAGTCACATAGCACTAAGTATCATTAATTAGTATTTGTTGAATAAATAAGTCCTCATAATAGATACTTTTTAAAAAATATAATCTTTACTTTTTTAATATAAAAAATAATATCTTTGAAGGGGAAGTAAAAGAATGAAATTTATTATGATCAAAATGAGAACCAAAGCTGTAGGTTTATATCACTTTCTAACCACTTTCAAACTTATCCTAGGACAAATGTCTCATTTTGCCCTATTAGTTCTTTTTTTTTTTTTTTAAAGTTTTATTTATTTATCTGTCAGGGAGAGAGAGAGAGAGCACAAGCAGGGAGAGCAGCAGGTAGAGGGAGAAGCAGGCTCCCTACTGGGCTGGGAGCCCAGTGTGGGACTCGAGCCCGGGACTCTAGGATCATGACCTGAGCTGAAGACAGACGCTTAACCGACTGAGCCACCCAGGTGTCCCTTCTATTAGTTCTTTTTGAATAGGAATGATATGCTTCAGTTATGTGGTAACAATATATAGGTTTTTGTGTTTTAGTGTATTAAGCCATCGATAATAAAATTTTTGATATTAGATCTCAGGAAGACTATTTAAATTGGCATTTCTCTATGTGATCTTAATCTTAGTTTTTGTTTACCTCTAAAACGAATCGAGTAGCATCTATGAATAACTATATGTTTGTCACTGTTCCTGCAAAGTGTAGTAACTCATTTCATGGGGATCCTTTCATTTTGAGCCAAAAGAATATGTGAAACCTTCATTGCCTGCTCTGTCTGCAGTGACTTGTCAATCTTTGTTGTGCTCACCAATCCTCCCCTGACCATCCTATAATTTAAAAATGGTCACTGGGACTAAGACAAAGCTTCACTAAATATTGTTCAGTTTGTTCAGGGAAGACAAACTAAAATGAGTTTTAGAAAAAAAAAAGTGTTCATCGTTTTTGTGTGTGTAAATTCAATCTCTTTTTTCACCTTCTCCCAAACCCAAAACAAACAAGCAGAATTCAACTTCATTCTGGCTCTTTTTCCAAGTATTGTCTGTTTCCACATCTGTTTTTTTTTTTTTCCCTCAATTCCACAGTTGTTAAATGAAGTAGGATTGCAAACTCAAAATGAAGAAAATCTAATTCTTGTTTTCGTGAAGCTCTGGTTCTGATAAGCAAACATCACACCTACACAGGGAATTAAATGTCTATAAAATGTGTGCATGATGGGGGACTTTTCTCTTCAGTTATATTTTATTGCTTCACCTATTGACTTGAACATATTAATTCTCATGCATTTAATTTCTTGCACAGATGAGAACATTTGGTTGAAAAGAGAAAAATTAAAAACTCCTCACACACATAAAGTATAATGATGCCAGTCTCTGTGACTTTTCTCTCTCTCACCCCACCATTTCTTTCAAAGCCCAAGAAACTAGAAAGAGAAAGAAAACGTTATTGATAGGAAACACAGCACATGCACGGGCTGTCCCTTTGTCTTTAAAGAACGTGAAACGAAGCAAGAAATAAGTTTCCTACTAGTCCCTGTAGACCAAAGTGATGAATAGAGCCCAAATACTTCCCTTGTATATAATATTACAGCGTTTCTGGCTCTCAGTTCAACTTTATTTTTGACTATGCACAGAGCTGAACTTTCCTTGGTTATTATTCAAATTGTAAAAATATTCTGAAATTAAAAAAGAAAATTCTGATTGATCATCAAATATCCTACTGATCATTTTCATTTTCATAGATAACTATGTATTGCAAATGGCCACACTTGTAAATCTCTGATCTCTCTGGCTCTTTCTCTTGCAATGTCTCTCTCTTCTTTCTGCAAAATCACTTAGAAATTTTAGTTTAGAAAGCTAAATTTGCTCAGAGCAGCAAAAAAGATATTGGTAGAGATGGGCACATAAGATGTGTCATCTAAGCTATGAAATTTAATAAATACATCAAAACTTAGTAGGGGAGAAGCCTTGAGTCAGCTATCCTGGCAATTTACATCACATTACCCACAATGCCCAGTACTTGGAATAGTATTTAAGAAGTCATGATTACATAGGAAAGAATAAAAGAAAACCCTAAAAAATGTCCAATCTAAATTGTTGAATCAAATTTGTGGCAATCACCTATTAAGTTGTGCTGACAAATGCTTTTTCTATGCTTTTTGTAAATAAATTTTAAAAAAGAACATGAAATGAAGGTAATTTTGTCACACAATAAGGGATTGCATTTTAGTGCAAAAGCAGGTCTCTGCAGGGCCATCAGACAGCTTCCTGGAGTGGAATAATTAAGTTTGAGATTGCTGAAGGAGACTGCAATGGTATTTTAGTTTATGGCCTCAAAGCCAAGGGGACTCATTAAAATGAAATAAGTGAAATTGTGCTAGTTCCTTGTAGGCCAAGTACCTGAGTGATGTCACCATCATCAAGGTAACGTACTTAAATGATACCAGGCTACATTTAATAATAGCGGAATCTCAGGCAGTCTTTCTGCCATACGGGGTAAAACAGTGCTCTAAGGAAAGGGACCTGACAGAAAATGAGCCACTAACGGGGCAACGATTAATTAAAGAGTCATTTGGGAGTTGAGAGAGCTGATAAACAGTCGTGAGAAAGTCACTAAAATCTGATATTAAATGTGATTTAGTTGAATTCAGTTAGAAGGCAATTTCACAATGTGACTCCCAGACAGTCTGTCTCTAAAACCCAGTTTTCTCATCTCCAATAGATGTGGGGGATGCAGCGGTGTAATTGACCCTGGATGACAAAAATCTAAGGAATATAAGTGAGACCCAAAGTCTTCTGAGAATCCCTAAGTTTCAAAATGAACTATGCCATCACTTGAAATAGTATGGCACACACACGAAGTATTAAGCATGAATGATTTAATCTTTTTAATAGTGGAAATGATGGAAACTAAAACGTTTCCATTGAAAGTTAAGTGCTATTAAATTCTATTTATCTATGGCACTGTAAAAAAAAAGTATGTTGCGTTACAAAAATGAATCAGCTTTCAATATGAATCCAATTGCTTGGATTCTATTTAAGCAGCCTAACTTGTATGATGAACAAGCAGGACTGAGACATGAATAAGCCAACTTTCTTTTGCTCTCCCACCACCCTTTTAGACTTTCTTCAATATAGACCATCTTTGTGTAGTCCTGGATGGAAGCTCAGGCAGACCCTGAGGTTTTTTGCACGTTCTTAAAGGATAGACAACAATATGATTGCTTTAATTGCAAATAGCATTTCAGTTCAGTAATTAGAATATCCACTGTATTGTATATTAAAAACATTCCAGTCTTGAGATAGCTTTAAATCTCTTCCTTCCCCCCAACTAGAAGCTCAAGGAAGGTGGACTGAGGTGGTGCCTGGTGCTTCTGCTATCAACTACTGGCTCCTCTCTCCCTTTATTTGCAAGCTGGCTATTTGGCCAGATTTACTTCACTGGGAGGCTTTGTGCTATGTGGCGGAGTAGATGGGTGAACCTAGGTACCCTTGGTGCCCCTAGCAAATGATTAAAGCTGACTCTCAGTGATCTTGATTTTATGAGCTTTGGGATGGTTCTCTGCTGGGCCTCTTGCCTGAAATTCCCTTGTCCTGGGTTGATTTGTCTCTACTCTACGTGAACTCTTCTGACCCTTTCCTAGTCCCAGAGCATGATAAGGACACTTCTAGCCCTCATCCCTCTTGAGATCCCTAATAGACAAGCTCCCCTGCCAAAAACCAAAACCAAAACAAAACAAACAAAGCCCTCAGCATGGCCCACACCTGGTTCCCCAGAAAATCACACACACACACACACACACACACACACACACCCTTGCCTTGACAAGCCTGGAGAGGGTGGGCCAATTCCAATGCAGCCACCAAAACTGTTAGAACTTATGTCTTCCTCTTGACTTCCTGGTCGGGAAAGACGTCAGAACGCATTCTGCTTTAGCTTCCTTTGTCGTGGTCTGGCATTAGTAATCAAATTTCCTGATTATTTTAAAGGTCTTCAGCTGCAAGCATAGAAGCTCACCCTCTTCAAGTTTGGGTTTGAATTCCTCTCCCTCAAAAGAGTATGGAAGAGTCAACAGGCTAACAGCTCTCTCCAAAGAAGTCTCTTTACTAATCCCTTTCATACAATCCACTCTTGAGACCATGATCCTCTTGTATATTTTCTAAGTACATGAAGGTGTTCAAAAAGTAAAAGAGTAGGTCCTTTATCAGTTTCTTTCAAAATCTCCATGGGTAGATATTTCTCACACTCACTTTGGTATTTGATATTATCAAAATAGGATCTAGGCTGAAACTGAAGCAGGAAGAATTCAATCCTATCACACACCCTAGAGTCATATAAATGTCATGTTATCTTTGACTGGAGATAAGCTTATTAAGCTTACTAAATTAAATCATTAAAATGCACAAATGAAATGTACAGCTTTCAGGAATGTCACTTAGATGGTGTTGAATGGCTTGGAAATGAAGTGGGACTAGTCTGTATTTGAGCAGAGCCTGTCAAAGCCAATAGTGTTAGTGGATTTTAATCACCAAAGTAATGTATTGCCTCCATCAGTTAAAGGGCAGGATAATTCATTTATTCAGTGAAACATTTAAAATAAAGGGGAAATTAAATCTTTTCCTGTGGAATTACATAGAGGCAGAAAGCTGGGGTTTCAGGGGAACTAAAGGTTTTGGCAGTCATAGACCATCAGATTTTAGAATTTGATACCTAATGGGCCATATTCTCCTCCAAAAAAAAATCACACACACACACACACACACACACACACACACACACACACACACACCCCACAGGAGCAAAATATTGCATACAATTTCAGCTGTGAACTTTAGGCTAAGCACCCCTCAGGGACATGGTGGTTATTTGTTCCTTTAAGTCGGGTTCCTACCTTGAGGAACAATTTGTTGGTTATATAACACTGTGGTTACATCCTTGGCCAAACTATCTTCTGTTAGCAGATCCCCTTAATAATTATAGTCCAAAATAGAAACATTTATGAACAACAATATAAAGGTATTCCTTCTGGATTGTACTCTTGGCCATCTATAGTGTCAACCTGGGTTTTATTTCAGTCTCCAAATTTAGATTTTCAATATATCTAAAACTATAAAGCTATAAAACTCTATGGAGAAAAAATAATAATATGAAAATACAAACTAGGGAGAAAGAAGATACAGAAATGCCTATCCTAAAAATCACTTTATTTTTGCTGCCCAATTCACCAAATATAACTAAGTGAAAAATGTAAATTTTTTAAAGAAAATGTAAATTAACAGTTTCTATAATTGCAGAATAATGGGGAGAAATGACAGGTATAATCCTATCCCACACTTTCTCTCCTTCATATCTATACCGCTTCTTGAATATATTTGATGCCTACCACATATTTGTAAAATAAGCAAACTTTTGGCTTAAATTATTAGTAAAAATTGCTGTCTCACTTTCTTATTTTTCAGTTTTTATTAAAATGATTTTTAGAAATGAGCAAATAGGAAGAATCATCTATAGACAAAAGGGATAAATAACTAAAAAGGGAAAGATCAGATAATTGGCTTCCTGTGATTTTATGCCTTCTGTAATATCTTTGGGAAATTTTTATGACAAGTGACACTTAATTATCTTGCATAATGAGAATTTTCTTGATAACATATGCACAAGTGTGTATATGTATAGTATATACCAGATAATATTTGACCTCATTCTATGAAACATCTATGAATATCTCATTAATATTTTCACCTTTTTAGCATGTGCTCAATAATTAGAGATTCAATTAGAAAAATAAAACATCTGAAAATAAAATTATATATTCTCTTTATAATGCTGAAAATTCTTTGCCATTAAACACTGAGTTTACCCGATTTATTAGTTTGAATTTTAAAATCTCCTCAGTCTCAAAATATTTTAATTATAGCAAAAAATAATTTTGTATGTATCTAAAAATAACCACAGATAATATTTAAGAACCTGTACTTCTCTATACTAAATCTAGAATTAAAAACTGTATATAGTCAGGAGACCATCAAATGAATAGGTTCTCTGGCCATTGGTGTCAGATTGAAATTTCCACTAGGCTACAAATCAGACCAGATTATTTTAGGCCCCTGGTGCTCAGAAAAAAAAAAAAAATCATAGTCTGGGGACAATGGCTTGGTAAAGGACATAGCAGATATATACTCTTAAGATCCATATATGTACATACATATGTACTCTGGAATTTTGATGACTTTTGGGATTTCATAGATCAGTGGAAGTGGGCATAGATCAGTGCTATCAAACCAACTTTGGCTTTTTATAGCATATATTTTGTAATACACACTTTTAACACCCAGAAATGAAGATCATAGATAGGAAGATCTACCTATACATAGCTTTTTAAATATATATAGCGCCCTATCTGCAATTTAATTATAAATAATAAGAAAGCAACTTATTAGGAAAAAAAATCTGAATTCAATATGTATACTCTTAAGCACAACTACACAAGAAGATTTCATGAAATAGGTGCTGGTCTCTATCTGTATAGTCACATAAATATGAAACTACAAATGTTGCCTGATTCAGGTGAAGCACTGAGGACTCAAATTCTATGAACAACTTGCTATTAGTAAAATGATTTTTCTGGAACAGTGGCTGATACTAGATAATGCTGGCTAAAATTCTGAACAAAATAAAGTGCAATAATCCCTCAATATACATGGTAATCTGTATTTCTAAAAAAAATTCTCTTTGAAATTATGCAAAAAACCTAGTTATATCTCTCTATATAAAAACAGAATTGAATTTTTATTCAAATAAATCTGAACTTTTTTTTCATGTGTGAATTCCTTATGTGTCATTTGAAAATCATGTAGGACAAAGGACAATTGAATATACAACACTTCTGGTCCTTTCTCACTAAAAAGGCAAATAGCACCCACTTCCAATCATTATGAAAAATAAGATCTCAAATATTGTCTAAATAGTATAGAGAATGGATGCATGGAAAATTAAATATGGAATGAACATTAAAGGCCACCTAGCAGAGGTTATTAAGTGGCTTCAAGAAGACCTGCTAAAATTAGTTTGGCAATGATATCAATACCTCAGGTATGTATTGAAATTCTTAGGTTGGTCACAGCCCCCCATTCACAATGACTATTCACTTAATTTCCTTTCTGGCTCCTAAAATCATATGAGTAAGAAATAGCTGCTATTTGCCTTTTTAGTGAGAAAGGACCAGAAGTGTTATACATTCAATTGACCTTTGTCCCACATGATTTCCAAATCACATAAGGCATTCACACATGAAAAAAAGGTAAATTGAAGAAGGAGTTGGACATTAAGTAAATATGAAATCAAACCTTGCTAGTTGCTTTTTCACCTTAAAGTTCCAAACCCACAAACTGGAGGGATTTCACGGAAACATTTGTAACTGGTCATCAGGTGAAACGTCTTTCAATGCCCAAGAATCAGTGATCAATGTCCAAAGTTGAAGACAAAGAGGCACTGACTACTCAACATTTTTAGAAGATCTGGTCAACAACAGAGGACAAACATAGCCCTCACCTGCACTACTGAGCTAATGATGGGGTTGAAGAACCAGCCCTAACTTTGCCACCAGCTACTACTCCACCATCTTTTTCAATCTAAGAGTAAAAGAGAAAGATATTAGGTTGTGTTTCTTTCAGAAACTGTAAGCTCTTCGAGAAAAATTATTAACCTCTCTTCCCACAAGGAAGGCAATTCTTCCCCTCAAAGAATCTGAAGCCATGTGATATTCTTAGAAATAGATTTCCTGCAAGAAAGGGAGCCTAGCATAGCATTCCCTAAGTCAGTTATCAAGTAGTAGACCCTTCATAGCAGGACAAAATTAGAGAGGAGTGTGGAAGCAGAAGGAGTAGAGTGACCTATCTTCAGTATTTGGCATGTTAAGAATGTGTGGACTTCTCCGAGTTCAGGGGAATGAAACATAACGTCTGGGTTATCTTGCCAGTATACCATATATGAGGACTGATCTCAAAGGCAAAAGGATGACAGCAACACAAAGTTTTGGATAGACTGCTTGCTATAGAAGTTAAGAGAAGGAAGGAAAGTTGAGCTTAATTAAGGCTCACCTTCCAGATCAGAAAAATTAGAGTGGGGAGACTCCCTAGCATTCTCTTAATAACCTGCATATGCGACCCAATGGAGCAAATATTGGATGTCTGCCACAGAGGAATCAAGAATAAGTGTATTTCTTTCCTAAGGCTGTCATAACAAATTGCCACAAATGAGGTGGAGCACACCAACAGAAATTTATTACGACATGGTTCTGGAGTCCACAAGTTTAAAATGAAGGTGTCTGAAGTATTGGTTTCTTCTCAAAGATCTGAGGGAGGATTAATTCCTGATGGCTGCCAGCAATTCTTGATGTTTCTCGGCTTGCAGATAAAAAACTCCAACCTTTGTCTCTATCTTCACATAGTCTTCTCTGTGTGTTTCTGTGTTTTTTTCCATTTCTTTCTTTCATAAGGACAGTCCTCCTTGGATCTAAAGACCACTATAAATGCAGGAGAATCTCATCTTGAGATCCTTACATTAATTACATCTGCAAGGACCGTATTTCCAAATATGGTCACATTCACAGGTATCAGGGCTTAGGACTTGGATATATCTTTTTGACACCCCTATTCAACAAACTGTTGCTTATCCTGAGAAGCTCTATGTTCAACAGAAGGGGATTTCATCATTTCCCACTTAAATAATAAGATAGGTCTTGTCCCCTAAGCTGTACTTCCAAGTCCTGACAAATAATATCTTGGACCTGGAAGGGAGTGGTGGAGGATGTATCCCAGAGCCAGACTAAACCTCTCGGTGCTCCATCAGGTCCTAGAGCCAGGAATTTAGTCTGTTCTGAGGGGAGGAGAGGAGAGGAGAGGAGATTTAAATGGAGTTTGAGGCCCAATTTTCTAACTGGACTGCCTTTAATAAGTGACAGCGACTGGAATTAGAGAATCTCTCTCAGATTTTGCTTAAGGTACCAGAAGTAGAGCTTTGTATAGCACAGTTGAAAGCAATGATAGAAGAAAAATAAAACTGCTTCATGTTTTTAGGCGGTTGAATTTAGACAGCTCAACAGACTAGTTACATAAACTTTAAATATATATATAAAGTTTGAAGAGAGTAGTCAACTTGTGAGAGGAAGGGGGAAGGTGCAGGACACCAGGAATCAGATCCCCCTGCCCCATCCAGAACTTATCCCCCAATCCAGGACCAAAATCTGGCTTGATACTTTGGCATCTTTGTCATCTCTTCCTTGAATGATGTATTTAAAAATTGATCAATATGTCCTTTTTCCTATGTCTAGTGTTTTGTTTTTCACGAACATATAAATACATGGTATCTTATTGAACAAGGATTTGTAGTAAATCTGAGCTGAAACAATTGCATGCTGTATTTTATGGCTGGAATTTATAGAAGATGAATAAAAAGGGATTAGGTGAAGAGTGTAGGAAATTTATCTCAAGATTGCAAAATATAGCTAAAGTCTTAGCTCATCCTTTGGATAAATGAAAAGGGCTGAAATTAATAATAATTGCAATATTTTTAATGGATAAAAATCTCACAGCATCGAATCACACCAAAAAATCCATTGGAATCTACATCAAATTAAATTAAACTCAATTACATTAAATCTTAATTACTTACATATTACTGTGAGCAGGACCAAGAACTCAAAAATACATAGGTCCTGTCTTGATGGAAATTAAAAGCTAACTAGAGAGATTAGACCTGAAAAAAACTGAAGAATTTAGATACCAGCATGGAATAACTTATAAAGAGTATTTGAAAACAATAATATAAGATTTCAGAGGAGAGAGGGTTAAAGAGGGTCAATCAGGATGCCTTTTTTGAAGAAGTGGAATTTGAAGAATTAAAGACCTATCATAGGGAGGCATTGCCAGGTGCAGATTCATTTTCCCAGACATCATGTTAATCAAAACCACAGTATTTGGAAATGCAAATTATTAAGATTAATACCTTGACGTTATATTGGTCTCATTTTATTTAGAGTGAGGTGTTTACCAGTATATTAAAATGTACACACTGCTACCATGCTTTATCTAGGGAAAAATGATTATTGACCAAAATTCTCCCAGAATTTTTTGTTATTGAAATAGTCTATTGAACAACTATTACGAATATGAGAGAATTTCTATTAACAAATCTGCTGAGCTATTTCAAAGGCATTGACCTTTGAGTATTGATGAACCCTTATAAAAAATTTGAAAGTCAATTTTTTCAAATAAGATGATGTGTAAGATCTATGTTTTTATAGATAGCAATGTATTTTTCCTATACTGATTTTTTCATACAATATGTGACAAGTTTTAGATACATTCTTATTCCCCATGTGATATTTATAAAATTGCCATTTTTGACTTTTTTTTCCCTATTTATCGCATGTTCCTAGCAACTAACACTCTTGCTCCTTTGGTGGCCTCTTTTGTCATATATGAGCCAATTAATATGTATAGGATTATTATTACAAGCTTGATAGAAAACTGTGCCAAAAATACAATTGACTAAGAGTTCATGTTTATTTAACCAAATATATCTTTAAAATTATTATTGCTAATTATTTATCAAGGGTAGATAGAAGTTTTATGGGGCCTGAAATTCATATAATTTGGGGGACTCTAAGAAAAATAAACCTACATCTTTTAAAAAGCTGATTGTAGCATAAATATAAAATTGAGGGGGAAAAGAATTTGTATTAGTTAAACGCCTAACCCTTTTATACACCTTTCCTGTATATTCAGCAAAAAATATAAAAATCAAGAAAATGAAGATATACAGTGCAATTTAAACTTTCTTCTAGATTTTACTCATCTACATAATTGTATAATCAAATTATTCTTATATTCTATGAATGATAGCAGAATATACCAACCCCAAATATGCCTCCTTGTCATAAGTTTGTTTTCGAGCTATGATGAGAAACAACAGACACAGGAGAAGCTCTGGAAACAAGTAGAAGTTATCCTCTTGAAAGAGAATTTACATTTATAAAGGAAATCTCCATCTGTTAGGGTGTCATCAGCTGTGTACCAAGAAGGGAAGGATGACTTTTTTTCTTTTTTCAAATTTTTATTTAAATTCTGGTTAGTTAACATATAGTGTAGTATTGGTTTCAGGAGTAGAATTCAGTGGTTCATCACTTACATAAAACACCCAGTGCTCAACACAAGCACCCTCCTTAATACCCATTACTCATCTAGCCCATCCCCACCCACTGCCCCTCCAGCAGCCCTCAGTTTGTTCTCCTTACTTAAGAGTCTCTTATGGTTTGCTTCTCCTTCTCTTTTTTCCACCTTTCCTTATATTCATCTGTTTTGTTTCTTAAATTCCACATATGAGTGAAATCATATGGTATTTGTCTTTCTCTGACTTATTTCGCTTAGCATAATATACTCTAGCTCCATACACGTCATTGCAAATGGAAAGATTTCATTCTTTTTGATGGCTGAGAAATATTCTGTTGTGTATGTGCCACATCTTCTTTATCCATTCATCAGGCCATGGACATTTGGATTCTTTCTATAATTTGACTATTGTTGAAAATTTTGCTATAAACATCGGGGTGCATGTCCCCCTTTGAATCAGTATTTTGGTGTCCTTTAGGTACATACCTAGTAGTGTAGTTGCTGGATCACAGGGTAGCTCTATTTTCAAGTTTTTGAGGAACCTGGAAGAGAAGGATGACTTTAAATCATAGAAGAATCTTATCATTGGAGAAGGCCTCACTTTTAACTGCATAACAAATCTTATCCTCTATTGCTGTACTTTTCCTGGTAACCTCTCCATAACTGGCTCCCTCTCAACACAAAAATGCTTTTTTTCTTTTTTTTGGCTTTAGCTAAAGAAGGTATTTAAGCCTGAGTTCTAAGCCACCTCAGAATTACTCATTTTTTTTTTTTGTGGATATCTCCCATGTATACCTGAGGTATACATGTTAATAAATTTTTTTCTCTTGTTAATCTTTTATTACAGAGATCTCAGCTAAGAATTCAGAAGAGTAAAGGGAAGATTATTTTTCCTGATCTACATCTGTAGTCTTTGTATTTCCACATTAATATATCCAAGCGCAATTGAGTTAAAGAGCAATTAGCAAAAGGACACACCTATGTCACCTCTCCTTCCTCCCATTCTCACTTCGCATGTTCTAATATTTAAGAGGGTACAGCAGTATCAGGAGAGGCTGAAGAAAGGAGACATGAGTTCATGTCCTCATTTCAGCCGTCTCCACTCCTCCAATGAATGAATGAATGAATGAATGAATCCTATGCAACATTTAATGGTGATCACATATATTCTAGGCACATGAGGCTGGATTGCCTCAGTCCTGAACTGTTTCTCTGTGTTCCTCCAGATTTTCTTTCTCAAGCAAGATTGTCTATTGCTTAAGAGTTTCAACTGGGTCTTATGGTTTATTTGTAGTCCACTTCCTCACCTAGGGCAGGGTCTGAAACATAGTAAGGACCTCAGTTCTTTTCATGGATTGTTTATTCAGCTATCCCTAAGAGCCCTTTAAAAATTCAAAGACCACAAAAATAGTTTATTTTTGTGATTACTTCTTGTTCTTACATCAGTCTTAGAGAACAAATGAATTTAATATTACTAAAGAGCTACAAATGAAAAAAATGACCTTGGACTCTCCTCCAACCATGGGCAGCCTCGAATGATGCTCTTATTTATGTTTCATATGCAGCAAGGCTGAAATAGCACACTAAATCAGTTGTTTGCAGTGATCAGAGATCTTGTGATGTGCTATCACGTTTGAGCCACATTCTTTTTTTTTCAAATATTTATTTATTTTACAGAAAGAGAGTGAGAGAGAGTGAGTGAGTGAGCATGAGCAGGGGGAGGGGCAGAGGGAGAGGAAGAGAGAGAATCCTTAAGCAGACTCCCAGCTGAGCGAGGAGACTGACCTGGGGCTCAATCCCAGGACACTGAGATCATGACCTGAGCTGAAATCAAGAGTTGACCACTTAAGTGACTGATCCACCCAGGTGCCTTGAGCCACATTCTATCACCATATCGCATACATCACCATGTCCTATTATGATTTTCATCCTCTTACTTTTTTTTGTAATCTACATAGCTACAAAGCATTCCTTTATTTGACCCATTCCTTTTTTAGTTCAAGACTAAAACAATGTAAAGAGAGCAAAATCAAAAGAAAATTGGATTTATAAATGCAAAATCCTAGATCTGGGTATTCTCCAAGTTTGATTGTTTTTCTCCTCTGCAATGACAGAAAAAAAAAAAAACTGTGTTATAATCAACATGCATAAATATTGGACAAACTGAACTTGCCTAATCTGACTGTGAATTTTAGTCAGATTTAATGGGGATTCATGGCAATGACACAGCTTCCTTATATATCATGGACTTAAAATACTGTCAACTGCACTTTTACTGAGCCTTTAAGTCATGTGTTGAGCATGGGAAGGTGAAGGATACTATCAGTTTTATTCCACTCTTCCTTTGCTCTCCACATTGCACATCTCTGAAGAGATTTTTCAAATAATTTCACTGAAATCAGGATTCTTAGAGTCCCCTCTGGCAGATCTATAAATCATATACTGTAATAATGACTTCTATTTTCTGGGCCTTCTCTATTTTTCTATTTAGTTTGCACTTAAGATTTTGTTGTCTGCCTTTCAACTTCCATGAAATATAAAGTTATATCCTTTAGCATGGTATTCTGATTTTTTTCTGGATCAGCTAATTTAGCTCTTCACTTTTGTCATGAGAGTAACAATAATTTATCTTGTACTCCGTCCACAGCTGCTTCTGAACTTCCAAGATTTCTACTGCTGTTACAGAATGTATGTTTATAACACCAACGATCAAGAAACTTTTTTGAGCCTGCTAGCTACCAAAACAATTGCTGGGCCAAAGACTCCAACCCATGATAAATGGCCAAGTGCTCTAGAGTTGTTATCCTTATAAAGAACCCTTAAGATGATCTTGTAGAGGCCTCAACACCAGGCAAAGGAATAAGTAAATTTAACTGCCAAAGATCCACACTTAGGAAGATAAAGGGGGCAGAGGAGACTGAACAATACAGATAACACCACAAACCTCATTTAGTCATTAGACTGGACACATTCTTTCAGTTTTGATGCAGGTTGGCTGGGTCTGCAGGACCCTGAGGGGTCCTGCAGAACCAGCCAAGAGAGTCTTCGGATTCGCACAGGATAGAAATCAAACACAAGCTGAGGGGAAGTGGGAGCAGAACTTATTAAAGATATACCGAGAATGTAGGTATGGACAGAGCATCCAGGAGACTCAGAAAGAAAAGGAGAGTGAGTTTCATCTTTGCTTGGGGCCCGGGGTTTCTATTGATGATGGTGGTCTGATGCACATGTCTTCTCAGTAATCTAGGAACAAAGATGAGTGTTTAGTGGCCTTCCATAAGACACCTGGGCCCTGAGCCAAGTTCTTGATGAGTCAGTGGTCTTGGAAAATGTTCATGATGACCTTGTCTAGTCACTCCTTAGATGTTATCTATTGTGCTGGAAAACTCCAAAGAAATCATTCAATCCTTGACCTTTACAAGGAGGGCATACGTGCTCTGTTCTATAAGGCCTGTGTGAGGGCAGGCGTACAGGTCCTAGCAAGGATAGAAGCAGGAAAAGAAGCAAAAAGCAGTTTCTCAGGGGGATCCCTGTAGTTCCCTTGTCTCAGTTTCATCTCCTTTCCTTTTCTTCTACAATGAGGCATCTGAAATGAGATGCAGCATGCAAAGCAAATCTGCAGGAGACAGAAGAAGGAAAAGCAATCATTCTGAATGTCCACAAATAAGTTGAGTGTCTTTTAAAAAAAAAAAAATCTAACTTGATAGCTGGTACATAGCTTCAGTCCTGAGATGATAGCAGATACCTATTGTGATTTTTTTAAATGAGAAAGAAAGTAAAAGCAAATTTGAGTTAATAAACAGAAAGGAAATGGCTCGTTGCAGAATGATTTGTTTGAAAGTCTATTTAAATACACAATAAATTAGAAATTTGAAGGAATATTACTTGGCAGACTTTCTTGGAAAAAGAAAGTGAGTATAAGGATTAAAACGTACCCCAACAATAAATGAAATAGAGACAAATTCTTTCTAAAAACAGCACCTCCAATTTACAAATTCAAAACCATGATTTTTGAATTAAAAAATAAAGCACAAGATGAAATTAAAAGGATATACTATCTTAGTAGCGAAATTTATAGATTGCTTTAAGAATAGGACTTGGTTCCTTTTTAAGTGTTTAGCCAAAAAAAAAATTGCATTCAGATGAGTTCCAAACAACACCCTATCACCCCACATTACTTGAACCATTGTATTGTCATTGGAACTGTAGCCTGTGGCTAAGGAACTTGTCCTTGTAAAATTTTCATATGCAACAAAATTGTTTAAAAATAATTAATTCTTCACCATTCCTACTCCAACCATATTCGTTGTCAATCTAGAGGATTCATGTGGTGACATTTTATGTTCCAATTTCAATCGTAGTCACAAAAGCAAGCCTTCTAATTCTGTCACCATTTAATGATAGACAGATGATTTTGCACTCATTTGACCTTTTCCTTGCTCTCTTGTTTGATTAGCAGCCCATTCCTGTTCTCTTACAATAAGAGGTAGAATGGATTAGCCAGTCAGAATTCAGACTATTTAAGTAGTTAAAGCATAACAACAGATCACTGCTGGCAAGTAATGCCGACATTAAAATTCTAATGATTCATTCCCCTGTCACAGATGAGGAAAGGAATAGAAATAGACATAACATGGATCTGTTCTTCTGAAACTAATTATAACAGGAATTTGAGATGGTAAAGACTTCATCCATTCATGTAAATCAGTGTTTCCTTTAGCTTTGGTTTGAAGCCCTTGGAGTTTACCAAAATTCAGACTTTCTGGGTATGGAATCAGATTAGCTTAGGATTCAGTATTAAAAGAGATCTTTTGAAGGTGAAAGAACAGAGAGGGATGTGAAAGAAGGAAGAAAGAGAGGTTAGAAACAAAGGTAGACTCTCTTTACTGAGAGACATAATTTAAGAGAAAGTTCGATATAAAAAGACAGAAATCAGATTCTCAGAAAAAGTTGTAAACACTCTGTCAGAGCACCTTCTTGCTCAACTAGAGACCCCAACAGTTAAAACCAGATACAGATGAGACCACTTAACTCAGGCTTTAACTAAAACCCATTGTGCTTATTCTTTATTGCACCTTCTTGAGGTATTGCTGAAGATATTTGGCAATGACTCCAGTCTCCAGGCCAGAAAAGCCCTGATAGCAATGGAATGCCTAGAAGATCACACCCGACACATCCCCTTCCCTGCCTTTGATCACGTGCTGAACACATACTGAGCCCCACCCATGCTTCTTGCCTGCTCTCTTGCACATACCCCCTAAGCCTCTCTATCTTAAACTCTAGGTGCCCCTCTTGCTGGAGGAGAGGTCAATCGTTAAGGCTTGAACCTGTCACCTCCCCCAGCTGCTGGCACCCAAAACAAATTACTCCCTTTCTCTTTTCCAAACCTTCATCTCTTGAGTTACTGGCTTCTCTTATGATGAGTTTATCTGGACTTTTTTCAGCAAACTGTTGGCAAACCAGCCAGGACCTATGCTTTTAATTTGTCCAGCCCCCTCAGGATTCCCTGGGAGGGAGCTATTGGCCATGGCATCACGCCAGGGCTGACCCATTCATTTCCCGAGTTAACTGCTGTGATAGATCAGTAACAAATCTATGACAAGAAATGAATATCTACACAAGATATTTCCTTTTTTTCTTGAGCTATCATAATATAAACCCAGATATTATAGACTACTTTTATCCTACACTATAAGGAATAGTAGTCAAATAATCCAATAAATATATTTTTTGAATTTGGGGAGGTGCTCTGCAATCCACTAGTGATATCTTAGAGACTAAATAAACATGTTTCCTATCCTGGCCTGGCCTGAGTCTATAAGTGAGTTAGTAACAGAGACATTAATCAAATGATCACACAGAAAAATATAATGTTGCCACTGTAAACAGTAATGTGAAAGGTACCAGAATATGCCAATCCAAATATGCCTCTTTTGCATATGGATTATTTGGGGGTTTTGTTTTGTTTTGTTTTCGTTTTCTACATATGTATTATTTTGATCTAAAGGTCATTGAGGACCTGAAGATGTAGGAAAAGATCTAAAAACGGATAGAAATTTTCCTTTCACAAAGGAAATTTACATTTATAAAGGAAACTTCCATTTGTAAAATGTGTTTCCCTCTCCCATGCCTGGAAGAGGACTCTTAATAGCTCCTATCAATGAAAAGCCTAGACTACTTAAATCTGCACAGCAGGGGCACTTGGGTGATTCAGTCAGTTAAGCATCCAGCTCTTGATTTCAGTTCAGGTCATGATCCCAGGGTCTTGACCTCAGCGTCATGAGATAAAGCCCCATGTGGAGCCCCATGTTGGGCATAAAGCCTGCTTAAGATTCTCTCTGCCCCTCACCACCCACTAGCACTCTCTCTCTCTTAAAAAAAAAAAAAAAAAAAAAAAAAAACCTACATAGCAAACCTTACTATACCTTGTTTACTATACTTTTCCTGATCATCTTCTCCTTCTCCCCCAGAAGCCTAAAACCTCTTTTCTTTTGTCTTAGTCTAAGTTGGTACATAAGCCAAAGTTCTTTTTTTTTTAATTGAAATATAATGGACAAATGTTACTTATGTTAGTTGCAGATGTACAGCATAATTATCTGACATTTGTATATATTGGAAAATGATCACAGTAAGCCTAGTTAACATCCATCACCACACATAGTTACAATTTTTTTTCTTATAATGAGAACTTTTAAGATTCACTTTCTTAGCCGACTTTCAAATATACAATACGAATAGTCATCAGACTGTACATTACATCCCCAGGACTTACTTATTTTATAACTGGAAGTTTGTACCTTTTCATGACCTTCACCCATTTCTCCTACCCTTACCCCTAAGCCTAAGTTTGAAACACTCTTTTGGGTTACTCATCACTGGGTGCTCCCGTGTGTACATTCATGACGCACATGTTAATAAACTTCTGTTTTTCTCTGGTTTGGGCCAGTCTAATTTACAGAGCCCCAGCTGGAGAGTTCATACATCTGTATGAATATGATTAGATTTCCATATAAAGTACCACATTAGTACACTGTGGAGAATGGGTTGGTGGGTAGTTAGGCAACAGGAGATGTGGGGAGCCCAGTTAGGACACTGTTGACATGTCTAAGTCTGAGATTATTACAACCAGAATGGAGCAGAAAATGGTAAAGAAGAAAAGAAATTTGAGTTTACAGGTTATAAAGCGCTGAAAAGCAGTTGAATAGATTAAGAAAAGACATGGCAGCTGTGACATTTAATACACACATGATGCTGGTAAAAAATAAAGAAGACAATATGTAAAGCTGAGAATTATTTAATCACTCATATTATCTCTTTTACTCATCATCACTTTTCAGTGAAGTGGAATTTATTATTCTTCTTCCTAGATTTGAATATGAGGAAGCTAAACGAGAGAAATGAAGTGTCTCCCGTGTGATCACTCAGATAAAGGGTGACACAAATCAGTTCTGATTCCAAGGTTGAAGCCTGTCTTACGACTTCATCATTTTCTGTTTGAAATAAGTTTGCTGGTTGTTGACATAAACCATTAGAACATATCTCTGGTCTAATAGGTAATATATGGTCCACTTTTTCAGAATGGTTTAGAATGCCATCTTCCAATGTGTCTAGGATTTTATGAAGTATTACATGAAAACAAAAAGAGCTCTATAAAAAAGTTGCGAAATCTTTATTGAACAGTGCTGTTTTAGATTGAATTATTGCCCTGAATCTTTTCCTTTCATTGCCTCCACATATTTGCCATGGCCCCAGTGTAGGTATGTTTTACCACCCCTTGACTTTGGGCTTGATGAAATAACTTCCTTTGACCAAGGGCATAATAAGCAGAATTAAGAGTGTGCCAGGTCTGAGCCTGGACCTCAGGGGGTCACACATGTTTGTGCTTATTATCCTGCCCCTCTCCCTATGCTATGAGGGGAAGGAACATCTCTGACTACCTCTCTGACATAAGGAGAATGAGAGACACTGAAGCAGGGCTGCCCACTCGGCCTTTGGTCCTTCACTTACAAGCACGACCCTAGCCACTACTATGTACAGACCACCACCTAGTCATGTCCAATCTAGATCGCCCAAATCCCAGATGACAAACAGATGACCAGAGTGAATGAATGTTATTTTAATCTACTGAATTTTGAGTTGATTTCATACAGAGCATTTTTGTGATTTCTCAGAATCTTTAATATGCTGGGAGTCTGAGGATTCCTCCTTTGGAGAAGTGTTTCTCTAAACCACCATTAAGAAATGCTATGTTAGAGGGGCCCCTAGGTAGTTCAGTCAAGCATCTGACTCTTGATTTTGGCTCAGGTCATGATCTTATGGTTGTGAGATCTAGCTAGCCCCATGTCCAGTTCCATACTCAGTGTGGAGTCTGCTTGAGATTCTCTCTGCGTCTCTGCCTCCGCTCATGCTCTCTCTCTCTCTTAAAATAAGTAAACAAAATCTTTAAGAAGAAGAAGAAATGTATGTTAGAATAAGAGCTAGCAATCAGAAATAATATTTTAAAAAAGAAATAATATTTTTCCCTAACTCTTAGTTCAGTATGCATTAGTTTTTCTGAGCAGCAAATGACCATAGTAATATATGCCATGTTATAGGGTATTGAATGGGACATTTCTTACTAACTTGAAAAATTTGGCTAAATCACCAAAATTGCAGATAGTAGGTGATATATTACTCCCACATTCAAAGAGAGCTACAAACGTATTCCCACAGAACTTACTAATATGTGATTAAATTGGTCATTGACTATTAACTACTATCATCCACTTCTTATCTCTGTTAAAAATGACTGGAAGGTTCATGGAGGAAATTACTCAAAGGAAACACGTAAGAGGAAAGAATGCTGTGGCTTCTCTCTTTCCTTTCTCTGTGGGGAGAGGAAGGTATGCATCTCCACTGTCCCACCACCATCATGTGAAGAGAGGTGACTGAAGGAATCATTCACAGAGATAAGAGTTATCTGTAAGAAAGGCTACCTCTCTCTCACTATCTGGATCTTAGGCTTCCTGAGCTACAAATCTACTAATGATATAGGGCATCAGAGAATTCTTAGGAAAAACTGACATAAGTTCTCAGGATTTGGGAGTATATGTGATAAGAAAGACAGGTACACACTTATCTTGGAAAATTCAGAGGCTAGGGTGCCAGCCTTGGAAACTTTTAATGACAAAGTAAAGGGAATGGACAGTACAGGAAGGAGACAGCCCTGCACCTTAGTTTTTCTCGGCAACAAATGAACATAGTAAGATATGTCATGTTTTAGGCTGTTGAATGATATGTTTCCTATCAACTTGAAAAGTTTGGCTAAATTTGGTATTTTGTTCACACAGGAAGCATGAGTTTCCTTAGGCCACTTATCTGGAGCTGTGGAGTAGGGGGCAGAACCACTGGGGGACAGAACCAAGAACCAGCCAAAAAGTACTATGTGTTGTGTATAAATTCACATAAACTCATGGATACCTGACATGACAAACCATATTGATAACCAGATTACAGGTATACAACCAGTAAAATATTTCCTCTATTTCTCTTTTGCATTCAAATCCTACCTTGGTAGTATCAGAAAGACTGGGAAGGAGTTGGAGCAAGAGAGAAAAAAGAAAAAAGAATAGAACTCATCCGTACTGCAGGTACAAGGCTACAGATCTGGGGTGAAGAGAGGGAGAGAAAAAGCTTTAAAATTTGTTTAAGATCAACTGAGACTATTTTTATTTTTATTTCTTTTAAGATTTAATTTATTTTTCAGGGAGAAAGAGCACAAGCTGGGGGGGAGCGGCAGGCAGAGGGAGAAGCAGGATCCCCACTGAGCAAGGACCCCAGGACCCCGGGATCCTGACCTGAGCTGAAGGCAGATGCTTAACTGACTGAGCCACCCAGGTGTCCCAAATGAGACCATTTTTATAATTAGACGGTGACTGTATAAAACTACAGGATTTGCCAGAGTTATTTTCATCAGATGGGGAAAGGAGAGCTATATCAGAAGACAGTGATAGGTAAAGAATAAAGAATAAAGCTTTTCTTTTATTGAACTTTACTAATTTAAACCCATTAAAAAAAAAAAAAAAAACTAGTCCCCTCAGCCTCTGGAATACAATCTATGGCTTTGTTTAGGGTTGGGGGCTGGCCACACTGGGTCTCACTGTGGGACTGGGCATCCTAGAAAGACCAACCATGTGATCTCTTCCTTTAGTTGATTTTTTCAATGTATTATTTCCCTGCAGTAATTCATAACCCTGAGTTTACTAGCTTTCTGTGAGTATTTCTACCAAATTATTGAAATTGATGATTTGGTTACTCCCAAAACTTGCTTTGATGTCAAAAGTCTGGGCAGTAAATAAATAAAATCTAAAAAAAAAAAAAAAAAAAAAAAGTCACAGGCCAGAGTTAGCAGTCTGGAGGCCTACATTCTCAAACCTTACATTTTGGCTCACTCTGATAGCATCTTATTTCATTTGTAAGAATTAATATTTTTTAAGTCTAATGGAATTGACATAAATTTGGTCATGTTGTCTATACAATTGATCAAATCAACACATTAATAGTATATATTTTTCTGATATACAAAACAAAAAGTGATACATTTAGAAAATTTTAGGTAATGGAATGTAAGAAGGAAAATTAAAATCATCAGTAATCATACCATCCAGATATATGCAATATGAGTATGCTAACATATTAGTGTATTAATGTGTGTATTCTGGGTCACATGAATTAATAAATACTGTTCTGCAGAAAGGTTGCAATTACTTCCTAGACACAGCTGGATTTCTAGGCTCAAATAATATCTCCTAGTCAATTTGTTTACTTTCTATGCTTTTCTTTATGTAAGCTTCTTTCTTAAGCTTCACACAGTGATAAGATGGCTACAGTAGCTCTAACTTCATATATTCTCAGGTTCAAGTTGAGGAGGAAAGACTCTATACTAGTAAACCCCAGAAATATTCTAAGATCTGAATGCATCTTCACAGGACACATGCCCAGCCATGAAGTACTGATGAGCTTGAGCCTAGATTACATGTTTCACCACTGGGGTATGGGTGAACTCTCTAAATAAGTTTCAGGGCCTGTGGTCAGAAGAGGGGTCAATAACTGCTAGAAAGTTGAAACAAAAACAAATGTTCATCACATTATACACATAAACTATTAGTATTTCTCTATGAGCTATTTCCAAATTTCAACAAAAATTTTTAGTTTCCTTTGTGAATTTTTTTAAATAAGATATTAAGGTAATAAATTTTTGTCTGTTAAATTTCTTAAACATAATTACTTCCCAGCTTTTCATGAACATTCAATTTGAATAATTTTTTTGTGTATAGAAATTTTTCTAAGGGACCAAAACTGTCCATCCTTTGTGACTTCTTTCATTTGTTTTGTGCTCTTGTTTTGTTTTTTCTTAAAGTCCTCCCTGTAATAAGAATTCACCTATTGGAGCACTTGGCTGTCTCCATCCGTAGTGCATGTGCATCTCACGGTTGTGAGTTCACACCCCACAATGGGCATGGAGGCGAATTAAAAAAAATTAATTTTCATATTGTTTATTGTCTTGTTTTTGCATTGTGCTTTGTGTTGTACACTTTTTTAAAGATTTTTATTTATTTATTTGACAGAGAGACACAGCGAGAGAGGGAACACAAGCTGGGGGAGTGGGAGAGGGAGAAGCAGGCTTCCCGCCGAGCAGAGAGCCCAATGCGGGGCTCGATCCCAGGACCCTGGGATCACGACCTGAGCCGAAGGCAGACGCTTAACGACTGAGCCACCCAGGCGCCTCTGTACATTTTTTTTTTTTTAAGATTTTATTTATTTATTTGAGAAAGAGAGAGAGCGAGCACAAGCCGGGGGGAGAGGAAGAAGGAGCAGGAGAAGAAAGCTCCCGGTTTAGCAGGGAGCCCGATGCGGGGCTCAATCCCAGGACCTTGGGATCATGACCCAAGCCAAAGGCAGCCGCTTAACCAACTGAGCCACCCAGGCCCCCCTGTGTTGTATGTTTTTGAATAGTAATTTCATACTTATTTATCATCCTCTCTATAACATACAAAGAAAATCACATTGGCATACTGAAAGAGTACTTCATGTCTTCCTGAAATTTGACCTGCCTGGTTTTCTCTGTTTGAAAATGCAGACAACTGTAAACTGTTCAGATCCTTTAATAAAAAATTAAAGAACTCTGTCACACTCTAGAAACCTAAGAAGGTGCTTCTTATACACTGTTTGCAAAGACCAGCTGTCTACAAGGCTTGCAACCACAGATCTTACCAATTCCCGTCATAACAGGGGGTGAATTCCTAATGACGGTATAGTGTGTGCTGTGGTCATGTTTGCTATGATTTGACAGTCTAAGGTCATTCCTCAGAAGAGAGAGGAAGTAATCCATTGTATAAAGATTTTGTCTCATATCCTAGTTATGAAAGATTTTACGCTGCCTTTTTCTTTTTTGGATATACTCGTAATTCAGCACCTTGCAACATTCTGGAATCACACCAGGAAACAACCCTGAAAATAGCTGAAGACAAGAGCAGAGTAGGAAAATTTTGCTTCATTTTCTGTAACAAGACCATTGCCTCCGATACCTCTTAAATAGCAGAAGGAAACTGTCAAGAGCCTCTCAGCTAAAAGATTCCCAGGGGCTTCACGAAAATGCTGTAGTCTTCTAAATAACATGACTTTCTGACTAATTTGTAGCCATATGTTTCCTATCTTTTTCTTGATTGGTGGGGCCTGTGAAATTAGTACCATCTAGTTCTATGGGAGGGTTGGAGAAACAAATTCAGTGCAATGGTTAAAGAATGATTATAATAAAAGTATATGTGCATCAGGGGCCTCACTGGAGGGCCAAATCTGTGACTACACTGAATTCTATCAGTTTTTTTTATTTTTTTAATTTTTTAAAGATTTTATTTATTCATTTTGAGAGCGAGAGAGCATGCACACACACAAGTGGGGAAGGGCAGAATGGGCGGGAGAGGGAGAAAGAATCTGAAGCAGACTCTGCACTGAGCTCAGAGCCCCACACTGGGAGATCCCATAACCGCGAGATCATGACCTGAGCTGAAACCAAGAATCAGAGGCTCATCCGACTATTTTAATGCAAAAGTGAAAAGTCTCCTTGGAAAAAAGTGTGAAAAGACCTAAATTCTGACAGTTAACCTGAGAACCACCCAAAAATCTATACAGGAGAGGCACCAGGAAGTTCCTTCCTTCTCTCATTTCACCCCAATATCTACATTCAAACAAGCTTCAAACACGGTGAGAATTACCTCTTTAACTAGTTCTTGAACTCGTTCACTTTGTCATAACTGCCATTTTAGAAAGAAGCCACCATCATGCCTCAGGGGCATTACGAACAAGGAGCCATGCTGTACCACCCAATCTGTCTCTGATCTTGCCATTGTCCTTTACATTGCAACATGAGTGAAGGAGGGATCTTCCCCAACTCCAATCTTAAAATAGCTTTGCACTCGAGGGACTCCTCTTTGCTCCTTCTGTGAAATCTAACCTTCTTAAAATGACCCCCAAGTTCTTCAGGATCTGGCTAACCCCTCCAGTTTTCTCTCTTCTCATTCTCCTGACATTATCAAAGCTTCCACCGCACTGAAGCTCACTCATGACAGTACACATGCTCTTACTCTCCAAGTCTTGCTTCAGGCTTTTCTTTCCTCTTTGAAAATTGTATTCTTGCAGCCATATGTCTTATCTTGCATTTTGTTAGTTTAAGGAGATTCTTTAAGTCTTATGCTACAGAACATTTTCTTCAGGAATCCTCTTCAGACACTCCAAATCAGGCTTCGTTGCCTCTCCGATATGTGCCTCTAGTACCCTGAATATCTAATATTCTTTAGCATACCACTCTTGATTACAGTTACCTGATTTCACTGTTGTTTTTGTTTTTTTGGATCATACTTACCATAAACTTCTTAGGCAGAGAACAGGGCTTTCGTGTTCATCAATGCAGTCCTGATGTAAGCTAGATTTTTAATCATTATTCATATCCTGAGTCAACAGAGAACTCACCCTGTGTTTGGCAAAAGGAAAGGTGTCATCTTGAACATCTTCCACCAAGGAGGCAGCTGATGGTAATGTCCTCCAATTTACCCTGGGGAAATCTGCTTGAAATGCCTTCTGAGAGAAGGCAATAAGAGACATAGAGATGCCAATTAATAAAGGAGTATGCAATATTAAAGTTGGTAAAAAGAAAGAAAAAATAGAAACCTTGGGGAGAAGAAATCAAAAAGGGGTCAAATCATCAGAACAATGAAGAGGTGGAAAAGAAGAAGTTTTAGAAGTGCTGTAGAATGCAGAGCTGACTACTTAGGATCATGTAAGGAAAAGGAAGAGATTTCAGGTGTGCTTGGAACTCCAGTATTTCCACCAGGCGATGCTCAGAGACAACACAATTTTTACCTTTATCGCTCTTGCCATCCATATTCTTTGAATAACATGTCACACAGTGGTGTGACTTTGAGCGAAGCAAGTAATATCTATGTGTAGAATTAAAAACTGACAATGTTTCATAATAATAATATAACTGTTAGCATTTATTGAGCATTTACTTAGAGCCGGACGAAGTGTAAAATACTTTGTATTCATCATTGCAATTATGGTAGGCTGAAGAGTAGCTCCTAAATTTATCTACATCCTAATCCCCAGAACCTGTGAATATTTTATTATCTAGTAAAAGGGACTTTGAAGATGTGATTAAATTGAGTATCTTAAAATGGGAAAATGATTCTGGATTATCCTTGTAGGTCCTAAATGTAGTAACAAGGAATGCAGGTAGCCACTAGATGTTGAAAAAAGCAGAAAACACATTCTCCCTTCAGAGCCTCCAGAAGATACCCACCTCACCAACACCTGGATTTTAACCCAGGGAAACTAATTTAGGACTTCTGAGTCTAAAACTGTAAGAGAAAAGAACCTGTGTGATTATGTAACTAAGTTTGTGGTAAATTGTTATAGCAGCAACAGAAAACTAATATACCATTTAGTTCTCAAAATCACTCAATTATTGGAAGCCCAGGAAGTTAAATCAATTGACAGAAGCAGGATTCAACTCAAGCAGTCTGATTCCAAATCCCTTGTCCTCAACTACTACACTCCCTCTATGGCGGGAAAACCGAGTATATATTTGTGGTCAGTCCAATCACATGCGGGTTTTTGATTAACCAATGTAAAAAAGAATACAAAAGCAGAAATACACATTTTGGGAAACTTTGTTTGGAAATGGTTTCAGCTATTTTTAACTTTCAGTTTCCTGACTGTTTCCCACAATAAAATAAGGGCTCCTTCTATTGTATTAAAGATTTTTAAAAACTATCCTAAGCCCTGTGGCACCTGGGTGGCTCAGTCAGTTAAGCATCTGCCTTCAGCTCAGGTCATGATCCCAGGGTCCTGGGATCGAGTCCCACATCAGGCTCCCCACTCTGCAGGAAGCCTGTTTCTTCCTCTCCCTCTCCCCTTGCTTGTGTTCCCTCTCTTGCTGTGTCTCTCTCTGTCAAATAAATAAATAAAATCTTAAAGAAAAAAAACTATCCTAAGACCTAAGACATATTAATTCATTAGCGATTATAATCACATTGTTATTAGATTCACATAAATAATATACTCAATTATAACTAATGCATGATTCTGTTTCAAAGAAAAAAGGTATAAAAAAGTCTCTGATGTGCATAGTTGAGTACTAGAGACTTGAACTTACAAGTTAGATACGAATTTCAGCTGCAGATTTTCTCTTTAGAGTTTAACCGTGAACAAGCAATTTAACCTCTCTTGATTCTCTTATCTATAAAATGTGGAGTTTGCCCTATCAGCCACCTTTCTTTTCCAAGATTCTAAGGGTCTGTGATTCAATTTGTTCCTCAAACTTGTTGGTGACACTGGATTTTTCCATATAAAAAGTTGTATTTTGCCCTGTCCTGAACATACTGCTTATAGTTTGATTCCAAACAGAAATCCATCCTTTGTCCTATTAACAACTGCTTTGGTCTGTTGGGAACTCTGATTTAGTAACAGGCTGAGACATTTTTAGTGACACCGTATAGCCAAAATTTGGTAGAGGCGCCTCTACCAAAGCACATTGGGTGCTTAACATCTATCAAGTACTTTTGCATATTATCTCTCTTTCTTTTGCATATTATCTCTTTAATCCTTGCAATAACCCTTCAAAATAAGTGTATCCTCCTAATTTAATAGACGAAGAATCTTTAAATAATTTAACAGGATTTTTAAGTTAATAAGTGGCAAATATCGTTATCCCAAATCTTTGCCTTTTCCACAATTCCATGTCATAGGATATAAAAGTAATAATAGCTTCTGTCTGTTAAACACTGTAGAAGTTTTATTTTTCTAAAGATGATTACTCAATATATGTACCCCATCCCATATGTTCTTGTGATGTGACTCAAATATTCCTACGAAGAGGTGGGGTTCCATTGCATCTGGGCAGGGGATTGTGGCTGCTTTAACCAACGGAGTATGGCGGGATGATTTTATGTTACTTCTGAGGCTAGGTTTTATAACAGATGCAGCTGCCGCCTGGCACCCTCTCAGGACATTCGTTCACGCAACCCACCCACCATGCTGTGAAGAAGCTCAAACTAGTCCTCACACAAAGAAGCTCATGTCAGGAGGTCTTGAGGCTCTCTGGTAGCAGCTAGCATCGACTCTAGATGTATAAACTGATGATTTCTTTTTTTTTAAGATTTATTTATTTGTCAGAGTGAGAGAGAAAGTGCATAAGCAGGGAGAGCAACCAGCAGAAGGAGAAGTAGGCTCCCCGCTGAGGAAGGAGCTGGATGTGGGGCTCGATCCCAGGATTCTGGGATCACGACCTGAGCCTAAGGCAGACGCTTAACCAACTGAGCCACCCAGACGCCCCTAAATTGATGATTTCTTCAATAATTTCAGCTTCCATCTTCAGCCAAGGCCAAGGACATTGCAGAGCAGATACAAACCATCCCCAATGTGTTTCTAGACCCACCGAACCCACAAACATGACTGTTTTGCACCATTATTTTTGGGGATGATTTGTTAGGAAGCCCCAATAAATGGAATAAGTATGTATCATGTACAGAATAACTTAAAAATTTTCCACTTTACATAAGTGAAAACAGGCTCAGAGATTATATGACTCACTGTGAGCCACATGGTTAGTATATAAAGATACTGAGATTAAAAATCAGGCTGTTTCCCTCTCCCCCTCCCCCACAATACTCATGCCCCATTCACTATATTATCTCCTGAAAGAATCCCAATTCGGAAGTTGTTGAAGTTTATGGATATTCACCAGCCTATATTATAAGCCAAATTTTAATATGACATTAAATTTATGATATTTGATAAATTCGAGGCCATTCTGTATATGTAATCTGGTACATCAAAAAAAACAAAAGCAAATAATAAGATTTTAGGAAACCACGTTATTTCTAGGTCATTTATATTCCATATCCATTTTATCAGTTTCATTGACTTTAGGGTATATTTTTATTTTGTCATTTCACATTGGGAAGCATATAATTTTGCTTTGTTTTGTTTTTTGAGAGCTTTAACTTTCACAAGCAATACAGCAATTAATACATTAATGTAGCGAAGCAATGTTATGCTTCAAGTACATTGAATAATTTGACTACATCAAAATTGATTTCAAATAAGACCTCGGAAGCAGATGTGGTTGGTTGCCTATCCAAAAACCATTCTATCTTCAATTTTGCTCTCAGAAATCTGATTTCATTTGGCATTCACCAGCCCACTTCCCTGCTGGGAATAGACTGTTTTTAAAAGTAAGTAAAATGAATTTTGCTAAGAGTTTATGTCTTTCAGGAAAAAGATCCTTTAAAAGAAATAGTATGACAATCAGGAGGAAGAGCTTCTCAAGTAACATTTTAAAGTAAAACAAAATTCACTGGTACATAAAATATATAATATCCTGTATTCGTTTCATTCTAACCCCAAACATTATTACAAAAAAGTCCTTAATCTTTTGTTTTTTATTGCTTGCGACTTGTTACCATTTTCCTTGTACTTTAAGGGTTGTTTATTATAAAGTTTTTCCTTTTTAAAATAAAGTCACTGAAACACTAAAAATAGTACTTTGTTCTGATTATTTCTTTTTAAATATTCCCCCATAATATGTCTTTTGCATTTCCTCTCTGAAGTCAGGCAGTTTTTCAATTTTTTTTTTAACCATCAGTGGAAATAGTCAATAATTTCACTGTGAGATTAAATGTTGACCTTCCTGTCTTTAAACGTAAAAAAATATAAATGCTGGTATATAGACTCTCTAAATCTTCACTATGCCTTTGCAAGTATAATACACAGTTCTTTTTTTTAAGAGAACATTCTCAAAGTAAATCAAGAATTTTGATTGGTGCAAGATATTTGAGACAAGTTTTAAGATGTTGTACCTTATAGTAGTAATTTAATAAATTCAAGCGCTAGCTAACTTCCTGAGAAATTTTTGTCACTGATAGAATCTGGCTCACAATGAATGAAATGGCAGGCGTTTTTAAACCAAACATATGTTTCTAATAACACTCTTGTGTATGCAGTGCAGTGTTTTCAATGTAGATGAGGTACTCTGGTGACATCATCCTTTAAATTCTCTTTAGGTAAACCAGATGGTTGAATGTGTATGCAGTAAGAATGCTGTTAAACTGTCCAGAGAGAATAGTTTAATAATCTTAAGGAATGTCACTAATACCCAACATGTGTATTCTTAAATGGGTATTTATATTGAAAAAACTGATGTCCCAAAATGTTTCAGACAATTCTCAGTTAAACTAAATGATAAAAGTTGCAGGATTTTTTTAAAAAAGGAAACAAAAAAATAATCTTAAAAACTTTAAGATACAAGATTTCTGTATAGCAGCTAGCAATTTTGTTACCAAACTATAAATTAATAACATTAAAATTTGTACCATACTACAAATAAATAGCTGTAATTTTTTTCATGTCTAAAAGTGAAGAGACTGCTAAAGAAGTTTGGAAGTGAAACAAACAAATGAGAAGAGAAGAGAAAATGGGAAAGGAGAAGCAGAACTCAAGCTTCTCTTTCTACATGAAACCTTAGAGCCTAGAGATTTGACAAATAAATCTTGTCTCCATGGTTTTCTTATGCATTCCACATACACAATGTCATGGGAAGAGATTAGAGTCTTATGATGATGGAATAAGTCTAATTGAGGTTGGAACTGAAGGAACCAACATAAATTGAGTTGATCCACTAAGAAAGTAAAAATACATTCTAAATTTGATGCTTGAGATTTTCATCAATATAGTTGCATTGTAATTAATGGTTCACCCTGGATCCTACACAATGAGCTTCCTCCCACCCTGAAACTGGAAATATTAGAAAGGAAGTTGAGCAGAAGGAAATAGATGAAGTTAGAAGAGTTTTAGTAAAGAAGGTGCATCTTTTAATTATAAATGGTAAGAGGAAATTAACAGCATTTTAATTATATATTCAAAGTTAAAATAAGTTTGAATTCATGATTCCAAAGTTTGGGCTGGACTTTACTTCTCTGAGGATGTCATAGGTCACTACTTAATCTTACATAAAATATATAAAATGACAATTAAAATTTCAGGTGAACAATCTATACTCAGATTCTGAAAACTACCCAGTATGTTAGAATGCCATTATTTACCAGTGCTTAAGGCATCTTCAATTCCATAGTAACAAAGTTTTGTGGCATTTCACCGCATTACCTTAAGGAAAAAAAAATATATAGTGAAGCTCAAATTACCTTGATCTTAAAAGGAGAAATGACTTTCCTGATGGTGATTCTGGAAGAAAAAAACTAAGCATGTCTCTTGACAACCTCCGTCCTTCTGTTTTGTCTGTAGGAGGCACATATTCTGGTCTGTTTGCTGTCTTATTCATAAGGGTCTGGGGAGGAGCTCTGCTTTGTCCACTCTGTGATTGTGCAATTCTCCCAATAATGGGTGAGTTAGTCTAATACAGAGATTAAATATTAACAAGCCAACTTAGACTTATATCTAAATTTACCTTTCCCAATTAGTCATGAGAGAAATGAATTTTGAGAGAAAAGGACATTTTGCCCTTTGTCTGACCTCTATCTCTCAGTTTGTTCCAAACTTGAGAACAGAATAAAACTTGAGAAAAGAATAAAGAATTCAATGCGTTTTATGCAAGACACACTCTACCAGAATTTTTCATCTTATGAAATATATGAGAAAAAAGAATCAAAATATTGAATCAGAATAATATTCCACCTAACCCCATGTCTTATGGAGATATTAAAGGATATTTGCAAAGTTCTTTAAAATCAATTTTTATGAGATCAAGGATTGCCTTTTTGATTATAGGAAGGCATAAATTTACCACAAAACTTCTAACGTGGAGGTTCTGACTTCTAAAATGTTGCATGAATTATCTGTGGCGAATCTAATATTGAATCAGGAAATCAGGAAGTTAGAGTTCTATTTATGGAAGGAAGCTTTGCAAAAAATATATAAACATCATCAAACAATGTCTTCCATGTATTTCTCCTTTCTCTGCTTACCTGTTTCTGACTAGTACATATACAATGGTGTAAGATTACATGAAGTCAACCTAAACAAAGGATCAAGTTAAAACTCCAAGTGGAATTTATAATCAAATACGAACAACATACACTATTTTGATGTTCCCATTCAAGAAAGATACCTAATGGCAATAAATATCTAACCCAAACCAGCCATACTTGGCTCAGTAAAAATAGACTTACCAAAGAAGAAAACTTCTTTTTGCAAGATGTTAGAGTAAAACTGTTTCTAAAAGTGACATGAGAAATCTTGTTGTCATGAACCAAATAAAATTAAGTAAGGGTGAGCATATAATAAGGGAAATAATTATGATAATAACTAATCCTTACTGATGCTAACCTTATGCCAGGATATGTACATTTTCTTTTAATTCCCAAACTTCAATAAAGGTATTGTAATTATTAAGTCCACTTTACAGACAGGGAAGTGAGGCTTAGGGAGTTGATGTAAGTAGCCTAAGCATATGCAACTAGTAAAACGTTGAACCCAAATTCAAATCCAAGGCAGTCCAATTCCATATCATCCCAACTCAAGTTAAAATGTATACTATGGTGATAAAAATAAAGAACGGAAGGAAGGAAGGAAGGAAGGAAGGAAGGAAGGAAGGAAGGAAGGGAGGGAGGGAGGGAGGGAGGGAGGGAGGGAGGGAGGAAGGAAGGAAGGAAGGAAGGAAGGGAAGAAAAAGAAACCTAGCTAAAAACAATTATATTTGCAAAAGCTCAGTTATTGGTAGATCACAATCTGAGCGTGACCAAATACAAACCAGAAAATCTGTGTAAATTATTTAGAAAAGTTTCTGGCATGTAAAAAGCATTAATAATACTTGGCTACTAATGTTTTACTCTGTAAAATATCCTTACATAAAAATTTAGGTATATTTTACCTAAGAGCTGAGGATTTCCATTATCCTAAATACTTTCATCAAGTTTACCTGGATTACTTGTTTCCATTTGAGTTGTCCAATCAGCTATTATTTTTTGTTAATTAATATAAATGTGTCATACTAACAAAATTTAGAAATACATTGTCAACGGATATATTATGCTATCGTTCATACATAAAATTGGAACTATTGACCCAAATTATTAGGATCTGAACCTTAAATTGTTTGATTTTTCCACTAGTAGGAATGAATTTTGTAGTAATCTACAATTCTCAAGAGTCCCTTTATATTATAATTAAATAATATATAAAGAATTATATATAAAAAAAGTTGATAGGGATTCTGCTTAGATATAAGTGTTAACTCAAGAAACTAAAGGATTATGTCGATTAGGAGTAAAGTGTACCTTGAAATAAAACCAATCTTCATGTACTTGGTCCTGACTTTTTAATAGACTAGAACCATGTTTTCAATTATCAATATGCAGACAAATCACCTGAGGATATATTAAATGCAAATCCTGATTCATAAGGGATAGGACAGTTCTGAGATTCTAAATTTCTAACAAGTTCCCTGGTAATACCAGGGTTGTTGTTCTATTGACCTCATTATGAATGGCAAGGAATTAGAAAATGTAACCATTGATCACATGCAAGTGACAATAAATTGTCTTCCAGTATCTCTTTTCTGGGAATATTCCCCTTTCTTTCCCTCAATACTGGTACACTGGCTGTCATCATGATCATACTTGATTATCATTCACACCTGGGGGGTATGCCCTGAACTTGACCAATCAGTTGCTTTCAAATTGTGAAACCTGAGACCCAGAGAGAGTCAGTTTAGTAATTCCCAATGACCTCGTGACTTTACATACATTTCAGAGCAAGTGTTTGTGGTCATTTTCTACCTAGGGGACAGGGAAAGAGAAAAACAGTTTTGTAATGAAGGAGAAAAATAAAGCACAATATACAGAGAGAAATAGACATGAGAGGCACCAAGAGAGTAATTTAATGGTTTTTTTAGTGTGTTCATATTCAAACTCTATTCCCGAGGCCCAAGTATATTGGTGCCCTAATAAATTACCTTTTTGCTCAAGCTGAGTGGGTTTCTATTTCATACAACCTAAGGAGTGCTAACTTTACACTCTAAAGTGTAATGTACTTTATCTTTATACATCTAAAAGCACATGAGCTTGGGATCCATAATCAGAGTCTCATTTATGTGAAGTGCTAGGAATCTGCGCTAAGCAGGCGCAGTGTATATATAATAATATATATTACACACATGGACATTATTGTAATGAATTTTTGCATCAAATATTTTATTTCACTACATCTGTTACTTTAGAATTTGGTTCTAAATAAATAAACATAGCAATCATTAAACTTACAGATGTGCAATGATAGAAAAATCCATTAAATGATATATGAGTGAATATTATATTCCATAAGCTAAACAAACTGCCTTTTAAAAATGTATGCAATTCTCCTTTCAAAAGCTCAGTAGTTAATTATAATGATGAGAAATCTTACATTAAATACATATGTTGATTGCTAACAAAGGCACCAGAATGGTATTTTCCTTTAGATAAAGGTATTTGAAATTACTCTAGTGCTTCCATATTATTCAGTATCTATTCGTATTTAACTGCTTAAAAGTTTAGCCTGATTAAGCAAAATGTTTACAAATAAGCAATGCCATGAAAGCATCTCCAGTTTTGGGGCTTTGGCCAAATCAACTTCCTGTAAGCGCTTAATGATGAATTCCATAACTGAATAGCTAATAAACCCATCCAACCTTAGATCGTATACTGAATCCACATATTTGTAGCAATCAGATCATTTCTGTAACACAGGTGTTATAAAGTTATCACAGAAACTAGGATCTAAAAGGAAATATCAGACTTCCTTTTCCTCAAATATTTATATTAAATGCTATGTAAGCTCCAAGTATGGTTGTTAATCCTAAACACAGCCAATTACATTGTTTGAATAAATCACCAACATTAAATTCCAGGAGCAAATCTATAGAATTGGCTTTGCAAAGCAGTAACTCAGATTGGTCCTCTGGTCAATTTACAGCCAAAATTCACATTGTACATTTAATGCATAAAAACTTGTCATAAATTTACAGTAAAGTTATTGGAGATTGGTAGGACTTCCAGGGATCTGGAAGAGGCAAATGAAAATCTTCTCTAGAAGAGCAAAGCTTTATCCTAGGACTCAAATAATCCCCATGAATAAATTCCCTTCAAAACATGAGCAGCACTAATAAAAATAAAGAGTACTCAAAAAATTATGTGTAAGAACACTATACATGTATATGTATATAGTGCATTATATAGCAGATATCAGACAGTGGATTTATTAGACAGCAGAAATAGACCATAAATTCATCATATAGTCACATTATTAGAATACAAAGTAATTATGCTGGCTAGAATTAAAGAAACAAAACACTAGTTTGAATCTATCTTCGAGGAACTGGAAATAATAAAACCAAGCAGTTCTGAAAGAAAAAAAATATTTAAAAATTCATATTTTAATTTTCAAAAATATATGAAAATTGAAATTAAAAACTCAGTGAATGGTTATAACATCAGATTAGACACGAGAGAGACTGCGTTAGTAGAGTGAAAGATAGAAGAAGGTATACATGGTGCAGCACAGAGGAAACATACGGAGACCTCAAAGAAGGTTAAGATAATGAAATTAACTGAGAAAGTCTAACATAGTTCTGTATGGTGTTCGAGCTAGAGAGAAGGACATTAATCGGTACAACGAACACGGCTGAAAATATTCTATAACTAATGTACAATGTCAAACAAAAAATTCAAGAAATCGGACGTCGCAGGCGCCTGGGTGGCTCAGTCGTTAAGCCTCTGCCTTCGGCTCAGGTCATGGTCCCAGAGTCCTGGGATCGAGTCCCGCATCGGGCTCCCTGCTCCTTGGGAGCCTGCTTCTCCCTCTGCCTCTCTCTCTCTCTCTCCCATGAAGAAATAAATAAAATCTTTAAAAAAAAAAAGAAAGAAATCTGAGGTCGCATTTGTAGAACAAATTGTTTTAAAAATCCATACACAGGAACATCTTAACGAAACTGTGGAACATCAAATAAAAAGACAGAATATTAAAATGAGGTAGAGAAAAGGAGAGGTTATTTTCTAAGGAATACAAGATAGTTAACTTTTTAACAATAAAAATTAAATCCAGAAGATAGGAGAATTCTATCAAATTTTCAAAGAAAAAATCATGCCAAATTTTACAGACAATAGAAAAGAGGAAATCCTCCAAACTCATTCTACTATTCCTGGATATATCTGACATTAAAATCAGGAAAATTTGTTGTAAGAAAGTAAAATTACAGAAGCACTTCATTCAATATAGATGCAATATCCTAAACAAAATAGCACATTGAATCCAAATGTATTTTTCAAATAATATATCTTGGCCAAAATGGTATCCCAGTTGTAAGAGAATAGGTGAATATCTTCAAATTCATACATGTAATTCAGCACATTAACAGATTAAAAAGGGGGAAAAAGTAATCATCTACTTAAGGTTGAAAAAAATGTTTAATAAAATCCAATACCCATATTAGTAAATAGGAATAGAATAGAATGTCTTTAACCTTATAAAGAGGATAAACCTAAGGTAAATGTCTTGAAAGGGGAAACATTAGAAGAATTCTCTTATGGATGCCTGGTTGGCTCAGTTGGTTAAGCATCTGCCTTCGTCTCGGGTCATGATCCCAGGGTTCTGGGATCGAGTCCCACATCGGGCTCCCTGCTCAGTGGGGAGCCTGCTTCTCCCTCTGCCTCTGCCTGCCACTCTCCCTGCTGTGCTCTCTCTCTCTCTGTCAAATAAATAAATAAAATCTTAAAATAAAAAGAATTCTCTTATAACTAGTACTTTTACACAACATTGTATTAGTAATCTTTGCAAGTGTAAGACAAAAAATTGAATATAAAGATGCAAAGTAGAAATTGTATCATAATTTATATGGAAAATCAAAATGTCTATAAATTGCTACAAATAATTTAGTAAATTGGCAACATATAAAATTAATATTTAATAGTAATACCAAATTTATACCAGTTGTATTTCTAATTATTAGTAACAAACAACCTTAAAATGCAATTAAACACCTATCACAATTTACAATATTATCACAGATTATCAAGAATCTTTAAAAATGTTCAAGACTGCTCAGGGGAAATTTTTTTAAGGTTTTATTACGAGATATTAAAGGATATCTAAATATATGGAGTGATGTATCATGCCCTTGGCTGGAAAAACTGATATTTAGAAATAGTATATCTCCTGATCATGGTCATGTCCATTACGATTCCAATGTGTAACAAGGTTACTCAAGTAAGATGATTCTAAAATTTTATATGGAAGAGTAAAGGGCCAATAGTAGCCAGAGAACAGGGAGAAATGAATTGCCCACCAAGTCACCGGGAATTACTACAGTGTAAACTGGCACAAGGATAAAGAAAATGACAACCGAAATAGAAAACTCAAAAACATACCCACATGTGTTGATATATGACAGAGGTGACATTTCAGATTGGTTGGGAAAGGAAGAATGTTTGAGGGAAAAAATGGCTATCCATATGGAAAAAAGATTAAATTGAAACCACTTCACCCCATATAGAAAGTGCAAAGAAATAAAGATGTAAATGTCAAAAATGCAATGTTTTAAATGTCTGGTAGAAAAACCTATATGAAATGTTTTTCGATTTAGGGATATGGAAAAGTTTCTTAAAAGTGCATTTAAAAAAAAAAAGTTGACCATAAATAAGAAGACTCACAAATTTGACTAGATCACAACTGAGAACTGTTATCAAAGCAAAAGATATAGTAAAGTAAGTGAAAAACGTGGTAAGATGGAAAAATATTTACAACACACATAAACAACAGAATATTTAGATGTCCTAAAAAACTTTCCACAAATCAATATGAAAACCTTTTAAATGATAAAAGAAATTATCAAAAGGGATAAAGAGAGTTTTCTAAGGAAAATTCATATGGCCAAATAAGAACATCAGCTGTGACCAGGAAATACAAGATAAGACCACAGTGAAATTTTATACACACTTTTATACACACTTAATAACAAAGATTGAAAGGAATGACCCTTCCAAGGGGAAGAGATAGAAATAAATCCAGGTTTGCTAAAAGGCCAGATGTTTATTTAATTTCTCTAAAAAAAGAAATAAAGAATAATAATAAATTAGGTGCAAAAATTAATATTTATTTAGAATGAGATAAGAAATCATAACAAATCACAAGTTTTAAAAAGCCGATAAAAACCATAAACACCAGAAGCCAAAACAAATCTTTTAAAAAATTTCTTTTTGGACCCACTTACATAGCAGTATTTCTCTAAATCTTAAGATTCTCTAAATCTTCTTTAAATCTTAATCTAAATCATACTTTTTTATGGTTCTTTGTAAAATAACAATTTTGGAAATTTTTCAGTAAAGAGAAAAGAAAGATAGTTCCAATATTTTAAATGTGATTGAAATTTGTTATTAACATCTGGAGTGTAGGAAATGTTTCAGCTTTATGACTTATTATTAGTAAATATGTCACTTTATTAAGGATCTATCAAAATTAGGAAAATGCCCAAATTTGGTTCATATGTGAGCTATGAAATTTCAGGGTATTTAAAATTTTCTTGTGCAGAGAAGTAGATTAAAGAATTGTGTATTTATTAACCAAATTATTGTTGATAGACTCATTGTATGGTATACTTATCGATGTTAGTATTGTGGGTCATATTAGCAGGAAATCTTTTTTTTTTTAAATATAAACCATGCCATTTGGAACTTACAGCACGAGATAGGTCAGATATTCTAAGATGTGCTCCCTTGTGTTGAGAAGCATAAAACATGAGACTGAACATAATGATGTACTTCTTTGTAGCATGCCTGCAGCTTTGTGCCCTACAACACAGGAGATCTAATAGATTCTATTGTGTAAGACAGTATTTTTTGAAGTGCATATTTATAATTGTACATGTGAATTACGGAGTATTTACCTGACAAGAGAAAGCTTCTATTCTGACTAAGCGTCAAGAAGAACAACAACGACAACAAGAAAGTAAAAGAATCAAATCCTCTGCTGACAATTTTAAACCTCTTTAGAAGAATTTTCCACAGATACATTTCTGTATTCATACTTTTCAAAATTCCTTTCTAGTCCACTTCACACACATTTGTGGTGCAAGGGACTGTAGGAAAAGTTCATATGGCAGCTCAGCTTTAGGGGCAGAAATTCTGTGCCCTGATGCCAGGTGAGTCAGCGCTACGCACACTCAGAGGACTTCTGGAAGGCATCCCTACACCGATCTGGCAAACAAGAATTAAATATTCAGGAAAGTGAATCTATAAATCCTGTAAACATATCTCTCTACACCTAAAGTATTTTTCCCCTCCACCGAACCCCCCATTTTCCATGGCCATTCTATTGCCATCCATCAGGGGGAACATATGCAATCCGTAGCTGAAAGAGTGAGGGAAGAGCAGTGATACACAACCTATTTTCAATAGATGTTCACTTGATAAAGTGACTTGAATGACTAATTGAAGAGTCACGGCACAGAAAATGGACTGGTTTTGCAATCAGGAAGTTCACTTGGATAGGCAGAGAAACCTGAGTACTACGTTAAACTGTTCAGTTTTTGTTTTTTTTTTTTAAGATTTCGGGTTTTTTTTATTTATTTGAGAGAGAGAGACAGCAAGCATGAGAGCGGGGCGGGGGGCAGAGGGAGAAGTAGACCCCCCCCCACACTGAGCAGGGAGCCCAAGGTAGGACTCGATCCCAGGACTAAGATTAAGGAGTCAAAACTAATTCAAATCCCTGTGTAAAACACACTAATTCAGTGTAAAATTTAGGTCACTTATTGTATTTTATTTTTTAAAGATTTTATTTATTTATTTGACAGAAAGAGAGAAAGAGAGCAAGTGTATGCGTGTGCCCATAAGCAGGGTGAATGGCAGAGGGAGAGGGAGAAGCAGATTCCCCCCTCCCCGCTGAGCAGGGAGCCCAACCCAGCTTGATCCCGGGACCCTGGGATCATGACCCGAGCCGAAGGCAGATGCTCAACCGACTGAGCCACCCAGGTGCCCCAGTCATTTATTTTATTTATTATTTTTTAAAGATTTTATTTATTTATTTGACAGACAGAGACATAGCAAGAGAGGGAACACAAGCAGGGGGAGTGGGAGAGGGA
This sequence comes from Callorhinus ursinus, assembly GCF_003265705.2. Classification (NCBI taxonomy): domain Eukaryota; kingdom Metazoa; phylum Chordata; class Mammalia; order Carnivora; family Otariidae; genus Callorhinus; species Callorhinus ursinus. The sequence continues at coordinate 49,613,798 of NW_027397066.1, read as the reverse complement.
GAAGCAGGCTTCCCAATGAGCAGGGAGCCCGATGTGGGGCTCGATCCCCAGGACCCTGGCACCAAGACCTGAGCCCAAGGCAGACGCTTAACTGACTGAGCCACCCAGGCGCCTTAAACTGTTTGGTTTTATTAGATAAATAAATCTGTTTCCAGTAAAAGAGTTTAAAGTTTTCTTCATCTCCTTACTGAATGCAAATGTAACCTGTGACAACAGATCTACTTGTGGCAGGTTTTATTCTTCCTCAGAGTTTAAAAGATTGGATTATATAGGAGATGCTTGATAGAATTTGGATTAGTACCAAAGTTGCACAGAGCGCTCCATTATGTAACTACTTTCTATCATCCAATCTCTTTTACCTGTAACTAGGCTGCATGCACAAGATCACCTGAAACCATTTTAAAAATTATTTTATTTTAATTAAGGCTGGTCCCTTAGTGAAGTGAATATGTCCTTCATGCTGCAAAGTGACCTCCTGCCAAAATCAGTTCATTCATCTGAGAATAAGGACATCTGACAAGTCCTCCTCCTGAAGGTAGTGCTTATGTACCCAGGTATGAGCACCACAAATTCAGTTCTATTAAAAGTAATAAAGTAAGAATGTCAGTACAGTTATTTGCAAATGGCTTGTATCTGTTCGGGTTTTTTCACAGTTCAGGGTAATAGCTGCTGCAGGCTTATAAAATTCCTGTGCAGCAAAGCCTCACTGTGTGATGCTCTGGCTTTTTATTTTTTTAGGCACCAAAAGGTCTTACCTAGAAGATAATTTTGATCTCAACATTAGTCACTAGCAATGAAATAGCATCCAGTTCACAAGATTGAAACAGAGACTTCAAAAAAAGTCCAAATGTTTTGCTTACAATGTAGTGGTGGCAGTCACGGAGCTGGAGACAGGCCAGGGGGTTTTTACTGTAGATGCATGGCAAGTTACTTAGATTCTCAAATATAACACAAGAGAAATAGAGTCACCTCACTTAAGATTCTGCTAGTAACCTTATGTGAATACTGAGCTAAAATGTGGATAATATTTAGTTTGGCATCAGCCATACGGTATTTAATAAATGTTAGCTATTATCAGTAATAACAAAAATATTACTAAAAATAGTAAAAAGAAAATGTTGGCAGAATTTTATTCCATGCATAACTAGATTTGATTGTATTGATAAGGATTTACAAATGTTTCTTCTCATCTATGACTCTGTATTATCTAGATGAGCCACGGTTGCAGAATCATTATAGAGAATTATATGCAGAACTCTCAGATGATCTATAATGATTCCTGCCTCCTGTTATTCACATCCTTTTATGATCCCCTCTACTCATGTGTGGGATAAACCCAGTGATCTGCACTTCTAATGAACTGAATCCAGCAAAGGGAATGGTACTACCAAGACTGGATTAAAATCTGACCACCATTGCTAGCACACCTTTTACATGTCTTCTTGCTTGTTTGCTCTCATGAACCAAGCTGCCAAGTTGTGAATTGAGCTAGAGAGAGGTCCAAGTGGCAAGGAATTGAGGGCAGCCTCTGATCAACAGCCAATGAAAAACTGAGCAACAACTTGGTGAGCAAACTTGGAAGTGGAACCTTACTCAGTTGAACCTTACAATGACTATGGTCTTGGCTGACATCTTGATTGACTGCAACTTGAAAAAAAAAACACCTAGCCTAGCCTCACTTGGACAGCTGATGGACTGAAACTGCGAGATAATAAATATTGTTGTTTTAAGCCACTAAATTTCAGGGTCGTATTTTATGCAGCTATAAATAACTAACCAAAGGAGGAAGGACTTGAAACCTGAGCCATGTTTTCCAGTAAATCAAATAATCTTTAAAAGGGAATTGGGGAACATGAGTTAGGAGTTTTGTGTATAAACTCCAAAATCAACTGTTTTGTAAAAGAGATTATACCTATGCTGTTTTTTAAAAATATAAACCTCATTTCTACTCCTTTTTAAGTATTCTTCTCCCATAAAAATGAATCCAAACAAAAATTATTTCAGAAACTGTCTCTGTGCCCAAATGATGTATTTATGATATTAAAAATGACCATTTCTATGGGTTTAAAAGGCTTTATAAAGACTTATATATGATTTTCTGGAGGAAAATTGGCAATAAAAAAGGATAACCATAGGATATTAGGCAGTAAGCTCTCAAGTCCAGAAACAAAGTAATTTGTTAGCTAGCAGTTAGCACAGAATCCAGCACACAGAACACAGCGCACATTTGTTTTTCTTGTTGAATGAAAACAACTGGATTTTTTAAAAAGAACTATGTAAATAGAACATAAATTTTGGAGCCAGCAGGTTTTATTCCAAATGCTTCCTTTTGCCCACCCCATCATTATATGACCTCAGGCAAGTCAGTTATTTCCTAAGAAAGTGAAAATTACACCTAAATTTAATCTGGTAGAAGGAAAAAAATTAAGAAAATGTGTCAAGAGAGACATAGTCCTTATACATATTAAAATATATTATAAAGATAATAATTTTAAATGGATGTTAACAAAAAAAGTAACCTAATTTTTAATATGTTAAAATAATGAATACAAACAACCTGTTAGAAAGATGTTCAAAGGATAGAAAGCATTATTTCACAGGAAAACATACATGATTTGCCTAGTACAACCATGAAAAGAGCTCAAATCACCTCTCCTTTCTCAAGTTCATTCATGAAAGGCAACATAAAACAGTGTTGGTACAACTGTTCATTCTTAGACTGCCAAATATCAAAACTAATGATATCTAATGTTAGCCATGTTGTCAGAAAGTGAACTCTCATAAATTGTATGTAAGAAAACATGAAGTAGACTTTATTAAGGGAAATTTGCCACTATCCATCGAAATTAAAAATCTACATACCCACTATTCTAGAAAATACTAAAAAGATGGTTGTGGTGGCATAATGATGGATCTTCCAAAATCCGATCATAAACAGTAAGATGGCAAAACAAAGACCTCACAAGACCTTTTACTATAGGCAACTATAGTAAAAATGATGACAAATTATCTCCATGGGCTCCAAAATACACGCAGATGGAGATAAACCAACAATAGCCATAAAATTGCATTGTATAGCATCTATAGGAGGGATAAGAATGAAGAAAATGAGCCTCTGAATGACCAGAAAGAACCCCCAAATTCCAACACAGTCTCACCAGAAGTCAAGCAGTTGAACGTAGAGAAGGTTTTTGCACAACCTAATTCCTGGTACATGAGTTTCACAGTAAGGTCTCATAGGATGGAACAGTCTGGTTTCTGTGAGCACTCAAAACTAACCAGTGAAAACTTCCATCCTGGACAAAGTTCTACAATGAGAAGAAATTATTGGTAATAGGATCCAAGGTGAGCAAGACAGAGATAATTTAGGCAGAAAAAGAAGGTCCAGATAAGGACCTGATCAGGAGAATTCAGAAAGTATAAAATCATATATTTTATCACTTCACTAAAACAAGAAGGTGACCTAGAACTATGAAGCTAGAGAAGATGTGGGGGCGCCTGGTGGCTCAGTTGGTTAAGCAGCTGACTCTTGATTTCAGCTCAGGTCATAATCAGGGTTCTAGGACCAAGCCCCACATGTAGCTCTGCACTCAGCAGGGAGTCTGCTTGAAGATTCTCTCTCCCTCTCCCTCTGCCCTTTCCCTCGTTCTCTCTCTTTAAAATACATAAGTAAATCTTTTTTTAAAAAAATGTTAGAAAAAAAAGAAAAGATGCTCTGACCCACCTCTCCTTTCTAACAGTTCAGGAAAGCTAAAATTTCACATAGGAAATAGGCTATAGAAAGTGATTGGTTTGAAACCCATTACAAAGTTTTTGGAAGTAACAAAAGAATGTGGAGCAGGAAACCTCCTACAGATATGAAACCAGGCCAGAAATCGTCAAAAGAGATGAGAATTATTAACTAAAAATTTCAAATGAATTAAGGAAATAATAAAATAAAAGAAGTTATAAAAGAACAATATAGATGGGGAGAATTTTAAAAGTTCAAACAAGGTGTCTGAACTCAAAAAATTACAAATAAAAGAAAAAAATAAATTCAGTTATAAAAAATAACTATTAAAAACAGGTGAGCTGCTAAACTCAGATAATCTTAAAAGAAATACAAAGAAAAAGGAAAATTGTAAAAACAAAACAAGTGAGGAAAGCAATAAGAAATTTTGAGGGGAAGACAGATTTAAAAAATGGGAAAATAAGCTCCAATATATCTTTAACTGTAATCCCTGAAGAAGAAACCAATAAGGTGAAACAGAATGAAAATTAACTCCAATATATGTATAATAGATGTCTCCAAACAAGAAAATCAATGCCAAGAAACAGAAAAAGTATTAAAAATTATAATTCAGGAAAATCATCATTAAATGAAAAAAATATTACAAAGGTATGCATATTGGAAAACTTGACCCAAAATTGCCAACATTGAGGACATATTTTGATAATGTTATAGATATTTAAAGAAAAAGAGAAAAAAGCTCTGTGAACATTAAGTAAAAAAATACCAAATTATTTATGAGGAATAGAAAATCAGAATGTCATCAGATTTTCAATAGCAGCATTTTATGCCAAAACACACAAGAATAACATATTTATCATATTTTACACACTCAAAAAGCAAATGTGAGTCAATGATTTTTTTCAGCCAAACTCTTTCAAGAATTTGTGACTTTTGTCATAATTTTTTTAAAAACTTTTTTGAACATCTATGAACTCAGCAAATACTGTTTAAAGTGAATCTTTCTTGGGGCACCTAGGTGGCTCAGTTGGTTAAGCATCAGCCTTCACCTCAGGTCATGATCCCTGAGCCCTGGGATTGAGCCCCAGGTTGGGCTCTCTGCTTGGCAAGAAGCCTGCTTCTCCCTCTTCCCTTCTGCCCCCCCCGCCCCCGCCAATGCTCGCTCTCTCTCACTCTCTTGCGCTGTCTCTCTCCCTCTCAAATAAATAAAATCTTTAAAAAAATAAATAAAATGAATCTTTCTTGAGAAATTCACTGAGAAATTAGCCTCAGGCAATGAAAATCACTGGAAATATATTGACGTAAGTATTGATGTGATTATTAGTAGCTACTAATATCCTATAAAGAGAGATAACCAGACATTATTTGTTTTCTGATGGAAAAATAATCACCTATGAAATAGTCTTGCCAAAACCATTTTGCCTGAATCTACTGAAGCTTCTGGATTCAACTATTTATAGAAAATATGCAGAGAATGGAGGAATTTGGCAAAGACACCCCAGGACACATCAAACAAAATCCAGATTGTTGTAAAATCCACAAAGCAAAGAACATGGTTTCTTTAACACACGCGCACACACACACACACACACACACACACACACACACACACACAAGCAAGGAAAAAAAAACAAACTTAAGAGATCTAATCAGTCTCAGTGAAAGAACTATATCTGGTTCTTGATCCAAACTATAAAACAAATGGCAATTGAAAATGTAAACACTGACTAGATATTTTAGGATTTTAAATGAATTACTTTTAATTTTAAGGAGTGCAAATGGTATCCCAGTTATGTTTAAGTTAATGGAGTCATGACCTCTTAGAAATACATGTTGAAATACGTATGGATGAAAGGACATGATTTGTTCCATAAAAAGGAATGCAAATCATAAAGATGACTTCCTTCAAAATGAAATAGGGAGGGAGGAGATGGATAGCTATATAAATGAAACAATACTGGACAATTTTTAATAATGTTTGAAGGTGGATGTTAAGTATATGGGGGATTTATATTTATCTGTTTTGGTATATGTTAAAAATGTTCCATAATAAGTTAAAATGCATATACTTCTGACTTGGCAATTCTACTTCTAGAAGTTTATCTACAGATATGCTAACATAAGTATAAAGAATATATGTAGAAAGGACACCAGAAAGCTAGAATTAACTTAAATTGGAAGTTGAACCTGGTTGAAAAGCCTACTGGTATAAAAAATGAAACATATATATATTGCATAGGAAGCTGTCTATGGACTACTTATGTTAAAAAAAGCAGAAAATTATTTCTCATAAGTAACATATTAAATCTGTACATATAAATGTGAGTCAGTGAAAAATATATAATTATGTAAAATGTGCATGTGTGTGTGTGTATATATATATGAAAACATACGTATACATGTCTGTGAATATACACACATTGGCATATCCCCAGAAAGTTTTTAGAATACGTACCTATTTGATACCAAATTTTATAAAATACTATTTTTAAAATTTGTATTATTGCTTCTCCATTCATCCACTCATTCAACATATATTTATTTTGTGCCTGCTCTGTGTCACGTGCTCTTCCAGGTCCTGGGAATAATGACTAACACACACATCAATCACCATCCTCTTGAAAAATAGAACCTGGAGAGACAGAGCAGATGCCAGATAAATAGAAAATATTATGGGATAAGAAAAACTAAGAGAGCAGGAGGGGGAGACTGCTGGACTTGTAGATGCGCTGGCTAGCACAAGCCTCACTGAGGAAGCGTGTGAAGTGACTACTTCGCAGGGGAAGGAGCACTGCACCATAGGCAACAGCTATTGCAAGGTCCATCGGCAGGAGCACACCTTCTGTCTTTGAGGACGAACAGAGAGAAGTGTGGCTGAGAGAATGGGGTGAGGGAAAAGTAGTAGGAGCTGAATGCAGAGGGCACTGCTGCATGGAGTTCACTATGTGGGGCTTTGTAGGTCTTAGCAAGGACTCACTTTTGGATGCTGAGTGAGATGGGAGAGGCCATCAGATGTTTTTCGTGTTTTTGCAACACTAGCTTTGGGGATTTTGCTTATGTAATCATTTTGTGGTGATTTATTAGTTTGTATTGTTTCCATATGAAAATGTTTATAAAAAAGACATCTGCAGTTGTCTTCATATAATTTGGAAATCTGACCATTTCCAGAAAAATAAAGCATTAGCCTGCCTGCCAACTGGCAGTCCTCTCTTTAAGAACCGATCAAATCAAACCTTGAGTCATTTTTAAATACTTATGTGTTTACCCACCAATCATCACTGCTTTTTCCTTGTAACCACTTGCTAAAACTAGTTTTACCTGCCATGATATCTAATTATACTCTCCCTGTTTGCTCCTTTTAATTCTAAGTAACAGAGGTACGTGTATGTGGACAAAAAATGGAGAATGTAGATACATCCAAAAATGTCTCTCTGAGCAACGTTTTACCAAATGATTTTACCAATAAGATAAGTGTTTACCATTTATTAGTGATATATCATGTGTCATGTGTTACTGGAACAGAGAGTTACGTCTTACTAAAGTCTTATGGCAAAATGACATGGCCTTATCAAGAGAAAAGTTAAATTACATGTGTGGCCATCTGCCCCCTAATAGGATGCTACAGCATTTGTTAAATGCCTCCTCATAGTGTGCCATTATGGCCCTTGCTAAGCCTTATCTAGGGCTGGTTTCTAACTGAGTAGTTAAGTGTTCGGTATAGACAGATTTTCTACAGGAGTCAAGAAAGAAAAGAAAGATTTGTGTTGCCATCAGGTTTTAACTGAAGCACACTTCTATCTTGTGACTGACTACTTCACTGCCATTTTCATAATGATTACAACCTTGAGAGGAAACTCTCCTGATAACTGTGGGCCAGTAATGAGAAATCATGCTGTGCAGGAGCGAAATGATAGCTGAGCTTTCCCCCACAATAATACATAATCCATGAAGAGTTTAGAATTAAATGGAATTGTCCTGTCTTCAGCAGTATACGATGAGACCTTGATGCAAAGCTGCAGTTTAATGTTGAAATGTAAAGGCCTCTCACTTTTATGTTTAAAAGACAATGGAATGACTGGCTTGGGCCCGGGGTGTCTGCCGCCCTCTCCATCATCATCTTCAGAAGCATCCCGCATTATTTCCAAATATTTCTTAGACAGGCAAGGACCAAAATGCCAAATAAAACCCTCAGCTAATTTTATTAATCTGCATGCTTTTGCCTTTTAAAAATAGCATTATTATTACTACCTCTTTCCACTTGGGTCAAAAAAAGAAAATAATTTTAATTGACTTACTGCTCTATCAACTTGGAATTATGGCTAGCTGCAGGTACAGAGAAGTCTAAATAAGAATGCCTAAAACAAGAGTTATTTTGCTCAGGTTAAAAACACAGGTCTGAAGGTAGGCAATTCGGGGTCATACAGAAGCCCATAAGAGCAGGGACCTATGCTCCGTCAGCCTCTCTGCTTCGCCATTTTTAACGTTTTGCTTTCTTTTTCAAGGTGACCCAATGGTCCAAGGTGGCTGCTAGAGTTCTAACCATTATAGTTATATTCCAACAAGAAGGAAGATGTAGGGAAAGAAGAGTAAAGAACACACTGCCCAGCTGAGACAGCCCCCTTTAAAGAAACTTCCTAGAAGCAATATCACTGAGTTCAACCTATATCTCATTGATCGCCTCTAGCTGTAAGAAACCATGGTTAACAGAGACTTTTAGCTGGGCACATTGCAACTTTACTAGAATATCAGGGTTTATGAGTAATAGTCATAGTAGTTTAATTATATACATTGTGTGCGTGTCAGGCACAAACACGTATCATGAGTTCTAAGTGCTTTTCATAGATTAACTTACTTAGTTTTCATAACAACCCTATGAAGTAGATAAAATTATTATTCATGTTTGCAGATGTGGAAACTGAGGCACAGAGGGATTAAGTAACTTGCTTACGGTCAGATGTGAGCCAAGATTTGAAGCTCGGCTTTCTGATCTGAAGTGTGTACCCCTAACCATGAAGGCAGAGGCCACCAACCTTTTTTTATAAGGGCTAGATACTAAATATGCTAGGCTTGTCAGCTCTCAGGTCTTTCTGCTCTATTCAACTCCCTCTTGTAACTCAAAAACAGCCATGGATGCCACAAAAGGGAGGGCCGTGGCTGTGTTCCAGTAACAGCTGCAGGCCATAGTCGGTTCATCTCTGCAAATATCCATCCTGCCTCTCCACGAAAGACCATGATGACTGGGTGGGTAGCATGCAATTCTTTGTTCACCAAAAAGTGAGTGTATTCTGTCTCCAACATCTGACTTATAAAATAGAGCATGATTGAAATCCTGCTGATCGAACACTAAGTTTAGAAATCACTGGATCATGGACTTAGTAACGGATGTCTAGTATATGTTCTAACTTGATTTCCTTCTTTTATATTCTATCATTTATCGTCTTAATAAAGATTCAGTTTATGTTTTCTTGGAGGAGATCACAATGAAGGTTAGTATATTAAGGCTTTTGTGAATTTTGCGGTTAAGAAACATGTTTAAATTTGTTCAATCTAGTCTTCCTGAATTTGCTTGGCCCACAGAGAGCCCCCTACCCACACCCACCTCCCCCTCCAGACATACACACACAATGTCTCAAAAGAGAAGTTTATCAGAGTAGCGTGGGAAACACTGACCTAAGTCTTGGAGTAACATTCTTATGCTTCATTGCTGTGGAAATGTCATCATGATAGAGATCATTTTGAGGCTCGATAACTTCTTCTAAACTCTTTAAATAAGAGGTGTAATATAAACATCAATTAACTGGGGAACCACTAACCTTTGACATCAGTAGATCATTTTTTTTTCTTTTCTTCTGAAGAACTACAAAATGGAAGTAGTTATCCAAAGCTTTTATCTCTAAACCTTTGTGTCTCAGTTTTCAACACAGTAAACATTCTTGCCAAGCTATGGTAGATTTTAGCAGAGAAAATAACCCTAGCAAGATGTGTTAAAAAAACAAAACAAAACAAAAAAACACACCTGTTACTTGCTAGCAACCCTCCTCCATTCCATTCTTCCATTTTTCTATGTTACTTTTCTTCCTCAAACCTGCTTAATGTAGTTTGGGTTCAAGTTAAAGTTCTAAGTGGATCGCTAAAAGGTGTATTACAAAGGAGATCAGATAATAGCAGCTGAATTAAATGCAGGTCAGATCATCCATCCCCTCATTTAGAAAAACAAAAAATAAAACACTCACTGGATGCCTGCTATGGGCAAGACATTGTTCTGGACATAATGTTAAATGTTTGTGAAATAATTGGAAATAATTATTTGGCTAAGCTGTTTCTATCTAGCAGTAGTTATGTATTTATTAGTCCACCGACTCTAATGGTATACTGTAACTTAATATGTAGTAGTAAATAAATATCTAATGGGATAATTAAATCTCAATAGGGACATAATTGCGGAATAGCATACTAAAACTCTGGAGCCATCAGAGCTTCGGCTCATTTAATCAAAAAGGTTTTATTATTTGCATAGACAGTTTACATTTTCCCTCTAAAGGATGGTCTTTACAGCACCTATTTTCTGGAACAATCACATCAGGATTATTTGTAGCACAACATGTTTAGTTACAATAGTCTTTTGAGAGTTAGAATCCTTTTAAGTGCTCCCTTCTCTTAAAAACATTTTCAAACACTTTGGGCATGAGACTATATAAGCCCCAAATGTAATTTAATCCTCTGTATTTTGGTTTGTTCTTGAAGTTGATATTCCTCTAAGAAGAGTGAAAGTATATGTTATATTTTGTATGTTGTTAACATTTATGTAGGATGACGAGAACTGGTGGATCATCCAATCACCTTAAAAACTTTAGTGTCAAAAAAAAAACACAAAAAAACAAAACTTTAGTGTCTTTGGGTGCCTGGGTGGCTCAGTCATTAAGCGTCTGCCTTCAGCTCAGGTCATGGTACGAGGGTCCTGGAATTGAGTCCCACATCGGGCTCCCTGCTCAGCAGGAAGCCTGCTTCTCCCTCTCCCACTCACCCCTGCTTGTGTTCCCTCTCTCACTGTGTCTCTCTCTTGTCAAATAAATAAGTAAAATATTAAAAAAAAAACTTTAGTGTCCTTAAATTATGCAACTGCTCTAACATAAAGCCTATACACATAGACAAAGGAATAGCCCTTTTTTAACAATCGAGTTCCACAATTCCAAAATCTAGGCTTTTAAATCTAGCAAACCTTCAACAAAGCATTACCATTCAACTGAATTTTGTATTTAAACTTGGCAAAATTTAATTGTATCTGTAATTAAATCACAATTAGTCTTTAATTATTGTAATTAAAGATTTGTATCATTTCCTTATGATGGTCTCCCCTGTAGCTTGTTTTAAATTAAATCTACTGGAAATAATAAGTAATTTCTTCTGATGTATGTCCAAGTCTCTGCGTCTCAGATTTGGAATACTTCAAGCTATGTTTTTAATGAGACCACTCAATTAGGTTTTATTTTTGTCTGTGGAAATGCTAGAAATGCTTCAAAAGGAAAATTGAAATTTAGTAGCACTTCTACTTTGTTTATTCACAAAAATCTTAACTACTTCCACTTAGAATAAAACCGAAGATACTAATAAATAATGCATAACTCTACATACATATGGCTCATTGAGCAAAAGAGGCAGAACTGTAATTGTTTTTCACTTCTGATGTTCATTGGGTAGAGCTGAAAACCCTATGGCATTATGTGAGATTTGCATCTTCTCCTTGACACAAGCATGTGGAGGATCCCAGAATATGTTGCGTACATATTCCTCCTCAAATTTTTGTGAAACTGGGGAGATGAAATGCTAAGATTTGTTTTTGTTTGCTAGAATTGCATATATATATATGAAATTTTTTTGCTTCTTTTTTCCTTCTAATAACTGTGTGTGTGTGTGTGTGTGTGTGTGTGTGTGTGTGTGTGTGTGTGT